>NC_033625.1:8233803-8291961 GCF_001540865.1 Ananas comosus
CCTAACGAAATGTGGCAATTTGAGTGTTTGTGTGGTGTAGCCGGTAATTTTAACAGTTAAAACTCTAGAAAACTAGTGATCAGTTTACTACAGCTTTTTTAGACTTTAAATCAAAGGTTTATGAAAGTTATCACATCTAGTTCAGATTGCCTCGGCTAGCAGCTAAACCTTCGGTGTAGTAGCTTTTGTTGAACCATCGTGCCTCGCGAGGCACGATGGCTATCGTATCATTGGCCTGAGATATATATCTTGATCCGATGATATGATAGCCATCGTGCCTCGCGAGGTACGATGGTTCAACAAAAGCTACTACGCCGAAGGTTTAGCTGCTAAAATGCGATGAAAATTTTATAGAAAATTCTTTTCACTATTTAGAGTAAGATCAGTATATTTGATCTTGAATTTAAATTTTTAATCATCATTTTTCATGAGATTTTTAATTTCAGCCGTTCAATTTTAGACTACTTGTTTGATAGGTAAATGATATCGAAAAATTATGAAATTTAGTTTTTAAATACTTTCAAAAGTGTAGATCAAATCTAACGAAGCCGATTGTCGATTTGGAAGCCGCATCATCGAAAACAACTTGGTAGCACGGAGCGCTCCGTGCAACCGATAGTATAGTAGCCTATAGGGTTATTTGCATACACGTCCCTACAAATATAGTAAATTGCGGAAATATTCCTGCAAAACGGAAATTCCATAAGTTGTCCCTGCAAAAGACCTAAGTTATGCAGATATATCCCTACCGTTAAGGTCTGTTAGAAAAATTGTATTAACCACGGTTAAAATACTTAACCATGGTTAATTAAATTATGAATTGACAGTTTTACCCTTCTTCTTCTTCCTTCTCTTCCTCTTCCATCTTCTTCGTCTCCGGCGAGGGAGGAGAAACAGCGGCGTCGGCGTCGGCGGCGGCGGCGATGGCGGCAGCGAACCCTCTCCCTCTTCCTCTTCCTTTTCTCTCTTCCTCTACCTCTCCCTTTTCCTCTTCGCCCTTCTTCTTCCTCTTCCTCTATCTCTTCCCTCTTCTTCGTCACCGGCGAGGGAGGAGATGCGGCGGCGGCGCGCGGCGGTGATCCCTCCCACTCTTCATCTTTCTCTTCCCTCTTCCTCTCCCTCTTCCTCTCCTTCTTTCTCTTCCCTCTTCTTTTTCCTCTCCTTCTTTCTCTTCCCTCTTCTTCGTCGTCGGCGAACCCGACCTCGCGCAGCCAAAAGAGGAAGGAAAAGAGAAGGGGAAGAGGAATATTTTTGGAGGGATATATTTGTGAGGGCAAAAAGGTCATTTCACAATAAAACTGTTAAAAAATAAACAGTTCACTCACGGATGTTAACCAGAGGGATATATCTGCATAACTTATGATTTTTGTAGGGACAACTTATGAAAATTTTGTTTTGCAGGGATATTTTCGCAATTCACTATATTTGCAGGGACGTGTATGCAAATAACCCTTCTATATATATATATATATATATATATATATCTAATTAACACCAAAAGGCTTTTATGGGAGCAAGAACACCCAATTGATCACGACGACGTCCCACCACAACCGCGGCTACTGCGCCACGGCACGCGACCTGCCCTAGGGCGCCCTGCGGTTGCACCTCGTGATGCGCGTCGCGCGCTGGCTCCCCCCGGAGGAGTAGTGGCTCCCGTGGAATTAGAGCGGGTGGCGGCGCCCCATAAAAGCATTAGAGCATAAGCGAGAGCAACGAAGTCCTTCAAAGATGTTCGTGGAGCTTTAGGAAAAGACTATATTTCACTTAAATCTGTTAAAAAAGAAAAAAAAATTGAAAATTTTATGTCATAAATAATTGCCATATAACAATCCTTCAAAGCCGGGTCGAGTTCTTCCGGATCCGGGTACCTATAAAGTGTTTAAAACCCGTAAATAAAGTCTTCGCTTTTGAAAAGGAAGAGTTCCTCATACTAATCCCTAACGTTACCGATCCTCTTGATATCTTAGTTTCTTAAAAACAAAGTATAACCACCTTTGGCATGTCTTGGATAGACTTGATACCTGGTAAAACTAAGATGATAGATTAAAAATTTAAACGAACTAAACTTAGTTGACTGCTATGAAAATCGAAAGCAATAATAAGAAGCACATTAAGAGCGTTGATATTTAAGTAATTTCATTCATTATAATTGAATTTAAAACTTCAATTTCATGGTAACTGGCTGACTTTAATTTGTTTACTTTTCTAACCTATCGGCTGAGTTTTACCATATATCGAGCCCACTCAAGAAACGTAGAAATGGAACGTATAAACTATGTGTACCGAACACTATTGCCGTAACCATTTGTACATGTACAATAGAATAACGTTCACCCCTTTATTTAATACGAAGAGTAGAGTAACAATTACGCTTAGATTACCACCGGAGGATACCGTACACGATTGCCTAAATGTTTATCTAAGGGCAACTTAAACTTTAAAGCTCTTGAACCAGCCCAGTTTCAAAATAATACTAAGAGAGAAAGAGAGGCCACGCACTGAGGTAAAAGCGTGCTAGAAAAGATGAAGGATCATGAGCACGTAACGCACGCTCGCCTTGAGCCTTTACTTATGTACTAGGTTCGAGAAGTCTAGAGGTAGACCGATTAAACTTGAAATGTAAGTGACACTGGATGTACATACAACACTAATTTAGGTTATTGTAATCCCATCATTTGGTTACGCCTAATGGTCGCTGGTTAGTTTATATATACATCACTGATTACATCGTCAATGGATCTTATCGACCAAAGTTCCCTGGTTTACAGCAATAATAATAATAATAATAATAAAAAATTTAGCCATACTTGAACCTCGAGAAATCAATAAGACTTTATGTTTAACTTGTATTACGGAGTTACTTTCACTCAAACTATTAAAACAACGGTTTTGAAAGAGGTTAAAAACTTCGAATAAGAGATTTCATACAAGTTAACCTAAAAAATAAAAAGTAAAAACTTCAAGGTAATTACACTAATCAGCCTCTTTAGTTTAACTCTACGAATACGCTCGAGAAGACGAAGTACTTCCAAAGGAGTAACGGGACCCTAAATGTGCTCTCTCGTCTATCTCCGCACCTTCTTCCACCACCTGCGGCAGGTACGGTTCCCTTCGTAGTAGAAAACGGTTAATACCGTACAGCCGGCCCGAAGATTAGGACCAATCAAAGTAATATTACAGAGATAGTTTCAAGTTATTCCCCCGAGTTGAATCCGAATTCGAATAACTACTTAATTGGAAGTAATAAACTTTTAAACAAAGGGTTTTTTAACTTGTCACTTCAAGCTAGTATAGTAGAATAAGTTTTTTGTCTTCAAACAGGTATCCTACTGTCCTACACGCCAATCTTACTATCATTAAAAGATCCTAACTCACCCACCAACCAACTTATCATATTATGTCATCGGCTTGAGTATTTTTTAATCTTTTTTTTTTTGGTTGGGTGGGCCGTCCACCCTGCTTACTCAGTCAGCGTAGTCAAGGTGGGTAAGCTACTTACCTTTATATACTATATGTGAAACGCTTTATATGATCATCATACTCAAGCCGATGACATAATAACTATAATGATTCAAAAACTATGATAGCTCAAAAGATTAAAAAATACAACCTAACTGTTTCAATGCTCCCGAGTCTGGATATTCAAAGTAATTCGTTTCTTCGAATATTCTTGAATGACTCTACCGATTATTGAGTTTGGATACCCAACTCTACATATTATATGCGAGAATTGACGTCACATAACCATCCGTAGACTCATCCCTACGTTTACCTAAGCCTAATCACCTCGAAGGTGGGGCTTACCCTGTCATTCACTCTTCTTTTTTATATTTTTTATATTAAGTAGAGCTTATGCAGGGCTAGGCGGTTCATTTACCTCAGGCAGGGCTAGGCGGTTCATTCACCTCAGGCCGATCTTACTATCATGAACCCGTACCAAAGCAATAATATGAAAAATTGAATTCTCTAGAAATAAACGGTTTTAGGAAAGTTAAATCCCTATGTTATAGACAAAATACAACGAATCTTCAAACAGTGTTACTCTACTTAAGTAAATTTATGCTATGGCGTTTCATGTTTATCAATGTGTTTCAATGTGCGAGTTACTATCGTAAACACAAACGGCTTGAGTAAAACTGAATGCATTCATCTTTAAAATGTGGCATTCAAGAGGTAGAAGACTAAATGGAGTTTTGAAACCAACCACTTGTAACAGTACCTTTCACTCTAAATGTTATTTTTTGTCTTTTAGTAGTAAATTAGTTCACGTGTATGTTTTGATTGATTTAAGCGGGTAAGTGTAAAGTTGTCACATGGTTGGACTCCCACGGCGAGGCTATAGCAGCTGCCTATTTGGCTATAGCCCCTCCACCTTTTATAATTACGGACTGCCAAGGATGCCGTTCATGGGCTTCGGGTCTTCCGAACGTTGACGTCTCTAAGGTCTCTATCAGGTTGTTATGACAGTTCGACGCGATTTGCGCTAGCTTCGTCCATGCTCTCAATGGAGGGGTCAAGATTAAAGCACCTAATTTACGAGCGTATTACGATAAGAACGCAATGCTATAATAAAAATGTTAAGCACATTATATGACCAATATCTAAAGCATAGATCTAAATCCACTAAGTGCGGAGGGTCGATCACAATGAAATGTGCGAAATTTTACACACAAATGTGATCCGCTTTCAGCGGGTTTACGATACGGGTGAAGATTTTCATCTATACTCACGTTAAACTTAACACTCTTTATATAGTGTAGTCCTTACCAATCAAGGAGTATGACAAATTTAGCTGGTTAGAATAGCTAAGTTTAAGATGAGAATAAATGAAGCCTTTCATCCGTGTCATAATATAGGTATAATAATATCCGGTAAAACTTTGCGTGGTTATTTAATATAAATAAATAAAAAGTAGCCGTAGGGAGTTGAATATTAATAAATCTAACGAAAACTAAATAAAGCGGTTTAACTAAATCTCATGATCGATGGTTAATATTAGTCAATGGAGCGTCAAAGTATGTTTTAATCACCGTTGTCGAATTTTTCATCCCTGTTAACGAATATATTTAAAAGGTGAAAAACTAAATAGAAAAATCTTCCGATTATAATTTTTATAGAAAAAATATAAAGTTTAATAAAGTTTATATATATAGAGATTTCAATTTAAAACAATGGTTATCATCGATAAAGGTACTTTAATAATAAAATAGGAAAGTTTATATATAAGATGGTAGTAGTTAAAAAGAATAAACAGAAATTCAATCCCTGTTTTTTTCATAAAACTAAAATCTGGAGAAGTTTATATGGGGAGATGGTAGTTATTAAAAAGAAAAAACAGGAATTCAATTCCTATTTACTCTATAAAACTAAAAAAAAAAAATTGAGTCCATTTATAAATTGAGTACAAATTAAACTCTATTGAATTACCACTATTGACGTTTCTAAAAAATTTATTGCCTTCTTGTATACTCTTCATATAACTTTTGTTTTTTTTTTCATTCCCATTGAATCTATCAAAGTTTTAAAACTCCTAATATATCCGTTAATAGGGAATATTTTTTTATATATATATGCGTAAACTCCACGAAAGAATTTTATAGAATATCAGCCCCCATAAAGTACGTATTTAAAAGCGAGAAATAAATAATAATAATAATAATAATAATAGTTATTGTGGTCCAAAGCTGCCCTAGCTCTAGGTGCCTCGGGTGCCGATGAACTAGCTGGTCAAAGACTTCCTGCCCTAGTTGCTGGCCAGGCTAAGCATGCCGCCAAGCGAGGGCTTGGCCGAGGCCGAGGAGCTGCTCCACTGGGCCCGGCACACGCGCCGCCAACCCGGCCTGGCCGAGCCCCACGCGCAGAGGGGCCGCTAGCTGGTGGAGCTGCGGATGCTGAGGCTGGGCCGGGCGGAGCCGGCCCGGCAGCACCTGGCCGAGTTGCGCCAGGTCGCGCTGAACCCGGCCGCGGAGCGCATGGAGGTGCAGTGGGTCGGCGCCATGTGGCGCATGCCGGTTTGGCTCAGGCCCGGGGTGCCCTCGCGCCTCCTCCTCCCGGCAAACTACGCCCGCACCTCCCTGCCTATGCTACCCTGCAAGTATACGTCGCCCCCAAAGTGTGCCCTCGAGCCACACCTTCGCCAGCTCGCGCCCCTGCGGCTAAACCAGAGGATGCCAGCCGAAAAATAGCGGTTGGGCCTGGAGCAGCTGGCCAAGTCCCGCTTGCGGCCAAACTTGGCCATATTCTCCCGGTGTAAAATGTGCGTACTAGGACACCACCCAATGTGCCTAATAGGGAAGAACCCACCACGGAGAGGTGGAGGAGCGGGTGCGGACATTAAAACACCCCAAATCAAAATACCTTATTTAAACAAGATCATTCCGTACAATAACATTGCCAATAATATTTGTAATCACACTATAACCTACATTAAAAAATTTTAATACTGCACACGTTCAATACATTACACTGATACACTCTCCGAAAAGTAAAATACTTGAATAATTTTAAAAATACTACCCGTAAAAAGGACGTTAGGTTACAGTACCAACACAAGCTAAACACGAACTAGTTAGTTAATTGAGAGTAGAGTTGAAAGGAACAACCCAAAATCGTGCACAATTGCCCTATTCTTTCACGCTACTTTTATTAAATGAACGAACATATATTTTATAGTATAAAATACAATAGCATTACATACCTAATGTGATATCCACACAAACCAAGTTTTAGCTTTAGCCTTAACCTTAGTTTTATACGACCTTAGCCTTAGCCTTACTGAGTAATAGATTAAGATAAACCAAGTAGTGGACTTAGCCTTAGCCTTATTTAGTAATGGTAACAGCTACAAACCAAATCTGTCTATATTTTTTGTATTAATTTAATTACATGATTGTAATAAAATATTATATAATTAAATTTAAGTTTAATTTTTAATTTATAATTTTTAAATATAGTTTTAAAACTTTATTACAGTTTTAAAATTTAGATAAAAAAAATTTTTTTAATTTGAAACTTCAACCTACCTATTAAGTTTTATACTTTGATTTAAAATTAAATAAGTTTAAGTTTGAATTTTAGTGTTAAATTTAAAATTAAACTTAGGTATTTAAATTAAATTCAAACTTTATTTTAAATTTATTTTGAAATATATTTAATTTTAAATTAAATTTAAGTTTAAGTATTCAATCTAAGCTTTATGAACTAATTTAAAATTAAAAATTAAATTCAAGTTTAATTTTAAATTTTGATATAAAAATTTAAAATTTAAAATTGAGTATAAAATTAATTTTTTCAACTTTTTTATTTAAATTAGGGTTATTTATAGGTAAAGCAAACATAAGTTGAAGATTAGGCCGGAGGATCCGGCTTAACTTTCTTCTCCACTAACCCCCTAAGGGTAAGGTGAGCTCTTAGCCTTAGCCTTACTCTAAGGACGCATGGTTTGTGAGTGTTTGCCTAAGTGAGTAAAGTTAAGGCTAAGGCTAAGGATAAGGTCCTACTTTTTATTCACTTAGTTTGTGTGGGATATAAAAACGCCGGGACATGTTCTTGTCTTTTAATATAAAAACAGAGGTAAAGCAAAACTGATCATTACAATCTAACTAAAGTTATTATTTACCCAAGAATTGTAGCTTTTACAGATCTTGTTAAATATAATAGCAACAATACGTGAATACTGGAGTAATCTAACCACATGTGTTCCGGAAAACTTTATAGTAGAATAAAAAGCTTTTGGTTTTGGTTACTAGTAGTCGTAGTGATTTCATATGAATTTTTGTCCGTAAAATAGTAAAAAACTATAAAAAGCACGTATAATATAACTTTAACTATTAAAAAATCGCCATTTTTCTCCTGTTTAAACTGTGCTCACCCGGAAAATCCGGGTTATCCGGATGTGCTACCAGCAGTTAACTTCGGGTAGTCTTTGCCGAGAAGCACCTGATTTTGGGAGAGAGAGAGGAGAGTGATGAGAAGAAGGTTCTTCCTCTGAGCCATTGCAAGCTTTCTCTTTTGCTTCTTCCCCCCGCTCTCTTTACCGCTCGTGCCCCTCGTGGTTTTTGGGATTCTTCCGCTTGGAGGAGCTAGGGGTGAGGTAGTTCGTAGAGGAGCTGCTTAGGCAGAGGCTCCATTTGCTAGGGGAGGAGAGAGCTAGATAGCTAGCTAGCTAGGTAGGTAGCCATCCCAAAGAAAGCTAGAGGGAGCTAGTACCGCAAGAGACCCGACAGAATCCCAAAAATCGCACAACTTTTGCAAAAGTCCAGCAGTGCTCGGCTCCCATGCACCTCCTGCACTCCGACTCGTTGCACTCCGACGACTAGCCTAGGTAGTAGTAGCGGTAGCGCGAAGAGCGGGTTAAGATGGGGTTCTTCAAGGGGCTCTTGTTCCTAAAGGAGTAGCCAACGTAGCCTAATATAGGAAAAACAAAACCACATAATACCGGATAAAACTAAGATAAAACACGACTACATCTGGATCCCAAAGAGCTGGAGCAACGAAAAACCGCTAACAACAAAAAGGAACTAAGTACTAAGAAACTAAGCCCGTTTATATATCGAAAGTTGCCCGACAACGTTAAGTAGTCGATGTGCTTCCTCTTCTTACGCTAGGAAAAGTGAATGGGAGGAGGGCACTCAAAAAGAAGAGGCAAAAATAACAATTACTCAATATTTTCAGATGCTAACCTAACACATTAGAAAACATCACGCTGAGGGTTCTCGGAACGCCCTCTCTCGGAACACGTAACTCAACGATCAGGTGAAATCAACGGTACAACATACGAGAAAATATATCACCTGACTAGATAGTCAACGGAACAACCCACAAATACCTGAGTAAAGCTTCTAGAACCCTTCCAGAGTAAGACTTTTTTCTAATAAAAAAGAAGTTTTTATCAAAAAATTACATAAGACTTCTTCGGTCTCGACAAACCTAATTTCTAGAACTTGCGAATGAGAAAAAATATTCAATACTTATTAACCCGGGTACACAAATAACATGTATAATGATCCAATAACTTATCGGATTCGCTCAACAATTGACAAACCGTCTGATCACGAAAAATCAAGTAATTGATGTTTACCTTGAATACGGAAGAATTACTTCTATCCCACAGTTGGTCCTTTGATCAGAACAAGGATACATCTTAAACACTACCCGTCTACGTACATCCTATCAAGGATATTTTCCCCTCATACCGAGAGACTGGGTAGTTCCAATTTGACATTGTCTGGAGCTACACTATTACTCACCGAGTACTTACGAATAATTCGATAAACGACTTTTAAAACGGACAACCACTACCACGTATTACGTCATGAATCACTACGTCCTCCTATGAAATCTGCTACAGCTATATAAATTGCTGACTACTTTTAAAATATCATCCGGAAGGCTAAATAGTAAAAAAACCTAACGTATAAAATACCACCCAACAAACTTCAAAACAAAACTCCACTACGTCATGAACACAGTATTGACCTCAACCTATAATAATCTGTTTAAAGGACCTAATCAATCTTAAAACAAAGGAGTGGAGAAAAAAGAGAGAGAAAAGTACAACTACGCGTAATCCGGTAATTATGAATGCGCGCTCAATTAACATTAGAGGGAATAAAAGGTAAACAATGATACAGTACGTCAGGATGTTTAAACGTCTACTAATCCAGTTATCCTGTAGTTGAGAACAGGTGAAATAACAGAGTCATAAAGAGATCTGTGCAAACGACCATACAATACAGCCTTCTTGAGATAATCACCACTTAAAACTCCCTAATATTATCCTTGGATAGACTGGATTACGAAATGATTAATCCTCTCTATGTTCGATCTCTAATATTCTATTACCTAGTTTTTCATACGACTTCATTCGAAAATTAAACTCAGATTCCTTTTTTTAATCAAAGCCGAATGACTATGGAAACTTTAAATAAAAATACTTTCGTTATAAAACATCGGTTACCAAATACTATTTACAGTCAGTAATGTACCAACCAACATGTACACGAACATACCTTTCAAACTTGCCAACATATTGAAAATAAACCTAACAAAGAAAGAGTTCGATTACTTTCATGAATAGCAGGCGACACAAACGATGGTATAAAAAAACAGACTACTAAGTAAAAATCAACTAAAGAAAAACTAGTACACGATACAGATACGAAATAATCGATCATTAGACAACATTGTATTGAATCCATTCCGGTACGGTTTTAGAGTTCGTTCTATAATAGATAGACACGTATAGGTGGATTTACGTATGCTCAACCAACCGTATCTAAACACTCCGGTTGTGACCGATTTCTTACCTGGGTTGTTGGGTGTACGTAAAGTCGATTAATCTACTGTTTCTTTTAAATTTACTACTTCACGGTCAGTTTTAAACAAAATGTTTTATTCAACATTAGAACGATGTCACCGAATCTTGAACATATAGTATAGACAAAACACTTTAAAAGATGAAACAACACAAAAAAGCAGTCACACTCCGTTCCTAAATTCACGGCACCGTGCCCCAGCATGACCTTTGAACGGCCGTACCATGCCGTGCCACGCACGGTTCGGCACGGCTACGCACGGCCAGTTTTTTTAAGAACACACGGCTGTTTATTATCGTACTTTATAAATAAAAGAAATCGTTGTTTTATAAGATTGATAAATAATACAGAAAAATAGTGTAGAAAACTTGAAATAATTCCTTTAATGAATGATTAAATTTCTTATCTCCCAAAACTCGACACGGTAGCCGTGCCCCAGACATAGCACGGTCATAAAATAACCATGCTATACCGTGCCATCTATGCTGGGCACGGCTGCCCGTGAATTTTGGAATTACACTCCATGGTTTACCGAAAAGAAAACATGTGGACTACCAAATTAATATAACGCTTCGAATAAACAGGCTCTTGTTTACATACCACCAAGCTGAACCAATCTAAGATACACGTCCTATTCAAACCGTAAATATAACACTTACAGCGGTTGACTGTTACAACATACGATTCAATTTCTTTCAGACGGATAACAGTATAACGTTAAAGTCCTAAGAATAAACGAAATAAATCAAAAACTTTAATTGCCACAGGCAATATAAGTTACAGAAACCGACTTGGCTACAGGTAAACACCACATTAATTTGAGCTGTCTCTAATGAATACCTACTTTTAATATAGAGGATCTATTTGAAGAGGATTATAGTTCTACTTGAATTTTCACATCATGTTCTAACTCGCCAATGTTTCAAGAACGTAAAAATTTTCGATTTACAATACTTTGTGATCAACGACGTCGAAAAGCATATTAGTATAATCTCCTCAACCCGGACAACATCCAAATTTTAGAGTTCCAACATCATGATTACAGAACAGATCTCTCTTTTTATAGTTTGTTGTACAATAGAGTCAGACACTACCAGCTTTCTCTCTATATAAACTACGAATTAATTCCTATGACAACATCAAACTCCTATCTAGTTGTACTAGATACCGTTCCGGAAGTGGAGAGTTTGTTTTTTAGGGAACCTGCCTTTAGAATCTTCCCAGAAAATCGGTCCTTTGGGAAAGGAGCTTTGGTTTAACTGTCGTTGATTCGAGAAGGACCCTTCACTTTAACCGAAGAGGAGAAAGTGTATGTGGCTCGTTAAATAAGTACGTATTGGTTATTCTAAAGATAACCGTTGACATATAATAGTATAATGTAGAATCATAACATCATTTCGTACTATAAATAACAAGTAGAACAACAGTTTTCCCGTGGATAACGAAACTATTTTATTCCCGTATATAAAAGAAGAGAGATAACAGAAAACACCTGGACGTGATTGTATTAAAGATCACCAAATATATGGGTACAAAATTCATGGCGACTAGACTAACACAAAGACTTCGTTTAAAGACTCCTAATTCCAAAGGAACGAACGTACATCCCTAGGAAGTTATCGTGGCCCGACCAACACAGAAGTTTTGACGGTTCTAAGAGTCTGGTCATGTGAGAATGTTATCGGTCACGTCTAGGCTTCAGGTAAAGACGTTTATTTGGACAAGTTAAATGGTTCTCGCACTGGTTTACCATTCACACGCTAGGTAAACGAGAACATTCTCCTCCGTAATGATCAAAGGACGTTTACAAAGAAAAAGTTCTTGACAAAGAAGATGTGAGTACTGTAATCAAATAAAACATATATCGATTTATCGTCAAACTGGATTCTTCATATAGTATAATAAAAACCAACCCTTAGACTAAGTGGATCGAGTCAGGTCCTTCCCATCAGGGCCAGATCGTACTATTTCCTATTAATGAGAAAAGCACGAGTTCCGTAATAGAATCGTGAATATTAATCCTTAAATTAAACCAAACCTTCTCGAAGACGTAGTGAGAAAGTTTAAAATACGACAGATACGATGATAATTAAAAGTACTAAACTAACATACGATACAACAGTCCAAATGGTTCCTGCCTCAAGAACGCCTTCCAGACAAGACCTTCCTGCAGCTCTCTAACTAACTGCTGATGTTACCTCTCGCATTCTTGTTTACTTAAAATCTGCCACGAATCCTTGCATCATCTCTAGTAGTGGCGATCACGTTTTGAATAAAGAGAGAGTACGAGTGGGATAATCTCTAAATGTCGCGTTACACTTTACCACAATAGTGGTAGTAAACCTTCAAAACCAACGTATCGAAAGGGCTACGGTTCACTTTTCTAATACGAAACAGTTGGCTACAATTTAATTCGCATTCTAAAAACATCAACTTAGTTTATACTGAAACTCGAATAGAACACGCGAACCAAAGAACGAAGGTAAAAAAAGTAGTAAATCGTAGTAAGCTTGAACTAGGAACTTTCGTATAACACGCACTCCTCAAAGAGCATCACAGCCCTGTGGTAATCAGGTCATATGAGCCGTCAAACGATGAAACTAACATCCGATTTAAAAAAAAGAATGTTAAAACCAGGAGTTTGATACTCCGCGCACTGTGAAACCAGTAGTTTAAAATTAGCCATCATCAATTTAAAGATTACTGTAGAATTAGTAATAGTAGTAGTTAGTGTTATAGCAGTATAGAGACGACGTAGTCGTTGTGTAATGATAATTTAAACGAGTTAGTCTCGTACGTTAAATTAACGTTTTAAATTTTTTTAACTCAATTTTTAATACTCCTTAATTTTAAGCTCCTAACTGCACAGTGCGTTGAGTTTATCATACCCCTGGTTTTCATATTAAATAGGAATCTAATATAATATATACAATTACAATTATCATAATCACATACGGTTAAATTAAAAATGAATCCTTAAGAACAAAATACTATCGAATCTTCGTCTGACGATTTCTCTGACCCTTAACGTCGAGACTTAAAGATATAACGAGGCGTACTTTTGTCGCCGCGCGTGAAGGTCCTTCTTTACCCTCGTCTTAAACCCAAGTTCACCAATCCAAAAATTTCACATATATATCCCTAAAAGCGAAGTTACTACAAACAAAAACATTTCTTTTTTGAAGCTTATGGTGGGAGCACCAAAGCGTGAAAGAGTGAAATCATATACACCAAATTTCACATAATTAAATTATGGAATATCAAAAAAAAAAATAAATAAATTAATAAAAAAAACAATTTAATCACTATTCCAATTTTAATTTCCCATAATTTCATTTATAAGTTATTTAGATCCACCCCATAAACTTTAAAAAATATATATTAAATTGATTTACATTAATCAAACAATAACCATTGCACCACGTTCACACTTGGGTGGGCTTTTTATCGCCACAAGTGACGGGGTCGAACGTGCGCCAGGTGCTCCACCGGAAGGAGCACCTGGTGACCGACTCTCCCTCTCTCTGAGAGAGAGAGAGAGAGAGAGAGAGAAACAGAGAGAGAGAGAGAGAGAGAGAGAGAGAGAGAGAGAGAGAGAGAGAGAGAGAGAGAGAGAGAGAGAGAGAGAGAGAGAGAGAGAGAGAGAGAGAGAGAGAGAGAGAGAGAGAGAGAGAGAGAGAGAGAGAGAGAGAGAGAGAGAGAGAGAGAGAGAGAGAGAGAGAGAGAGAGAGAGAGAGAGAGAGATATATATATATATATATATCTCACTCCGATGATACGATAGTCTTCGTGTCTCGGAAAGTACGAAAGTCGAGCAAAAGTTACAACGTTGAAAGCTTAGCAGCTAGCCGAGGCAATTTGAACTAGATCTCATAAACTTTATGGATCTTTTATTAAAAATACTAAAATGCTATAGTAAACGGATCACTTGCTTCCCCGAGTTTTAGTTGCCGGCTTTTATTTTTAGAATGTTTTAAATTATTATACTGTAATTTTAAAATTAAATTTCATTATAATTATTAATATTATTAAATGATAACATAATAGAAAGGTGGTGTGATTGAATAATTAGCCTTTGGGAATATCAAAGTTTTGTAATTATAAATTTTCATAATTACGTATTATCTTTCTTTTTCACTATAATGCCTGAGCGTAGGCGTCGCCCAGCGGACGCTCGGGCGTGGGTGAGGGCGAGCAATTAAATTTCACTATAATTATTGATGTTATTAAATGATAACATAATAGAAAGGTGGTGTGATTGAATAATTAGCCTTTGGGAATATCAAAGTTTTGTAATTATAAATTTTCATAATTACGTATTATCTTTCTTTTTCACTATAATGCCTGAGCGTAGGCGTCGCCCAGCGGACGCTCGGGCGTGGGTGAGGGCGAGCAATTAAATTTCACTATAATTATTGATGTTATTAAATGATAACATAATAGAAAGGTGGTGTGATTGAATAATTAGCCTTTGGGAATATCAAAGTTTTGTAATTATAAATTTTCATAATTACGTATTATCTTTCTTTTTCACTATAATGCCTGAGCGTAGGCGTCGCCCAGCGGACGCTCGGGCGTGGGTGAGGGCGAGCAATTAAATTTCACTATAATTATTGATGTTATTAAATGATAACATAATAGAAAGGTGGTGTGATTGAATAATTAGCCTTTGGGAATATCAAAGTTTTGTAATTATAAATTTTCATAATTACGTATTATCTTTCTTTTTCACTATAATGCCTGAGCGTAGGCGTCGCCCAGCGGACGCTCGGGCGTGGGTGAGGGCGAGCAATTAAATTTCACTATAATTATTGATGTTATTAAATGATAACATAATAGAAAGGTGGTGTGATTGAATAATTAGCCTTTGGGAATATCAAAGTTTTGTAATTATAAATTTTCATAATTACGTATTATCTTTCTTTTTCACTATAATGCCTGAGCGTAGGCGTCGCCCAGCGGACGCTCGGGCGTGGGTGAGGGCGAGCAATTAAATTTCACTATAATTATTGATGTTATTAAATGATAACATAATAGAAAGGTGGTGTGATTGAATAATTAGCCTTTGGGAATATCAAAGTTTTGTAATTATAAATTTTCATAATTACGTATTATCTTTCTTTTTCACTATAATGCCTGAGCGTAGGCGTCGCCCAGCGGACGCTCGGGCGTGGGTGAGGGCGAGCAATTAAATTTCACTATAATTATTGATGTTATTAAATGATAACATAATAGAAAGGTGGTGTGATTGAATAATTAGCCTTTGGGAATATCAAAGTTTTGTAATTATAAATTTTCATAATTACGTATTATCTTTCTTTTTCACTATAATGCCTGAGCGTAGGCGTCGCCCAGCGGACGCTCGGGCGTGGGTGAGGGCGAGCAATTAAATTTCACTATAATTATTGATGTTATTAAATGATAACATAATAAAAAGGCGGCGTAGCTTGAATAATTAGCCCTTGGGTATGTATAAACTTGACGAGAGGCGTAGGTCGCCTTCCAGACGCTATTTATTATAAATTTTTATAATTACGTATTATCTTTTTTTTATTACAATTATCAATATTATTAAATGATAACATAATAGAAGGACGGCGCTTCGCGCCCGGGGAAGTGATCAATGAGAATAAACTGTGTTAAGTCGTGAGGACAGTTTTGGATTTTTTCATTCGTTTCAATAAAGTAATTTTCTTCTTTTAACCACTTTCTGTTTTTTATCTATATTATTTTCATTGGCCGCATATCAACCAATTCTCAAACTACTAACTAAAACTTCGGAGTTCAAACTACAAATTAAAACAATGTAAAGATATACTCAAACAAAAATTTTTATTTATTATAGATTACATGAAAAGTTTTATATTTGTTATATAATATGTAAAGATTAACTAATTTTACAAGAATAATTAAGAATTTTTAAAGAAGTTTAATAGAGGGATTGGGATCCTAAATGATTATTTTAAACTTTAAATCTTCCCATAAAACTTTTATCTCCCCATTTAAATTTTCAAAACTTATCGACACTCCCTATATATTCGTTTTCGGGGATTTTTCTGAAAATTTTAATTACTTTGGTTATCGAATGATGTAAAGTTAGTTATGTATATATTTATATCTTATATCGACCTTACGATAATCATTGTTTGCTCGAAGCAACGGTGAGTAAATAAAAGATCTATGAAGTTCTCATATTTAGAATAAAATTTCTCAAATTTTTTAAAAGATTGATTTTAAGTTAACTAAACTTATAGAAATGCGACAATTTACTCTTTTGCAAAGTATAACTGGTAATTTTTTATTTAAAATTTTGGAAAACTAGTAATCCGGTCACTACAGTTTTTCTAAACTTTAAACCAAAGGTTTGTAATGTTTACCATATCTAATACAAGTTTCCATGGCTAGTAACTAAACCTCTGATGTAGTAGGTTTTGTTTACTCAGTGTTGTTTTGGACAAATCATAACTATCGAAAAGTCGAGTTGAGAAAGAGATATATATATCTCAACTCCATCATAAAACCCGGAAATTTTTTTTGGCTGGTTTTCTTATGTATTTTCCCCATTTCTTTTTTTTCGTTTCTGGTTTTTTTCTCAGTTCAAGTTTCGAAAAGTAGTAAAGGGTATTATGGGGCCACCACGGTATCCCAGAAGTAGTCTTTCCGGGAGTGATAATGGGCCTGGTAGTCTTTCCGGGAGTGATAACGGGCCTGATTTAATGACCGGTAGAGTAAGGCGAGCCTTTGTTTTGCGAGAAAGAGTTGTTCGTCTGATAAATAATATCATCGGAAAATTCTCCGGCATCAACGATATATTCGCGAATATAAATGGTGCCTCTCGTTCCATTAGGCGTCTTTGAGCTAGTATATCTAAGAGCATTTTGAAAGATAGGAGATTTAATCATAGGAAGTGGAGTTTGTTTTTAAGTAGTGCATTAAACCGTTGTTGTGCTGTACGTCGTAAAAGGAGACGGAGTAGCTGTCATCTCCTTCGGCGTAGGGTTATAGCTTAGTTGAGCCATTAACTTAGAGAGGATCTCTAGAGTTGTAGCCGTATGTGTGATTCATTGGGAAGCAGAAGCTATCCTTGTGGTATATGGCTGTGGCGGTGTCTCTTAGCCACCGTCTACAGCGCGTTATTAAAGGCCTTTGATTAAGATTGATGATGTCGACTGTAGTGACGTGTTGTTTTTTTTTCTTCTTTTTATTCGTTTTGTTAAGTATTTGGTTTGTGGTCATTGTTTCTTTTTTTCCTATTTTGTATATTGGACCGGTGACGTCTTTGATTAGGAACGTTAACAAGGCGGTATAACAGTGGTGGTTCTTATACGTTGCTGTCTATCGTCGTTTTTCTTTTTTAGTCTCCTGTCTTCCCCTTTTTTACATTCCCTCTTATTTTTTTTTACTCTTTTGGTTATCGGGTGGCGACGTTTTTCGTCAGGAGCGTTAGTAGGGTGGCAAAGCGTTGGTAATTCACGTTGTTTGTGTAGGCGTACGTAGTTCTTTTTGGTTTATCATTCGTGTCCTCGTTAGTCCCTATACATATATATTCGTGAACTCCAAGACTCCAAAAGATAGGTCGTACCTCGTGACAACTCGCGGTTGGCGGTTCGATGTTTATGGTTTTTCATTGTTTCATCTTCCTCTTTTTCGTCTTCCTTATCTTCGTTGGTTCGTCTTCTCCTCATTTTGTCGTAGGTTAGTGATAAATATCTGTTGTTTCGTCTTTCCTGTTTTAGTTCCACACGTCCCACCGTGACTTTTACGGGCGTCCTGTGGGGTTGTGGGATCGCGCTACAGCGTTCCTGCCGACGCAAGTAGTCTCTCTTCCACTAGGAGCGGTGGTCGTACCGTGGGGTCTGTTTGGTAATTACTTTCGTACCACTGTTGTCATATCCCGTAATTACTCTTTTTTTCCCTCTGTCCCCTTCTCTGTTGGCAGTAAGACTCCCTCCCTTCCCTTTTCTGTCGGCGGTGCGTCGACCCGGCGCCCCCTTTTCCGTTCGGTCATCTGGATTACTTTCGTACCTCCGCTGTTCTGCGGTACGGCTCCTTTCTTTGTCGGCGGTACCGCCTCCCTTTCCCCTTCTCTGTCGGTGGCACGGCGAGCCTTTGCGGCGACGCCGACGCCTCCTTTTCCGTTCCGTTGCCTTGACTCAGCTCTCTCCTTTTTCGCTTAGCCGTGGTTCCTACCCTGTGTTTTGGGGAAAACAAAAAGGGTTCCTACCCTGCGTTGTCCGTGTCGTGCTGAAAACCCGAGGTACTTCCGGTAGAAAACAAAAGGGAGAGAAAGAAAAAAAAAAAAAAGTTCCTACCCTGGGCGGTTTGGGTCCCTCGGGTCGAAATCCCAAAGGGAAAGTACTATACATAACTATACTTCATAAATGATAATTAAAAAAAAATGGTAACTTACAGATCTTAAATCACTCTTAACCATCTTATCAATTAAGTTCTTATTTTTTTAACTATCATTTATGATAAGTATATCATAGTTATCATAAGATAAAAGTGATATATATATATATATATATCTCTCTCTCTCTCTCTCTCTCTCTCTCTCGATCCGACCATATGATAGCCATCGTGCCTCCGGAGGCACGATGGCTCAACAAAAGTTACTACGTCGAAGGTTTAGCTGTTAGTCGAGGCAATCTGAACTAGATGTGATATTTTGCATAAACTTTTGATTTAAAATATTAAAAAGCCGGAATAAATGGATAGTTTGCTCATCAGATTTTTACTTGCCGACTTTTAATTTTAGAGTATTTTTTATTACTATTTTCTGAAATTAAATTCTAATCGTACATGGATTTAGAACTGAGATTCTAGCACTTAGTCTCTTAAAAGAAAGTTTTAAAAGAGTCTAAACCCTAACAAAATTAAGTGCTTCAATATTAACGAGTTTGCGAAGTATAGTATCGTAATTTTAATTCTAGATAAAACTCTCGAAAACCAGTGATCGCTAATGGAATCTCACACCCTTGCCCTAAAACTCTAAATCAAAGGCTTATCAAAATCACTCGAGGCACCGGTACGAGTCAAATTGCCTAGACTAGCAGAAAAGAACTTCGGCGTAGTAACTTTTGTCCAACCATCGTGCCTCCGGAGCTACCATGACTATCATATGCTCCGATCGAGAGAGACAGAGACAGAGAGAGAGAGAGAGAGACAGACAGAGAGAGAGAGAGAGNTTTAACTTTCCTTCGGTTCATATAATTGATAATTTTGTCGAAATTAAGTAGTTCATTTGCTATTAATTGCTAATTATTAAGAAAAACCGTGGATTAAACCCATCATAAATTGATAGAATTGTTGTTTAAATTCAAAAAATTCTTATTTTAATGCTTGAAATAAATTAAAGCAAATAAAAGAGAAAAGGGCTAGAAAACATTTAATAAAGCAGGAGAGCTATTTCAAAATGGCTTATAGTTGAGAGAGCTCCATGCATTTTTTTTTTTTTTCTTAGAGTAGATAGTTGCATTTATTTAAAATCTTGGTAACTTTACATTAACATCCCATTAGTACTCTGAAGTTGGTTGTTTATTAGCATCTAATTAGAAAAATTCTACAACATTTTGTTTGATATTTTTTCAAAGAAAATAATTAATTCAAATATTTATATTGGATGGAATAGATTAATTTTAATGGGATTTAATTTTATCTTAATCATAATGAAAATCAATTAAATTTATCAATTAGATTCGGTTTATACAATTCTAATAGTTCTCATATGAGCCCAGAATTCTCCCGCCCAACAAAAATTATGCCATTGATCCAAGCCTCTTCATTGGGTAATACATGAGCACAAGCCCGTGGCCTTTATAGAAATACGCTGAAATTTTTAAGTCTTTGGGTCTAATTTGAGACCAACAAATATTACCGCTTATACTCAGCTTGATATGAATTACAACCCTGTCGAATTTTGAACCCTCCAACAACTCTTTTAAGTGTCTACTTTTCCAAACAACCTCATACATATTCCATTTTATTCAAAATTCGAGCATGAATTTTGAATCCCTAATTGACATCGAAAATATCGCTCAACCGACTGTCACTTATCTCTCAACTAACCATATCAAACTTCATATTAGACTTTTAAACCTTCATTCGGTTCCGTTGATTCTTCAACAAATTTCTCAAATTCCTCCTCTAAACCTTAAACCGGTTCTATTATAAATAGAAATTTTTTTAAAAAAAGAACAGAAACAAAAAAAATGGTCTTTTTGCAAAATTGGGTCGTCTTTTCTGATTTTGCAGATTCGGTCCGGATTTTCAACAAACTGACCAAAATATCCTTACTATTTTTTCTCTCTCCTTTTTTTTTTTTTTTTTTTTTTTTTTTTTTTTTTCTCTCTCGCTCTTTTTTTTTTTCTCTCCGAAGAAGGCAGCGGAGGCGGAGGTGGAAACAGCCCACCTCGCCTCTGCCCCGCACGCCCTCGTCCTCGCTCGTGCATCCCCCGCCCTCCTCGCCTCCGACGTCGTCGCCACGGCGCGGAGGCGACGAAGGTTCTTCTCCTCCATCGTGCATCGGAACGCCGCGACGTCGTCGGAGGCGGCAAGCTCGCCTCCGACAACGTCGCAGTGGTTACGATAGGGCAAGGGAGAGGTGGTGATAAAAAGAATTATAGAGAGAAAAAATAAGAATAATAAAAAATAAAAAATATATTTTTCTACAGAAAAGACCAAAAAATATAGAAGAAGAAAGAAGAAGATTAAATTGCATTGTTAAAATAAGATTACACCGTTTTAAAAAAAATTTACACTATTTTAATAAAAATTACACTACTTGATATAGATATTACACTCTTTTGGAATGAAATTTACACTATTTAGACCAAAGTTGTGCAATTTAGAAAAATTTTACACCATTTATTTTTCTCTTCTTTTTCTCTTTCTCTTCCTCTTCCTCTTTTTCTTCCTCCGTCCACTGCCCGTACAGCACCGACTCCACCTCCACGCTGCTTAATCATATACCAGATGGCTCATGATTCTCCCTAATGAAAAATGGTTAACCACTTACACAGCTAGAGAAGCTCTAAATAGTCACATTTGGCAGATCTGTTCTCCTTTTTGCAGAATAAATTTTTTTTCTAACAAGTCGGATACGCTACGCAGTTGTAAGCATCTAATCATAATCGTTGAAAACCAATTGCACAGTAACTTTGTTAAAACGAAGCAACACTATAATAAGAGAACAAACCCTACAAATTCTTTCTCTCTAGTACCTGCGGCGGTGGCGGAGGAGGAGAGGGTCGCGTTGAGGGAGGCGAAGGGGTTGTGGGATTTGGGCGAGGATGAGGAGCGGAGGAGGGAGCCGGCCACGGAGACGCAGTAGAGCCCCGCCGCCGCGACGGGCACGCGCGCCCGCAGCGCGCGTAGGTCGGCCCCCGGCGCCGGCGTCGGCGCCGCCGACCTTGCGATGCACCACGCCATCATCGCTCTCGCTCTCTCTCTCTCTCTCTCTCTCTCTCTCTCTCTCTCTTACACTCTTTCTCGGTGAGGAAATGGGTTTAGGGTTTGGGTTTCTCTCTCGCAAAGTGCAATGGCGTTCGCAGTTAATTTAAACTCCATGAATGATACTGAAATACTTCAACCATTTTATAATAAAGTGTAATAGTCATGAAAATACAAGGACCATTTTAATATGCTCGCCGACTCCCCCGCCGACCCCGACCCCGCCCCTGACGGCCCCGCGTCCACATCCTCACCGCCGGCGCGCCCCCGCCGGCCGCCGTGCTCTACCCCACCGGCGGTGGACGGAGGAAGAAGAAGCGGAAGAGGAAGAGAAAAATAAATGGTGCAAAATTTTTCTAAAGAGTGCAATTTTGGCCTAAATAGTGTAAGTCTCATTTCAAAAGAGTGTAATTTCTATATCAAATACTGTAACTTTTATTAAAACAGTGCAAATTTTTTTTTAAAACAGTATAATCTTATTTTAAAAGTGCAATTTAATCATCTTTTTTCTTCTTCTATATTTTTTTGATCTTTTATGTAGAAAAAAAATATTTTTTTTATTTTTTATTATTCTTATTTTTTTTTCTCTATAATTTTTTTTTGTCACCATCTCTCCCTTACTCTCTATTGCAAGCACCGCGATGTCATCGGAGGCGAGCTCGCCGCCTCCGACGACCTCACCGCCTCGGACGACGTCGCGACGTTCCGACCCGCGGTGGAGTAGAAAAGAGCCTTCGCTGCCTCCGCGTGGTGGCGACGATGTCGGAGGCGAGGCGGGCGGGGGGGTGCACGGGTGAGGGCGAGGGCGAGGGAGAGGGTGTGCGGGGCAGAGACGAGGCGGGCTGTTTCCACCTCTGCCTTCGCTGCCTTCTTCGGAGAGAGAAAAAAAAAAGAGCGAGAGAAAAAAAAAGAGAAGAAAAAAAGTAATAAGGGTATTTTGGTCAGTTTGCTGAAAATCCAGACCGAATCTGAAAATCGAGAAAGAGATCTCCCTCTCCTTTTCCTCTTTGACGAAAAATAAAAAAATTTAAAATTTAAATTTAAAATTTTGTTTCTTATCCTATCCTTCTTTTTTTTTCTTTCATCCCTCATAAATCGCACACCTCCGACACTTGCCATCGTTCACATCTACGTCATCACTGCCAAATCCTATCTTGACGTCTTCAATGGAGAAGGGGAGGAGGATCAATGATCCTCCGTTTTTTTAGACCCCTCCACCCCACTTGAAGTCGTTAATGTGTCACATCATCACAGTCGTTGTCAATTTCAGTTTAATATTTTCCGAAGGAAGGGGGAGGGAAAACAATCCCCCCGTTTCTTCGGACCTTTCTACTCCTTTCGAGTATGTTGAATCAAAGCCGTCGCCGCCATTGCGATAAAAAAACAAAAAATTGATGATTCGATAAAGCCGTCTCGGATAAGTTCTTCGGACATCTGAGCTCCTACTTCTTCGTTTTGATCCAAACCCATTCGGGTAATTTTCTCGGACATCCGGATTTCGGTTTAATTAAAAAAGGGGGGCTTTCTTCAGACCCCAAATTCAATTAAAATAAATTTGAAGGGACTTTCTTCGGACCCCGATTCCAAATAAAATAAATTTTAAGAGCTTTCTTTGGACTCCAAATCAAATTGAAATAAATTTAAAGCAGGTTTCTTCGGTCCCCAAATCAAATTGAAATAAATTTAGAGGAGTTTCTTCGGACCATAAATTAAATTGAGAAACATTTAAAAAACTTTTTTAAGACTCAAATTCCAAACAAAAAAAAAATTCAAAGAAGGCTAATCGACAATTCAACGTATATTCAAAGTTTAAAGCAGCCTACAAATAAACTAAACTCAATACAACCCACATACGAATCCAGTCCACATGCAAATGAAGCCCATATCCAGTCCACACAAAAAAATTCCAAACCAATTCTACATGCAAATAATATTTTGTTTTTTTTTTTTTTTATTTTTTTTCAAAGAAAACTAAATTTTCATTACCAAAATATGGCAAGAAGCCAAACAAAACAGGATACCGAAGTATAGGCGTTCAAAGCAGAGTTCAAAAGAAAATACATCTTTGTCAACGAAAAAGTAAAAAATGCTCTATATCCTTATCTAACATACGACATAACTCTGGATGTCGATTTGCATTAGTAAATACAAAAGATTGAGGCAAGTTAGCTCTGGTAGCCAGCCAATCGGCTACCATGTTTGCCTCCCTTTTAACAAAAAGGACTTGAGTAGCAGCAAACTTCTTCATGGTGCTAGATATGCCAAGCACAAGAGCTCTCAGAGGCCATGGAGGTGATTGGGCATGTCGCAGGCACTGAATAAGAAGATAGGAATCACTTTCTAAACATACTCGTTGAAGTCCATGTTGATGCGCCTCCGCAATAGCTTCCTTCATTGCCTTTGCCTCAGCTTCCAGTACTGAAGTTGCCTCAATCTGTCTACCTGCAGCAAATACAACATGGCCTAAATTAGTACGAGCTATATAACCAATAGCGGCAGTGCCTTCTTCAGACTTGAAGGACGCATCGGTGTTAATTTTAATCCAACCATCTGGTGGCGGACACCATTTGTTGGCGTTCGAGTGTTCAATAGTGTGCGAAGGGACTTTAGAAATATAATCCAAAGTCATATGCATGATATGGCGCAATATGACCTGGATCGAAGAGGAATTGTTAGAGAATTGTCTGGCATTTCGTTCCTTCCAGATTTGCCAAAAAGTGTTGGCTATCAAGGCGCGGATAAATTGTTGCTGGACCACCGCCAGATTTTTACCCTCATCAATCCACTCCTCAGTAATCCAGTCACCATTGAAAGAAAACAAAATGCCAGTAGACGACATAACGGCATCCCAAATTCTTCTAGCATTTATGCAATCCAAAAAGATATGATTTTGATCTTCCGGAGTGGAGCAATAAATGCAAAAAGGAGACGGGGCTGAATTAAGTGAGTAACATCGCTCATTAGTAGGTAGCCTATTCCAGAGAAGTTTCCATAAAAAGTTCTTAACACGAGGAGCAACCGGTAAGGACCACAACACTATCCACTTGGTCGCTTGAGGGACATAGAAACCTTGATTTATGTGATGGTATATGGATTTAACCGATGGCTTTCCATCCTTCTTAGGAGCCCAAATCCATTCATCAGAACCATTATCAGGGCTTAAGATAATTTTGCAAATATTATGAGCCAGAATTGGCCCAAACCACTCGACCAGACGATCATAATTCCAATTGCCTGCCCGAATGAGTCTAGCAACTTTCTTTTTGCCAAATCGAACATTCATATTAATATAAGTAGGCTTCCAGGATAAAGGTATAGAAAAGATCCATGGGTCATCCCATATGGTAGTATCCTTACCATCACCAATGAGCTTACACATCCCATCACGAATCACATGCATTGTAACTCTAAGGGCCTTAAAGATTGGGGAGCACTTTTTATACTTTCTATCAGTGAACTTCCAAGGATGGAAACCTCTGTACTTATCTCTCACCAGCTTAACCCAAAGGGGCTCGTTGTTATTTAGAACCATGAAGACTTTAGGCCCAAGTAAAGCTTTCTGAGATATGTTAGGGTCACGAATGCCAAGCCCTCCATTGACCCGTGCAGTAGTAACACTATCCCACTTAAGAAGATGTAGACTCTTCTTATTATTCCTTTTTTCCCAAAGAAAATCACGAATTTTTCTAGAGAGAGAATTTGTCACTCCTTTTGAAACAGCAAAGTTTGCAAATATGTGATTCGACATGGCCCCAAGGACAGAATTGATGAGAACCAATCTGCCCGCTTGGGACAAGCTATTTCTCTTCCAAGAAGCCAGTCTGCTATCCACCTTAGCTTGAAAGTCATCATAATCTCTCAGAAGTTGCTTACCATAGCCCAATTTGATGCCAAGATAGGTCAAAGGGATGGACCCTTCTTGCATGCCTAGTTTCCGATGGATACGGCGTTTCAAGTCTCTATTTATCCAGTTCGGAAAATAGACCGCGGATTTGGTTAGGTTGACCTTTTGGTTGGTGATAGAGGTATAAAACTCAAGAGTCTCAGTAATCACATTGCATTCTTGAATTTTAGCCATTGTGACTATCAACAGATCATCAGCATACATGAGGTGGGATATTCTTGTCCGACTATCGATACAAAACCCAGATATTTTGCCCGCACTCAAATTCTTATTAAGCATATGAGTTAGCAATTGCGAAGTTAAAATGAACAAGTAGGGAGAAAGCGGGTCTCCTTGACGAAGGCCGCACTTTGGTTTTAACCAATTTGAGGGATTACCGTTGACCAGCAAGGCGTACATTGGTGAGGAAATACACGCCTCAATCCACATTAACCATTTTTTTGGAAAATTCATATGATGCATAGCAAATAAAATAGCTTGCCAAGCCATACGGTCATATGCCTTTTCCATGTCACACTTAATAAACATCATAGCGTCGCCATTGCGCACGGTGTTAATAGAATGAAACATCTCTTGGACAATCATAATATTGTCACTAATATTTCGTGTCGGAACAAAAGCACTTTGCTCAATACCAATTAAGCTCGGTAAGAGTGATTTCATTCTATTGACAATAATTTTAGCTAAGAGCCGATAGCACACATTACATAAAGAGATGGGTCTATAGTCTGAAACACGTTCAGGATTCTCTTTTTTAGGAATGAGAACGATAAAGGTTCTAGCCCACTCGGTAGGTAGCAACCCTGTGGACTGGAAAGAGTGCAATTCTCTCATAATGGTCGGCGCAACATTTTCCCAATAGCGACGATAAAATTCAACCGGGTACCCATCCGGGCCCGGCGCTTTCCCTGTTGGCATGGACCAAAGAGCAGCTTTCACCTCGTCGATGGTAAATGGGGCCACAAGCATATCATGCACATCGGAGGATATTGTAGGAAAGCCCTCTATGTCCATGTCAGCAGAGAAACCATTGAAATTGTAATCCCACAAATTGGTGTAAAATATAGAAAAAGCCATCATTAAATTGGGCTCATCACTAATCCTAACGCCATTGTCAAGAACCAAGGAGGTAATTCGATTCCTCCTTCTTCTAACAAGAGTAGCCATATGGAAAAAATGGGTGTTTTGATCGCCATCTCTCAACCAACGAATCCTAGACTTGGTACGCCATTTAGTTTCAATCTGCCGCATAATCGCAGCATGATAGTTATAAAGGGATCTAAGCCTTTCAACTTGTTGGGAAGTGATTGTGCCATCGCTCTCACTCTGCTCAAGCATAGAGATTTCCTGCTTGAGCATATCAGAGATGTTTTCAAGCTTTCCTAAAGAGAGCTTATTCCACCTTAAGACATCCCTCTGCAGTTTGGAGAGGTTGTTATGCAGTTTATGCACAGAGTTCTCATTGAAAACAGATGCCACAATCTCTTGAACAGTAGCATACTCCATCCAGAAGTGTTCGAATCGGAATATTCGAGCATGCTTAGTCGTATGTTGATGCAACGACACAAGTAAGGGAGCATGATCTGATCCCGTACGAGGCAAATGATCAACCCTGCATTCGGGGTACCGGAGTAGCCACGAGGAAGTTCCAAGAGCACGATCAATCCTTCGCCAAATACGTTCAACCCAGCATCTATTATTACACCAAGTAAATGATGGCCCAGAGAAGCCAAGATCAACAAGGTCGTGAGAGGCGATAAAGTCACGGAACATCCTAACAGATTTAGAAACGTGAAATTGCTTACCTCCGCGAGCTTCCTCTGCATGAGTAATCATATTGAAGTCACCTACGACCAGCCAAGGGGCATCCAGTTTAGAGATCTTACTCAATTCTTGAAGGAGGTACTTGCGATCGTCCGTCAGTTGTCCAGCATAGATAGCCGATATTAACCATGGTTCACTGTTGCCAACAGAGATGGCGGCGTGCACAATTTGGCGCGACCTAACTCGTGGGTGGCAGTCAACTTCATTAGAATTCCACATAAAAAGGATGCCTCCAGAGAGCCCCCAGCTTGCCACAGTCTCAGCTTTCCATTGGCTTCCTAACCTACCTGTGCTCCGAAAGATCCCAAACAACGAGGCCAATTTGATGAGCTCAATATGAAAAGCATTTGCACACTAATGAAGAAATGCAACATTTTAATGTCAGATGTATTTATTCTTGGTGTATTTATTCTTAGTAATCTTTAGGATATTTTGATGTAAGGGACTAGAAAGCAATTCATAGTTTTGTCGTCGATTCTAATTTAGATTACTTTGTCTATATATATATATTTTTTCTATTCATCTTGCTTTGCTGTTATTCCTATACATAGCTTTCACTCTTACATCTTTGTTCCAATGGTTTAGAAGTCAAATATGATTTTTTTTTAAATTAAAAGATAAATTTACTTGGTTATTCTTTTTTTTTTTTTTTTTCACTCTTACATCTTTGTTCCAATGGTTTAGAAGTCAAATAAAAATTATTTACAAATTAAAAGATAAATTTACTTGGTTATTCTTTTTTTTTTTTTTTTTCCCCCCTATGTTGTCTTTTTTGTCTCCTAGATATTGGTAGTGAATTCAAAAGGCATTAAATCATCTCAGCCTAAACTCTTAGTCCATTAATTTGTAAATAATTTTTGTTCTTTGCTTTTTTAAATTATGTAACTTTTTGACTACCAATTCTAAGTTTTGATTTGCATGTAGAAGATGACACAATTGACGAAAGATCATCTAGCAGTGAATTTCGAGCATACAAGGAATTGTTCCACCACTTAAATAAAAAAATGTACAATTTGTTTTCCCGTTCTTATGACCTTATTTTTTAATTACTATTTTGTTAAATTTAATTCGGCTTATAGTATTTCAAAGTACAATTAAAGTGGTCGTTTAATAATTAAAATACCTTTGAGAAAATTTTCAGTAATTTATCTATACATTATATAGCTTTTGAATCAAATATGCAAGTTTTATAATATGTAATTTGCTTACAGTTTTTCTATTCTTCATATTAGTTAGACCCCGCTCAACGATAGAGAGGGCGAACGGATCGAAAAGAGGGAGGATGGACCGCGTGAGAAAAGGAGGACACGACACGTAACCCCTCTGAAAACTCAGCAGATTTGGGCCGATCTAGAGGGGGAAAGAGGCGGAGCGGGTGGCACGTGAGCCCGCTTAGCGTGGGCACGGATTGGAGAGAGGGGGCAACGGACCGCGCGAGGAAAGGAGAACGCGACATGTAACCCCTATTAGATTTGAACTTTTAATATATCTATAGATAACTTCAAAAGCTTTACTTACAATGTGATCTATTAAAAATATGATATATAAACATAATAATAAATTTTAATAGCGTCTACCCACTACAAAGCGCGGGTTCTTAACTAGTTAAAATGAAATATCTACTTTGACTTGGTTCTTTTGATGCAACATAGAGTAGAAAAACAATAATAAACCAAAATCAGAAGACATAGGTGAAAATCATCCATTTTGGAGAACTTAAACTCACACGATTCTTCGAAGGAGATTATCGTAAATTCGATCGAAGATGTTGATTTCACCAAACAACCCTATAAAAAGGTTCATTACCCATCAATACCATCCAAAAATCTCCAAATAGAAAACTCCCAAATCAAAACTCTAAACCCTAGATAGGTTTGTATTATGGTGGCAACAATAAGTATGATAATAATAATGAAAATGCTACAAATAAGCGACAGGAAATGATAACTATTACTATGCATCAACAAGAAATGATCATGTCTTAATGGAGTCACATATCTCGACTTATGCATCAATTACCATTCCGGTTAACCAACTTGATTTACCTAATCGATGAGGACTGAATGCACAGTTCGTCTAATATTTGTATTCAACTCAATCTCAGGAGTAGTTGTAATCGCCACACTCACCTCGGGTGAGTGGTGTCGGAATCAATGGACATCCACTCAAGTCCAGGGTGGCTAGAATCGCCAAGCACACTTGGGGCCATGTGGTGCCGAAATCGTTGTGCACCTGCACTATGATCTACATCTCCACAGAGACTTGGCTCATGGGGTCGCGAACTCCAATAGGCAAAACTCAGCAAGCTAATGGCTTTTGCAAGCATCGATCACATGCACATGCTAAAAGGGTCATAGTTCAACAACCACGCCGTTGCTCAAGGATTGACTCAAATCAATCGATGTACTCTCAGTCTATATTTGATGGCAATATGTTTCAACAACTAGGTTTTCATATAAAGTTCTCTAATTTGTGGGGAATTTGGTACTTGCCCTGGTACCAGATTTTGAGAATTTGCAATCCGCTCCGATATCGACTATTGTTGATCTGATACCGATTGTTGGAATTCCGCAACGGAAGGAACGAATCAGGTTTTTACCATAAACCCGTTACCTTAACAAAAGCTGATACAATCATAAAATAGAGAAAAAACCAAACAGAAAAATATGCGGGTAAAATAAGATTTTTTAAATAAGAGAAGATTACACCTGACTTCTCTTCTGTAACAGAGTAGCTACAATCCGAGCCCTCTTTTTAAATCTCTCATACCCTTTTCTCGTCTTCTATAAACACATAAGAAGACAACTCTCATCGGATGCACCTATACACTAGGTGCATGCAACCATAATTTTCTCTCACCTGGTACGGCTTCACCAAAGAAGGCACTATCTCTCACCATACTCTCTACTCCAAAAGCATTCCAAAGAGTGCTTTTATAATGCATCCTCTAAAACGTACACGAATCCTAGTCCAATTAGGATTCCTACTCCAATTAACATTAAATCTATATTGATTTATCTCCAATAGATTTAAATATTTATTTTAATCTAGTTAAATTCATATTCTAATTAATATTTAAATCTTAATTTATCTCCAATAGATTTAAATATTAATCCTAATCGAACCAGAAAATTAACTACAAATCTAACCAAATCCTAACATTCTCCACCTTGGTAATCTTGAATTGCTACGTTGAGCTCACCATGCAAGCTTCACCTTGAGCTTGTCTCCTCTACTCGATGTCGTCGCATCGCCGTTCTGCCTCGAGCGACTGTACCTCCACGAACTTTTGGAACCCAAATCGTCTTCTCTTCGGTTCTGACTGTGCGTCCGTTCAGAACGTATAAATTCCCATGCTTGTTTCTCCTCGCACACGACCCGATCTTGCTTTCGGAGCCTCATAGCTCCACGTGAAGCTGAAAAATTGCAACCCTTTGAGTCTAACACGCCTAACGATATCAAATTTTGCTTCAAACCAGGAACATGTCGCACACCCATTAGCGTTCTCACGATCCCATCATGCATCCGGATCTTCACCGTGCCAACTCCCAAAACTTTGCACGCCGTCCCGTTCCCCATCAGAGCTTTTCTACCCTTGATTGCCTTATAGGTGGCAAAAGACTCTTTTTCCAGGCAAACGTGAAAGGAACATGCCGAATCAAGCACCCACGCATCATCCGAAATTTTTGCACCTTCGGTTGCAGCATATAGCACATCAAAATCAATCGTCTCTGACTCTGCCGCCTGCGCCATTGCTGATATCGTTTCATCCTGGTTCACAACAGTTTTTTTCTTCTGTCGCTTTAACTACTTCACAGTTGCGCTTTATGTGCCCTTTCTTATGACAGTAGAAGCACTCCACCTTAGATAGCGGCTTTTCTGTCGATCTCCGATCGTTGATGTTGTCGTCTACTTCTTCGCACTCACCACCGGCCCTACATCCTGACTTTGCAAGCCAAACTCCTGAGTTATCTTTCGTATCTCATTCGAGAGAAGCACCGCCGTGGCGGCCTCCACGCTTATGGTCTCCTTGCTATAAAGTAACGTGGTCACCAGATACTCATACGTCACTGGTAGCGAAGATAATAAAATCAATGCCTTGTCTTCGTCATCCCGATTGACTCCGATACTAGTCAACTGGGCAACCACCTTGTTGAACTCATTCAGATGTTCATGTAGGCTTGTCGCTTCTTGCATCTGTAGCATAAACAGTCGCTACTTCATATCCAACTTGTTCGTCAAGGACTTGGTCATGTACAGATCTTCTAATTTCTTTCACAATTTCTCCGGCGTCGTCTTGTTGGCTACGTTGTAAAAAATCTCATTTGCTAGATGAGCATACTCAACGCCTTCCGCTCCATCTTCATCCATGCTACATCTATGACCTTCGCCGGTTTTGCCTCCTTTCCGTTCAACGTTTCATCTAAATCTTATTGTACGAGGATAGCCCATACTTTAATCTGCCACAATCCGAAATTGTTCTTGCCATCGACTTCTCGATTTCGAATTTCGTTTTCATCTTCGTCGATCTCTCCCGCAGATCAGTAACCTTAAGCTCTGATACCAATTGTTGAGAATCCGGTACTCGCACTAGTACCGAATTTTGAGAATCCGCAACCTGCTCTGATACTGACTGTTATTGATCCGGTACCGATTGTTGGGATTCCGCAATAGAAGTGTCGAATCGAATTGTTACCATAAACCCGTCGCTTCAGTAAAAGCTGATACAGTCATAAAAGAGAGAAAAAATTAAATAGAAAAATATGTGGATAAAATAAGATTCATTAAATAAGAGGAGACTACACCTGACTACTCTTCTGCAATAGAGTAGCTGCAACCCGAGCTTTCTTTTTGAATCTTTCCTACCATTCTCTAGTCTTTTATAAAGACATAAGAAGACAACTCTCGTCGGATGCACCTATACACTAGGTGCATACAACCATGACCTTCTCTCTCCTGGTACGGCTTCACCCAAGAAAGCACTCTCTCTCACTGTAATATCTGAGATTTTAATAAAGAAATTCAGATTTGAATTTGAATTTTTGTATATATATGTGTGTGTATATATAATCGATGACCAATTCGCATGAAACAAAATTGTAATTTTGATGCCCCGGTCATGCTGAACGTGTTGGCGCAGTCCATTCGCAAATTCGACGGATGGATCTCCCGAAAATTCAAAACGTTCGTAAAGGGATCGAAATTGGCAAAACGAAAAATCCGCAAAACTCCCTATATTTTATGTACCGTTTTGTGTGATTTAGAACGGTGAGATGCGTATGTGCAAAATACACGCGTTGTGAGGGACTCGGCTGAAAATATTCGTCTTTGGAGGACTTTTATGCAAAATTACACTTTGTGTATATATAGGCATTAGGGTTTCATGCATGAAACCCTAACCCTGGTAGCTATCCTCCCTCATCTGACCTTCCTAGCCACCTCAGCACCTCCCCCTGCCCTATCCGCACTCGTCCCGGCCGCCTACCCACGCCGCCGGCCGCCGGAGAAGACTTCTATTCCCTCTCCTCCATCATCTCCACCATCATCTTCCTCTTTCTTTGCCCGAGATCAACCTAGGGTCTCTCACCCACGGGCTTTTCCCCTGGCCGTGCTCCGACCTCCAGCGACCTTCCTCGCCGATCGCCACCGTCCCCGTATGCCGCCCTCACCGTCTGGGCAGCTCACGACCAAGCTGAGCCAGCTCGGGCCGTGGCTGTGTCAGCTCCTGGCCCTCACGCTGCCGCCCCCGCCGGTCGCCGTCGTCCCTGCGCGTTGCCGTCACCATCTGGGTGACCTGCGACCAATCTAGAGTAGGCTCAGGCCGAGGGTACGTCGTTTNCCTTCCTCGCCGATCGCCACCGTCCCCGTATGCCGCCCTCACCGTCTGGGCAGCTCACGACCAAGCTGAGCCAGCTCGGGCCGTGGCTGTGTCAGCTCTCCGACCTCCGGCAACCTCCCCCGCCGGTCGCCGTCGTCCCTGCGCGTTGCCGTCACCATCTGGGTGACCTGCGACCAATCTAGAGTAGGCTCAGGCCGAGGGTACGTCGTTTCTTTCCCCGCACGCTGCCGCCGTCTAGGGCCGGCTGCACCGCCTCCCTCCGGCCTCCGACAGCCTACCGCTGTCGCCCTGAAGCGCCCCGCCGGCCGCCGTGGCCGCCGCTGCTCTCTGAACTCGAGTCGAGCCGTGCGGGCTCACCTTGCTCCGCCGCCCCTCCGGTTGCCTCCCGCTGCCGGCCGACACGAGCGCCGTCCTCTCCACACTGGCCGCAACTGCCTGCTACGGGCGCGCCCGCCGTCCATCCGTCGTCGGCCAACCCGAGTTCCTCTTGGCCCAGTAAGCTTTTATTAAGCTGTGTTGCACAATACTTCGAGTTCGGGTCACTTCTCCGGCGACCCAAGGGCACCCCAATGCTTTCGGAAGTGAGCACGATGATCCTGGATGAATGCCGATCATCGTGCTCATCTCTTTTGGGTCAACAAGCCCCCGATTTGCGAGTTAAGCGCAGTTTAGGTTCAGCGCACAGTTCGCCGAACTTGGTGCCTCTCCTGCGCTCTCCACAGTTGACGGCTAAGCTCTGGATCATGAGCATGGTCTCTGGCACGTTGAGACCTATCAGTGTGTGTCTCGGCGAGCCTAAAAAATCCTTGGTTTGTGCTGTCAAGCCGTAAAACCCCGAAAATCACATAAAATAATATAATTTTATGTGATTGTAGGGACTTTTATGCAAATGTTCACTTCGTGGCTGCTGTGGGCAATGTGTACTGGTGGCAGGTGATCTCTGGACTGATTGTCCAAGGTATGAGGCCTTTGCAAAAATCGAATATCGATTTTCGGTATGTTTTTCGGCGAAATTCGACGACGAAATGCGGTTCGGTTTGGATTTCTTCCGACAATGCATTAATGTATTATACTTTGTCGTTGAGCCTTATTGCCTGGTTACTTACGTCGTTTCGAGGGTTCGAAGACGACAGGTGAGCGACGGTGGGTTTCGGTGTCGAAATTGACACTTTCGGGAATCCGGATATGAACGGTTATCCGACGATAATTATTTCGATGTGAGCTTGCGTGTTTGCTTCCAGAACACCTTTATTATGGTGTTGGGTGGTAGCGGGTGACTCGTGGCGCGAGTCGGTGTCCCGGGACACTTCGTGGGTCCTGGCGGAGTCCCGGTGTGATTTTCAGGACTTCCGACGAGTTACAGTAATCGATTTCGGGAAACTGATTCCCGTGGGATTAATGGTGGGGTTGTGAGTTTAGTGTTTCATATTTATGGGTTGGATTCTAACCCGGTGGACTCTCCATAGTTCCAGTTGACATTCTTCCACAGTCGAAAAATAGGTGCTACATTCGTACAGATGGGTACTTCGATCCAAAGTCGGTACAGTGGTGCAAGCTCGGTGACATCCTCTCCACCCTCTCTTTACTATTACTTTGCATATCATTTGACGAGCCTAGTACCCCTTTTTACTTCTTATTATTGCTCTACTTGGTTATTCTTCATATTCAGTATCATGATTTAGAAGTAGAGCGAATTATCGGTTGTACTTGAGATCGGTAACCTATTTGGTCGATTCAGTGATTCTGGTATTGTGACCTATTCGGTCTGTTCGGTTACTTGATGACCTACATGGTCGACATACCCTGAGGGGTAGGATTGCCGGCTAGTTGCCGACGGTTGGCTATTGAGCATATCAGCTTTGATCGCCACAATTCGTACGCATTTCACGAATACCAGTGGTCTGATCCACCGCAAGGGGGTGAAGTGGTTGGAAGTGCCAGCCCTTGAGCCCAGAGGCCTAGTCTGGGTTATATACAGGTAGAGTGGCACTGGCACAGGCTTGAGGACTGCTGACCGACATGGCAGGTTTTTGATTGGGTATCTTTGGGACTGATTATTTGGTTGATGCATGCATACAGTAGCGGTAGTGGTATATGTATATCTTATTTCCTTATTTATCATTGCTACTGTATTACCATTACTTACACTCTTAGTTATCTTCCTTGACTGGTGAGTGCCTCTCGCCCTCGTCGGCTTGCGGTACCCACTGGGAGGGGAGACATGTGTACATATTCTCACCCCCCACCATTTTTCAGGTGACGTTGCTGGTCCGAGTCAGGACGGAGCGTGAGGCACATGGTTAGGGGTCGTTAGAGTGTTCCGACTCAGTGACTTACGGTTTAATTTCTAATCTGTTTCCTCGTAATAAGTACTTAGATATTCTATGGTTTAGTTGCTTTTATCTTAGTTGGATATACATGATTTGTGAAGTTAAATAACGTACTTGTGATTTTTATGTGAGATTATGAAAATGATTTTCTACCCCTCGTAGTAGCTGGTTTTTAAAGAAAAAGGTTTCCGTGCGAAAAATGGTTTTAAAAAGAATTTTTCAATTTTCATGATTTTTAGTATTTCAAAATAAGTTTCTGAGTGGGAAACGTTTTAAACTAATAGATGTGGATATATGATGAAAAAATATAAACTTGTGATTGAATGAATGTGAATTGGTTGATGTGATGTGGTGATTGTATATGAATGTTTATACACTGTGGTTGTATCTTGTACTTGCGCGACGCCGTACAAATACAGAAAAGATTCTGTCCGTGTGAACAGTGGGTTTTCTGTATTTGTGGCGGATCTGATATCCCCTGGGATCAAGGCTTTCAAAAAAAAAAAAAATTGGGCACTTCCGTATTGATTTTAAAACTTCAAAGGGACCTCGGGGCGTGACACTCACCGTACTCTCTATTCCAAAAGCATCCCAAAGATTGCTTTTATACTGCATCCTCTAAAACGTACGCGAATCCTAGTCCGATTAAAATTCCTACTCCAATTAATATTTAAATCTATATTGATTTATCTCCAATAGATTTAAATATTTATCCTAATCTAGTTAAATTTATACTCTAATTAATATTTAAATCTTAATTTATCTCCAATAGATTTAAATATTAATCCTAATCCAATTAGAAAATTAACTACAAATCTAACCAAATCCTAACATAATCTATTTGTAGGGAGTTGTCGTAACCCCATCAAGGTTTAGAACATAGGTTTATGAATCCATAATTATGCATCATGACGTTTAGATTCTTTTTTTTTTTTTGAGAAAGAGGTAGCAAGCTACCTGCTTCATTCATTAAGGAAAAATGAACTTAGCGTACAAAGTGAAGGCAGCTAAGGCCTCCTAAAGACCGGGTAACCGAGAACGAAAAGCAAACCAAACAAAAACGAAAACAAAACAAGAACAACAGAAAACAGAACTACCGAAAAAAAAAACACTCCCACGAATCGTTCCGATCAATGGAACAATTGAGGCGAGCTAGAAAGAAAAAAAATCCCAAAAGGAGAGATCAGGACGGGTTGCGCGGTCGCGGGTCAAGAGCTTCAGTCCAGTCTTTCCTCAATGAATCTACACGTTCAAGAGCTCGGTCGGGGTTCGGAATCCCGTCTCCGAAGATGTTGTTGTTGCGCTCCGTCCAAACGACCCACCAGATCGCCGCCAAACGTGTTAGCCTTTTCGATCTCCGCTGGACATTGGGGGGACTAGCGGTCTTCGACCATAGGCTCCTAACATCACCTGCGACAGGTTCCGTAGTCTCCAAGGTCCCCGCACAAAGAAGGAGGTATCTGACGAAGACACAAATCTCGAAAAAGATGGTCATCGTCCTCCTGTGCGACCGCGCAAAAAATGCAATACGGATTCACCGGGCACCCTCGACGAATCAGTCTGTCAGCAGTAAGTAATCTCTTATGAAGCAGAATCCAGATGAAGACTTTAATTTTGGCAGGAATATTTAATTTCCAAATGTGTTTGCAACTTGGATCACGCTGGCCCGCGTCAGTAATGAAATCGTATAGAGATTTAACAGTTTATTTTCGGTCGGTGGTCCATCTCCACTCTACAATATTTGTAGAGTCGGTAGGTGAATAGTTGGAAAGTAGGTTTTTAAGCAAGCCGAATTGATGACATCTATGAAGGTCTGTAGCTGTTGTGACACCCCTGGCAATGAAACGCCATCTCCACCCTTTATCATTCCAACTTTGCGATACCGTAACCGCGTTGTTCACAATTCTGGGGTATAATCCTGAAAACCGAGTGCTCAGAGGGGTTTCTTCCATCCAAATGTCCGACCACAACCTTACAATTTTCCCGTCTCCCTACCTATATGAGACCCCACACTTGAACACCTCATGACATTTCATCACACTCCTCCACCACTGAGAATGGAGTCTGAAGGCTCTACCCTCATGTAACGGTCTTCTTCTGGTTTAGTATAAAGCTTTAATCAACCTCCCCCAAAGGAGTTGCGGCTCTGTGAAGAAACGCCACCACCATTTGGATAAGAGTGCCATATTCATAGCTTTCATCTCTTTAATCCCTAAACCCCCTTCTTTTTTACTCTTGCAGATCAACCTCCAGCCTATAAGACATGACCCCCCAGAAATTTTGGAACATCCTTTCCAAAAGAATGATCTTCTCAGTGCTTCAATGCGGTTCAGAACCCATTGTGGCGCTTTGAAGATTGCAAAGTAGAATAAAGGTAAATTAGAGAGCACCGAGTTGACCAAGGTGAGTCGTCCCCCATATGAGAGCAGTTTAGCCTTTCAACCTTCAATGCGCGCCTCAACTCGCCTTACAATTGGAACCCAATCTTCCCTTCGAAGGGATTTGATGTGAAGCGGCAACCCCAAGTAGCGAAATGGCAGACTACCTACTCTACAGCCCAAAATATTTGCGAGTCTATTGGCTCTACTTCTATTGGGGCCGAGGTAATAAAGTTCCGTCTTGTTCGTATTTATCTTGAGACCCGCTGCCCACTCAAACAATTTCCATAAGAACCTCAGGTTTTGCATCGCCGATTTCTTTGGTTCCGAAAAGAATAATATGTCGTCCGCGTATTGAAGAATAACAGTTTGACAGTCTGCTGTTGGGCCAATTCCTTTAATCAAGTTGTTACTTCTGGCTACTTCCGTAATCCTAGCTAGACAGTCGGCCACTAACATGAAAAGGTACGGCGAAAGCGGGTCCCCCTGTCTGAGGCCTTTCCTTGTTTTCAGCCACGATGTCGCACATCGTTCACTAAGATGGCAATTTTAGCATTGTAGATGCACTGTTCAATCCAAGACCACCATTTGTTGGTAAACCGAGCCACCTCAAAATGCGTTTCAGAAAGCTCCATCTTACGTTGTCGTAAGCTTTCTCGAAGTCCACCTTAATGGTAACGCACTCCTTTTCTGAATTAGCAGACCAGTTGAGAAGTTCACTTGCCGTTACAAACGAATCGGCTAGGAGTTGATCCTTCAAAAAGGCCGCTTGTGCTGGTAAAACGATCGTCGGTAAAATGATCGCAAGTCTATTTGCCAGTACTTTTGAGATGATCTTCTGAATACCATTCATAAGGCATATCGGTCGAAAGTCGCAAGCTCTACACGCACCTTCCTTTTTCGGAATAAGACAGACGTACGCGTAGTCTGTTGGGGCCGTGTTGAGAGTGTTATTCTGTAGATCAATGAAAATACTGAAAATGCTCTCCTTTACCGTCTCCCAGAGGCGCTAGAAAAAGATAAGAGGGAATCCGTCCGGTCCAGGCGCCTTATCGCTGCCCAGTTGGAAGGTAGCTTTCTTAACTTCTTCGAGGGTAAAAGGGCTAGTAATGGCATCTGGGTCGGAGAGCGAGTCCGCGCGATACAAGTCGCTCCAATCTCCAACCGATGAGGGACCCTCTTCCACCTGCCCAAAAAGATGTTTGAAGGAGTAGAAGAAATAAGTTCTCTTTTGGTCGTCGTTGTGGATGAGTCTTTCGGAGTCGTCTTCAATAAATTCAATTGCGTTGTTGCGCTTTCTCCCATTGGCCACTGCATGAAAAAATTTTGTGTTGCTATCACCTTCCTTGAGACAATGTTGTTTGGCTCTCGTTTTCTATAGGATTTCTTCCTCCTTAAGAATTAGTTGAAGCTGTGCCTTAAGGTCCACCCTTTTATCCCTAGCTTCCTGCGACAGAATATAGTGTTCCTCTAAAAGGTGGATAGCCTTAAGGTCCACCCTTTTATCATGACGTTTAGATTCAATAATCAAAAGTTTGGTTGCTACATAACTTAATGCCAAGTTTACCAATCATAGCATTCCTCATTGCTATGCACGCATATCAAATATTTTATACGTTACATGAAAGCCATAGTAGCTACTTTGAATAGTAGAGGGGTATTGACCATATATACAATTGTAAGGATATGCATATTTTACAAAAAGCTACCATACTACACATAAAGAGTTCTCAAAAGAATGGAATATTTTAGACATGAAAGTGCCCCACCATTTCCGATAGCACAACCCACCTCGAGACGGTGCTTATCGTCAAATAAATTGTGTTTTGCATCAAATCGTTCAAGCCCAAAGTCTAATTTAGTAAGAAACCATCAAATCGCCAATCCGTGAATTACATGTTGTAATGGTGCAATTTCATTAATTTTAGTTCTCGAGCTTGTTAACAAACCTTTCAATTAGGGTTTTGATGAGTTAGATCGTTTTGAAACTCTCTAGAAGTATAACCCTCAAATTTTAACCTAAGATTACTATTATTTGCAAGAAGTCCTCCAAAAAATTGATTATATTTCAAAGATTCTAGTGTGAATTTTAGAGTTCCACAAAAACTTATTTTTTTATATTTACTTCAAATCCTAACTTAAAATTTTCAAACTCACCTCAAGCTCCTTGCTCCTTTGCTCACATCTTGCTCAAGAAGTTGCTTTCTCCACTAGAGAGCTTCCTCCATTTGATCTTGCTCTAAGATTCTTAGTGGGGAAGAGATTGCTAGGGAAGAGAGAGAAGATTAGAGCTAGAGAGAGAAAGAGAAAGAACTTTCTCTTAGTGGAGACTAAAATAGAGAAGTGGCTGGGGCTTGGGTTTCTACAGATTGCTATAATTGCACATAAACCACCCAAATAGAAAAAAATTACAATACAATGCAATTTAGCCTAAAACTGTATATATTTTAGAACATACTTGTGGTTTTTGAAAAATAGATGATTTTTCAAAAAATCACCTTTATTTTTCTTGAAAATCGTACGTCCTCCAATTTGCTTCCTAGTCATTTTTCAAAAATAGTCTATTCAATTTTCAAAAAACGATTATTTTTCAGAAAACCACCCGCTGTTCCTTATAACCGAACATTTTTCAACCTATTTCCCAGTGATTTTCCAAAATATGAAAATGATTTTCTGAAATGAAACTTCAAACAGATTTTATGAAGTTTACCTCAAAACCTTCGTTTTTGCTCTGTTTCATCCCAAATCAATACTAACAACTCCAAAACTTTCCAACTTTATTTTAATCACATCTAACATGATCTCTAACCTTACTTTTCCTATTTGGTCAAAGTTCAGTGTATTGTAACGAAATTCAGTATATTACACAGCTAGCTCATCTACATTACAAATTTTGATGACCAGTCCATAATTAACAATGTCTGTGCAAAATTTCTTTGGACTAAAATCCTTACCTTAGTCCCTCCAAAAAACTCAAACGCCGAAGATGACTTTATAGTACTACAGGTTGTTATTACTAATAAGCAATACTATCAGCATACTTTAAGTAGGTGTAAACCTTACACCTAACTCATTCAGGAGCTTTTATTCCCTACTAATTTTATTAACTATTTTTTTATTAAAAGCTCATGTAATTTTTGTAAATCTTATAATGATGGAGACGTAAGATTTACACCTATGCATGCATACAGAGATAGCATTTCTTTTTTTCTTGTCCTAATATAGTACCCAACTTAGGGCCTGTTTGTTTCATTGTAAGTGGGAAAGGGGGAAGTGATTTTTAGCAAAAATTGATCACTTCCACTACTTGTTCACCGTAATATTATTACGGTTGAAAGTTCAGTTCACTCAAAACACCGAATTGGCTTTGCTCTTCCATAGGGCGAAGTTAATTCCGGTGAAGTGAAGGAAAAGAGAATGAAAACTTAATTACGGTGATGTTTTAGGGTTACTCTCTCATAGGGTGAAGTGAAGGAATGTTTTTTTTTTTTTTTTTAATTTATATGCACTACAAAAATATAATTAATAACATGAGAAATGCTAGTTGTATTTCATCCAAATATATTTAATTGTGAAAGTAATTAATTTTTTATTTAGATAGATTACATGTTTCTAATATGATGAAGTTTGGTTAGTTAAGTTTCAATATATCTTTTATTTAATTTGCATATTTGAAAAATGATAAAAATTAATTTGTTAAATGTTAATAATTCTTTAACTTTAAAATTTTATTTATTGCATTATTATAATTTATATATGAAAAAATTAATATAATTATTTTAAATTTTATTTTATAATTGTATAGACATATAATTACATTGTTTTTTATTTATTATAACTTATTATTTATTAACTTAGAAAAGAGATAATAATATTACGTAGGAGGTAAGTTTACCATAGGTGTGGGGATTGAATAATTTTCAATGAAACAAATAGAGGAAGTGAAGAGCTGCATATTTTACGTTATTCACTTCCTGCTAACACAACATGTTTGTTTCACTGGAACTGGATTTTGGATTGAAGTGGAGTTCGGTGGAAACTATTTCTTTTCCGCTGTTTGTTTCGTAGTTATGGAAGTGAAGTTTCATTAGTTCTACTGTTTGTTTGGTAAGAAGTGTATGGTGTAAAACTATAATTTATGTATAAATAATAAATAATTTAATAAATAAAAATAATATAATTATATTTTTATATAATTAAAATTTAATTTAAAATAATTATATTATTTTTTATATTTAAATTATAGTAATTCAACAATAAAATATTAAAGTAAAAATAATCAATTTTTATCATATTTTAAATATACAAACTAAATAAAAAATATTAAAACTTAATTAATCAATTTTTATCATATTTTAAATATGTAAATTGAATAAAAATATTAAAACTTAACTAATCAATTTTTATCATATTTTAANTGTACAAACTAAATAAAGAAAATATTAAAACTTAACTAATCAATTTTTATCATATTTTAAATATATCAACTGAATAAAAGAGTAATTAGTATCATAATTAAATATATTTAAATATAATTATCTTTACCTAATATATTATTTTATTATTTTTTCTTCACCACTCTTCACCGTAATTGACTTCGGCCTACGATGGGCCGAAGTCAATTACGTCATTTCAGGTTAACTCGAGTTTCGACCGTAACTTATTTACGGCGAGCCAAACAACGAAACTGATCATTTATGACGAAAACAACTTTCCTCCTCTCCACTTCCACCCCACTTCCACCCAAACAAACATGCCAAGCAGAACTGACAGAACTTCACTTCCATAGCTAAAAACAAATAGCGGAGGTGAAGTAGTTTTCACCATAATTAGTTATTTCGGATTCGGCAAAAAATCGGTATGGATATAATTCGAATAAAATTTGTATTTTAATTTTCAAATTCGTTGAAAATTACGGCTTAAAAAATGGAAATGCGATTTATACGGATATTATACGTTCACCAAATAACAATTCGGGGTAAAAAATTCGGCTATTAAACTAAGATTTTTCTCTAGATTTATGCTACCAGCATACATAGTTATAAATTCTTAAAATTATAAAAAAATTACAAAATAAAGTAGATTAAGTAAAAAAATTAATAGCAAATTTTATTGTCATCTCCACTTTCATCTTTTTCATGATCCATATATTTCGGAAGTTTATGAAGTTTGTCAATAATTCGTAAATAATTCGGTAATAATTTGGCAATAATTCGGAAATAAATTTTATCCAAAAAATTTGGGCCTTTTTTTTTGGCCGAATAGTCCCACGTACACGAATTTTTCCAGAATAATAAATCTATCTGAAAAATTCACGTATTATTTTGGTTTTTTTGGGAATAAATCGTATACGAACTGTTTTATTCAAATTTTCAATAATTCGCGAATAATTCATGAATAATTTGCGAATTAACCAACTATGATTTTCACATGGACTCTAGTCTAACCAAAAGTTCACTTCAACACAAAGTTTAGTTACGTTGAAACAAGCAGGGTTAGCATATTTGTATCACATATTTTGACTACTGGTCCACCGTGGACATGGTCCACCCAAAATTTATTCTAGACCAAAACCCTAGCCTTTCTCCTCCCCGCTCTCTTTTCTCTCTCTTCTTCGCCTCCCTCCTCCGAGCAGGAGCCCTGCCAGAGTAACTAAGACCAGGGAAGCAGATCCATCCCAACAATAGTAACAAGGAAAAGAGGAGAGGAATCGGAAGCTTCGCCTTTTTAGTTTTTCCCCGCAGCGTAGGAGAGTGAAGGCCGAAACCCTGCGAGCCATGGCGGAGGAGCGGAGCAGGAGCTACCAAATCGATTTGGGCAATCTCATGGCCTACGACCCATCCCACCACTTCGATTCGATCCCCTCATCTAGGTTTCTCCCCTAACCTCCAATAACTTCTAGGAAAATTCCCGATTTTGTCGCGAATTTTGCCCTAATTACATGCTTTAATCTTATGCGCGTACGCGCGGTTTGATTCGTCTCCGTTGTTGTTGTTTTTGTTGTTGTTTTCATTTTGTGAAGAGTTAAAGGACAAAAAAAATCCCGATTTTTGTTATGATTTGTTGCTCTACTTCCAGATTTCTTTTTATTATTGTGCCTTGTTTGATTCGTTGTTGTTGTTGTTGTTGTTGCTTTCTCTGTTGCTGGATTCATATGTTTTAGGGAGGAGTTTAAAAGGAAAAAAAAAACCTCGATTTGGTACGAATTTTGCGGTAATTTCATATTTTAATTTATTTATACTCTTTGTTTGGTTCATCTCCGTGCCGACTCATATGTTTTAGGGGAGATTGAGAAACGAAAACCCGATTTTGTTATGAATTGTGCCCGAATTCAGATATTTTTAATCTTATTCTAGTAATCTTTGTTCTCCTTTGGCGTTTTTGCTCTCTCTCTTCTTATGTTGATATGGAAAACCAAGAGTTAAAACCTTATTTTTGTTACTAATTCTGCCCAAATTTTAGATATCATTTATTTTTTTTTGAGTATTGTTTTTTTTTTTATATGTCTTTATTGCTGTTCTTATGATTTTAGGGAGGAATTGATAATGGTGTGTTTGCAAAAGGGCACGGAATTAGTGCAAGAGATCGCAAATGCCCTATTTAGCTTGCCCTCCACGGAGGACCCTGATGGCCCCATCATTAAGTTGCCACCGCCCACGACGAAGCTTCCCAGAGAGAAGCATGTAAGTCTTTACTTCTTTGGAGATTCTTAAATTGGTTTTTGTCTACTTTCTTGTGGATAACTAGAATAATGTGAATTATATGGGGTTATTAGTTTATGCTTAATTATAGCTAGCATGTCCTAGTTATTGTCTTCATTCAAGGCAGAGTGGAGGAACTAAAAATGCTTTTAGGGTTATCAATGTTGCTAATTTATTAGCTATATGATAATACATAAGAAGGTTGTGTAGTAGGTATTTGAAACAATTTATTTAAGTAGAGAACGGTGTTTGCATATCATATACTTGACACTTTTCTCATATTTCCGCTTGGGACCTAAATATAGGGCCAAGACATGGACTTTGAATTAAATGGTCAGATGTTGCTTTTCTTAAATATTTAGTGAATGAACCTATTACTAGTCTAACTCAGGACCTTTTACTTTGATATCATATTGAACAAATGCTGGTATCCAAAAGCTTAATCTTCAAGCAAACAACATTTTAATATTTTATACTTTAATAACATAACCTTGGTCCATCAACCTGTTGCTAGCTTGTTGGATGCTGCATATTTAGTATTTTGTGTGTATCCAACTTTAAATTACGTCCTCAATGTCTGTATTTTTTTTGTTTTTAGTAGATTTCTTGACTTAGTGGTCAAATTCTGTGCCTAATTTAACACACTAAAGTTTGACTAAATTCTTTATATCCTCCAAGATTTAATGCTGTGTATAAAATCCTCGAATGGTTTGTTTTGTCTTTAGTTTCAAGAATCTTATACATGTAGGATTGCAACTAAAGTTTCTTGAATCCTTGGTTATTGTATCAACTCTTCTTCGACCTACAACCAATATCACACCATTTCATCCTGTTCCCAATCTCTTTCTGTTATGTTAATTTTTTGTTTATTGTGCTGATAAGTTTAGTTATTAGCGTGAAGCTTATGATAGTAGCTTGTCTTTGTTTCTGACTCCATCTTGCAACTCTGATGCGGTACAAGATAACTCTATTCTTATTTACTTTTATAAAATTAGTTTGCTTTGTCGTCTTGAATTGTTCTGGAGAGATTCTGATTTAAAACAGGTTTTGTGTGTGTTTTCACCCCAATGATGTTACAGTGGTTCAAGAGGGTTGATCATTGTGGGATCATTATATTTAACTTGCAGTGGAATTCAGCATGATCGGAGGGTGTGATTAGAGTCTAGTTCAATTTTTGCGTCTTAATTGTTGTTTCAATTCTTTATTTGGGCTTTGATGGTTATTGGACTGTATTCTTTGATTTGCTTGCTACAGCTGACTCTTCTTTAGGGCTTTTTTTAACTGACTACCCATCTTTTTATTGTTGGGTTTCTTCTTTTATTGGATCCTAACTAATTTTGCTGACCCTATTAATTGTACAATATCAATTCTTGTAGATAAAATTTCCACAATTATTGATGATCCTACAGGCAGAGGTTTATGATGATCCTAAATTTCCTCAAGGGCTTTGTTCCTGCGATATTTCTGCTCGCACCAGTGCTCTGACTGGCCACCTCTTTCTCCTCTTTTCTATGCCAAGTTCATCACTTTCCCTTTTCGGCTGCTGCTATTGCAGTCCTTCCCCTCACGTTCGTCTGCTAGTACTTCTGGAATTTGGACTGCAGTTAAGGCTTAGTCACATCAATTGATACCTTTGTTGATTGGGACTCGAATTTGGGTGCTTAAGGATATAATTAGGCGGTTTTGCCATTGATGATTATTGCCTTTTGAGGGTTCCAAGAACATACAATTATCAGATTTTAGTTCAGTTTGGGTTCAAATCTGGAAATATTGTTTCCAAGAACATACAACTATCAGATTTTAGTTCAGTTTGGGTTCAAATCTGGAAATATTGTTTCTTTTGGTTGTTATAATTCAGTATTTTTGTTCTAATTTAATATAACCCATTCCAAGACACCCTCTTCGATTCTTTATATATATATATATAACCATTATTCCTCAACTGCATCACTTTTGGTAACAGAACATACTAGTGGCCTAATACTGTTTTGGTCTCAATGACTCTCTCTTCCTTTTCGGAGTGGCTCCTAGAAGTCCTTTAATTAAGTTGCAGATGCCTTTCCTTCCTAGACTTCATGGTTTCATTTTGTCCTCCTATTGGTTTACACTTTCAGTTGTCTAGTGGAGCTTATTTTGGCTTATTCTTTAGTTGTAATGCTTGTCATCTGTAACCTTTTGGATTATTTTCGATCATTTAGTAATCACTTCTGTTTTGTTACTTTAGTTAGATAAGAACTGATTATTGCTACTATCTTGTAGTTTATTATTTAACATAATTTGAATATAAGCATATAACATTGTTTGAACTTGTTTCTCTTCTCAGCTTCCGAAGCCTAAACCTCTTACTAAGTGGGAATTATTTGCACAAATGAAAGGTGAGCCAATTCTGTATTAATTTCAAGAACTATCAACTGGAAATTTCTTTTTCTACTCGTTTAGAGTGAGTAATTTGATTGGTCTACTCTAATAAACATAACTTTGATACTAAAATAACCTTACAGGAATAAAGAAGCACAAGAAAAACAAGCGTGTTTGGGACGAACAAACTGGTACTTGGAAGCGGACTCATGGCTATGATCGTGCTAATGATGATAAGGACATACCAATCATTGAGGCCAAACCAACAGATGGTATTATAATTATTTTTTCTGCAAATCAATAGTTGGAAGTTGGAACTTGTTTGTTTACCTTCTAAATTGTAGATTACTGAAAGATAACAATCTGCAGCTTTTAGAGGTTCCATCTTCCATTTTTTGTTTTGAGTGGTTTTGGATTAGTGAAGGTGGTTTTCATGGAAAAAGAATTTTTCATGGAAATAAAAATTTACCTTTATTAGCACTTGGTTTGGCATAAATGAAAATAATTTGTGAGGTTTATGTGTTTGGTTTGAAGGAACAGAGAATAACAATAGTAAAAGAGAGAGTCGGGGAAGGGAGGTGTTTACAGTTTGCAGTTTGTGTTTACCCCAAAAAAATATTTCCCAGAAAACGAAAACAAATGTTTTCTCTTAAAAAAGTAAATTAATTTTCCACTGAAAGGTATTTACAGGGAAGCAAATGATTGGAAAATTCTTTTTTAGCCCGGGAATGGTTTTTGAATCTTTTATACATGCAATCATTTGCTGCTTTAACATAAATAAGAATCTGTACTCAAATTCCTCATTGTGTGCTTCTTTGACCTTCAAGTTTGAAACCACTGTTCTCTATTAAGGTTTACAGACTCTTCTGCTGGTATTTTCTTCACTCCTATAAATTTTCTATTTCTTGAAACCTGGATCTATTGAATTTCGAACGGTAGGAGACCATCCCTTTGTGATTTTTCGCTAGGAAATTTAGTACACGACCTTTTCACTGTTTAAACTTGTAAGTAGTTTGCTAAAAGCTGGAGAATTTAAATTCCTTATATTGATCGAATTCCATGTCAAATTCCTTATATTGATCGAAGTTATATCTTTTTTTTCGTGTGTAGAACGCTATGTTGTATAGCTATTTGGATTTTCTAAGTCATGCACTTAATTTTGGCAGAGCCAGGAGAGGATCCTTTTGCAAAAAGGAAGGCTGAAAAGAAGCAGCGAGTCGACAAGCAAGAGAAGAACAGACTGGAGAATTTAAAGAAAGCTGCAAAAGTTGGTGCTTTGCCAAGGTTATCCTTCTGTTCTTAAATTTTATATTATTTTACAATTTTTTATTTGTTTATTGTTCTATATTATCTTATTGCATCACACTTTCATTTAACCTCCTATTATGGTAAAGTTTTACATGATGTTGCCGAATGAGCCATTCTAAGATGTCCAAATTTCCATACCATTAAGCTTCCCAGTTTGTAATCCTCATCTAACCTCCTATTTTGGTAAAGTTTTGCATGATGTTGCCGAATCAGCCATTCTAGGATGTCCAAATTTCCATACCATTAGGCTTCCCAGTTTGTAATCCTCAAATGCAATTTTCCATGAAAAAAGCACTGGCTGCTCAGTCCTGCTTCAGTTACATGTCTGATGTTATGTAGATAAGATAGTTTATATATTGAGCAAACGACTCAAGCTAATTGAATTAATTGTTGTTAAGTGCGATCTTAGAACAAACAACGAACATCGTGTAACAAAAGTATATGATAGTCGTGCAAAATTCGTCCCACTGTTTCACATTTAAATATTGTGTTCTGGGTGCCAGTTTATTCTTTTCTGTTGCATTAAGATGCTTAACTTGCATATGATAATGGTTTCTTTATGAAAAACATTTCCTCTATAATGAAATTTCCGAATCTTTTACTGAAAAGCTATGTAAAATTTCCTATGCAGCCATATACAACTTGCTGCAACAGCACTACCTGTAACAGGAACTCAGAAAGAAGCACCTAAAAAAGCAAGCAAAGAGGATCTTGAGAATGTGGCCGGGTTTGCTGCAACTGCAACAGCAAGTGGTGGGAAATTTGATAAAAAGTTGCCAGGAGAGAAACCGCCAAAGCACACTGGGAAGTATAGAAAGGTTTGTTGCTCAAATGAAGTCCTACTTTGGCTTGCTTTTTAGAAAAGGTTCTCTACTGGACGAGTTAGACAATTGGCAAATTAACAGTCTGAACTTTTTGCTGTGTCAAGAAGCTAAGATGAGCGTCAGGCCCCTACAAGCAGAGAAGCTTCAATTTAAACCTTCCACTCTGCTACCGCTACAGTAGCAAGCTGTTAGGGGTAGTATTTATATTTGTTAACAATTTAGGAACCTCACTAGGAATTATGCTCTCACTTTGAATTTGATAGTTAGGACTTTGAAATTTCAATTTCATTGTCTCGCCTTTTATTAGTTTTGATTTTAGAAAATTCTGTTAATCATTCAAATTTCTAAGAGTTATAGAATATTGTCAATTAACATGGTATTCTTTTAGTTTATAGAATTATTTATCTAAGACATTTATAAGTCCTGGCAGAAAGGTAGTTACATCAAGCATATTGTAATACTAGGTAGTTAAATAGGACTTCCGAAGGTTTTTGAGTACCTATATGGCTATATCAAAATATTCTGCGAGTCTGTACATTAGTGCTTTTTTGAATAATTCTAGTCAAATGGAACATCTGCAAAAGCTTCAGCAATTCCAATTATGCGATAAGAACTATTTTTTCTTTTCCTACTGAGCCATTCTTTTCCATTTTGACACGAATTTTTCCCCTTACTATTTTTTTACCTCGTGGGCAGTTTCTCCCTGTTGTTGAAGGAAAAGGGATGGGTGCTCAAGAGAAGCAGCAAACAGAGAAAATTCTTAACCAGCTCTTGGCCAAAAGCTCCCACGAAATACTGGATGTCAACAAGGTTAGCATTCCGTCTCTTGCTTTCCTTTTGTTTGCTTGGATGTGACTTATTTCTTTTGTCGCTTGTGTAGTTTAACTCGGTTTGTTTACCCAGGCTGTTACGATGTTCAACGTGAAGAAAGAAAAGCAACGAAAGAAAGAGAAGGAGACGTCCTCGTCAACGCCGAGTAAGTTGAAGACGAAGAAGAAACCGCTCAAGAGCTCTTCAAAGAAGCCTGTCAAGAAATCTTCAAAGACTAAACATTAGATTCCCAATTTTCTTCATGTATGAGGTAGGTAAAGTTTTGGATTTTTGCTGTAGGAAGTGAGCGGATTCGCGAGGGTATTGTAGGGCGTGGGCTCCTCGAGCTAAAAGGGGTGCACAACAGTGTATTCTGTCACTTGTTTTTCATCTATGTTTTATCTAAGAAGAAGAAGAGCATTTTATCCCATGATTTGTGCGACAGCCATTTAATTATAACATTGCATTAATGTTTAATCCTTGATCTAGCACATAAGTAAATGGTGTCACAGAGAGTTTGCTTTCCTCTTTTTTTCTTCAGTTATCGGAGAATTAGCGGATGGCGTATTTGTTATTTCTTTACATTGTAGTTTACTTAAACAGGAAGAGCATTTTCACGGTATTGCATGTGTGTAAACCTTTGATATATCTCACCAGTAATTTAGAGGACATTTAAAACCTAGTACAGTGATGATTAACGAGTTATGAGCTCGCTTACAAACGGAATAAATAACTATGTTATATATAAATTCTTGCATTTTTCTGCGTTTGGAAAAAAGAATAAACTTTCGATGTGTTTGTTTAGCTCAACTTCAGTGATCTAGCTAAAAAATATGTTCGAAGCTTTTGCTGCGGCAAAGAGTTCCAAATGTCGAAATGGTAATTTGATCTTTTTTACTTTTTTGCTGTGACAAGAATCTGTTGAAAGGATTTTAATTAATATTTTTAATTATTGCTTCTTCGATCAACTGTAGTTCAACTTCACTTGCTCTCCTGCTCGGCATTTCTAGGGGGCATAATGCTGAGAAGATTGGATAAGTGTGTTTGAGTGATATGTTTAATAAAAATATTATATTTAATTCTTTCATTATATAGATTTCTTTCTATAGCAGAAGTAGAAACACCACATTAATTCTTCTGCTTTTAGATCTCATGTTTTCATTTTTTGTACCACACTCTGCTCTAGTTTAAACAATATAGTTTTTATATTTCTCGAGAACTTTACTGAAACTGGCTATTGCCGAAAGTAAAAACAGACAAGGCTCAACCAAATACAAGGCCCTCAACACTAAGTTCTGATGCTTCATAAACTCCCACGACAATTAATCCTGCTCAACATCCCCTGCCTGCAGCCTGCTCGCTCAGTCCAATTGCATTACGTGATCGATCCTCTTAAGCATACACCGCAAGCTAGCCATGCCTACAAAGCCACGACTTAACAGAACATCTTGTACGCTGACGCTTCGTAAATCTGTACCTCACGGTCTGCCCGTGCAACCCTTGCGCGAGCAAAGCCAACTTACTCCGTACCATTTTTTGACCGACTACATGATCTTCCGGTGATGCGCTAAACATTTGCCCAACTATAAATAGTAACACAGTCGACTCGATCGATCTCACTTTGCTTCGAAAGCCAATTAGCATCTCCGTTTCACGATTGCACTCGGCTGCCAACGCCCTCAGCCAGGCCTCAAGTTTCGCTTTTCGGATTTAAACAATTGAAGCAGCCTCACTCTGCTTCGTTAGTCAATTGGCATCTTTATTGCACAATCATGTTCTACCGCCAACAACTTTGGCCCAGCTTCTACGTTTGCGGACATCAATATCAATATGCAACATCGAGTGTAACCCTCAGGTTTTGTTCCTTTAAAAGTTTAAATTTCGCACTGTGGTGATAAATTGAGCAACCACCGAGCATCATCAAAGTCGATCGCCGCATTCGGTTTCAGCTCGGACCAACAGGATAACCGACCAAGGGCGGAGTCCATTCGACTGAGCCTGCTGATGCATGGATGACCTTACAGCACAAGTCGCACCCCCTCACGACTTCGTCCGACCATCTCGAACAATTCGTAGAGGAAATACTGGGGTGTCAGTCGGAGAAGCACTCCAGCATGATGAACTTCCGCTACGGGGCTTTCCGAACCAATGCCCTTCTGCTCCTAGCTCCTTCCAATGATTGGGACCTCAACTGCAGGGCCTTTGGCCTGTGGCGGTCGACCACACTACGAAGGCGGCCAATCATCGGGATTGATGAACCTGCCTTAGGCAGAGTTCTCGTCAAACGAGGGTGATCGAACGTGACTAGTCCCGAGTGACCACACCATTCCACTCGATCTCCTCCCCACTTGCTTTTAAACTTAATTTCGAGGACAAAATTGTTAATTAAAAGGGATGTTACAATGCAACTCCGGATTTTGTTCCTTTAAATATTTAAATTTTATACTGTGATGATATACATTTTTTTCTTACGTTATAATTATTATTGAATCGGGAGCTGGGTCGAACAGCCGTCAAGCATCACCGGAGTCGATTTCCGTACTCGGACATTCACCGGAATCGGTCACTGTATTCAGATTCAACTCGGCTGAGTGAGTGTGTGTGTGTGTGTGGGCGCGCGTGCGTGCTCTAGATTTTATTATATGCATGGACTATATATATATATGAAGCATGCATGTTATAGTAACATCATGCAGTGGTATGGGATCAGATTTTTTGTGTTGCATGAGCTAGCTAGGCTGGGAAATTAAGCATTATGTCAGGCATGCATAGAACAAGTAGAGTAGGCTATTCTGGATATGGTTGGTTAGCATTATATATACGAGCCACCCTGGTACGTACGTACGTAGTTAATTGGGTGCGGTGCTGTGTTGTTATTATTACTGTTAAATTAAATAAACTGCGGATTGTAATTCCTCCCCTTAGATAGTACGTAGATACGGATGCACACCTGACTGGTGCCATGCAGAGATCTGAGGACATTATGTGTCAGGCAGTGGCCTAAGGATTTAGCGACGAGTCGAGGACTTGAAACATTGAGCTTGGTGGGATGTGTGTATGGTTATGTGAGCTAGGAGAATCAATCCATTGTTTACCAACGATGCTCTAGCTATTTTATCCATGTCTTGGTATGTGGAGTGGAGATTTACAATAGTACATGTGAGTTGATGTGCCTCGATTTTAGTAAGCCGGGACTTAACCTAACATTGTCAAGTGACACAAGGTTAGATTAAATCCTACGTCCGTACACTTGATAGATTTGCCAGGAACACAGGCTGCAAGGTGCCAAGATACATTATATGGGGATACTATGCTAGGCAACACTGCATGCTAGATTAGTATATTGGATTGGACGTCTCGATGTCGTCGAAGATCGTCGAAGATTGATAGGATATCGACAATAGCAGCAGAGTATATACAAGACCAGAGGGGTACGTGTGATATAAGTAGTATCAGTGAGGATGAATAATGGGCCTCTCGTGATACAATTGGGTGCGTTGTGACGCGCTATTCAGAAGCGGCACAAAGTGTTTGGAGGCGGGAGATGTGGATTCAGAGCTGTCTATGACAGCGGTCAAAGTCGGCGGCGTCGGAGGTATCGACAGGTGGTGATTATGGTACGGCGTTTCTACATGGTCGCATTGAGGGTAGAATCATGGGCATCTTGGGATAAACATGTATATTTATCATTCTAAATAATTAAAATCAATAAATTAATTAATTACTCTTTAAGATCGTATCCTAATCATCAGTGCCTTATCTGTTTTGCAGATAGAACTAGATAGAAAACCCAGGAGTACTGGATCAATTGGGAGACGACACAGTTACGTACCAGTACTATGAATGCACTCTAGTACATATGTCACTGCATGGCATCCAAATATTATTGTTGCATGCATACCCGGCCCTATTGTAGTGTTACCCAGTTCCACCCCTCATATATAGGATTCAAATTGAGATTTTGATTTGAATTTTTTGGAGGTGCGGCTGCCACCATCTGAATAGAGGGGCCGGGGGTTTGGGTCGCGATATTGAATTTTTTTGTTGTAGTGGCCTCTTGAGCTTCGTGGTCGCCGCACACCACGAATCCTGCTTAGCACACGTATTCTCGAATCTGGAGTTCTTTACATAGGACCATTCCGTTGCTAGACTACCACTCATCCGCTCATTCACTTCACTATATATAGAGAGATTCAAAACAGCATAAGATAGACCAAGAGATCATCCAGAGGAAAGTCTATATATTGATATACCCTTCCCTTAATGCCTTCGATCTCGTGTTCTTCAGAATTACTCTAGACTTGTGTAGCTTCCATCTCTCATGCTCTACAAGTAGTCCTCTAACCAATGATCTCTGCTAACATCTTCTTTATAAAATTTGTGCACTGTTCGCCGCGCCCCGAACATCACTTAAAATGTCATACACAAGTTTCTTATAAAACAAAACGAAGTGACTCCCCTCGCTTCCTCTGAGGTCGAACTCCAAACAGATGATCCCGTGGGTCTATAGCCAGTGGCCTTCGCTTCTACACCTCGAGATACCACAAAAATACCAAATTTATGCCCCACATGTACAGAGGCCTATCTGATAAATTCTCAACTTGACATTCCCTTTTTACATGGGCGAGTTCCTCCATGAATAGTAAATTATAAACACTATAAGAAAATGTCAGTGCAAGGACGCCTTTTAGACAATGCTTGAGGCAGGAAGCGCCTCCATGCGTCCCTACAATATAGCAAATACCAACACTTCAAAAAGTATCGTCATATTAACCATTTATTGTACCAAATCAATTTATTAAATGATAACTTTTACTATTATTTTTGTAACGCTTCGACCGATACTTTCAAATGTGATGCTAGCTAGATTATATTGCTATGCTTTTAAGAATCGTTAAATATATATAAAAAAAGGCTAAATTATATAAAACCTCCATGTTAAAACCCGATTTTTTACTTTCCCTCCCTGTCATTTAGAAATCTACACTTTGATCCCTTGTAAAATAAAAAATGTTCACTTTGCCCCCCGTCGTTAGTAATCCGTTAGGATTCCGTTTATAAAATATTATTATATATTTTTTATGCCAAAAATGCCCTCAGCCTTCTCTCCTGTGAATATGGCGAGGGACAAAATGGTGAGGGGCAAAATGGTCATTTTGTCATCACCGTTCACACCGTAACACCTTGTGAACATTTTTCATTTTACAAGGGGGCAAAGTGTAGATTTTTAAATGACAGGGAGGGAAAGTGAAAAATCGGGTTTTGGTAGGGAGGTTTTCTGTAATTTAGCCAAAAAAAAAAAAACGTCTTTAAATGTAACCTTTTCTATAGTGAAGATATAGCCGCGAGTTCCACTATTTTACAAAGTCTAGGAGTACTTAGGCTGTTCAGTTATTGGGGGAAACCGTGATGAAAATCTGATTGTGATTAAAATCTAACTAATTTTATGATAAAATAAATAAATCAATTTACAGGTAAATGCAAATATCCCAATAAAGATTTGATCTTATCCGGAAGTGTGCGAGGCACTGCCCTAAGGCGTATTCCCGTCCTTACGTGCGGGATTAATCGGGAATAATACTCCAAGATACGACCGGTATTCCTCCTCCTGCAAGCACTGACGGAGACTCTTTCAACACACAGTAGATAAGAAAAATATTCGAAGATAAAATGATGAATAGATCAGGATTAACCAATTATTTGATGTCCTTCTTAACAGGGGAGGAAAAGGTGATAATATATAGAAAAGAGAATTCACGCTCTTTCTCGTTACGAGAAAGGAGCGAAACCCGCGCAATAGAATGGAATTCCGTTTGGCGGAAGAAACGGAACGGAAAAATATCCCGTTAGTTTCTTACTCATTAAGAAAGAAAATAAAAATAAATAATTTAATAAATAATAAATAAATAATAAAAATAATAAATAACGATAAATAATAAATAATTTAGAAATTCAAATAGAATAAAATAAATTTTAAATTTTAAAATTTTGAGTTTTTCACCAACAATTCCCAACAAAACTCAAAATTTTTAAAATAGAAATTAAAATAAAAAAGAATTATTGGGTGTTTATACTATGCTATGGGTGAGGTGTCTTTAAAAGACTTAACCCCACCGTGTAAGTGGTTTCCATCAGAAGGAATCGGAGTGAATCAGATCTTGAACTAAGTTCCTTTGATTTTGACTTCAACCACCACAAACACAGTGCAGAATTCTTCATCACGGGTTTGCGCGTTAATGGCCATGCACAGTATTTGTAAGGACTGAGATTTTTACAGTGCTACTAAACTCTCTGTTGATGATGTTTATGTGTGTAATCTAATTATATAAACACTCGTCAAGTTTCAGAAGAAAAATGAGCTAAAATGGAGAAGATACGCGAGTTTTAGTTTTCACTTAAGTGAATAGTAACTCCGGTTTTCCGGAGAAGCCACGGAGTAGAGCTNAAAAGTTAAATTTTGTTTCGCCTTTTCGCAGACTTTTAAAAAAAAAACTTTTGGACTGGGATTTCATACGGTCTAGGCGGTGTTTATGTCCCTTAGGTGACAAGTGTGCCTGTCTCAGAGGGGACATAAACGTGCCGCAGCTAGTTTATGTGTCATGTTGGTCCTATGTTGGTGTTGGTCTACTTATATTTCTATTGATATGTAAGTATGTAAGTGGTCAGTGTAATGTCAAAAATGTAAGTTCCAAATTTGTCTTTAGGTGTTTTTAGAAAACTTTTGGCAAAGGATGTGTCTTTGGAAATAAGAAAATTTTTGCGATGGTGCTCCCCATCTTTTATAAAATAAAATGTTTTAGGTCTTTAGGTGTAAAAGTTTACATTTATTTATGACTTGGTGTATTTGGTTGATTTGACATATAGTTGTCTTTATGGTTCCTATTATTGATTTAGCTTTATTGGACCCAGCCTTCGAGATAGCTGGCGATGTGTGCATGGAGTGCAGAGCAGGGTGATGAGTAGCGGGCGCTATGGACTTTTTACCACCCCCTCCACTCTTGTACATTTGTACAGAGGGGAGGGTCACCCATGGCGTTCGGCTTCTTCCGCTCCTCATGAGTGGCCTAGTCCTGGGATCCCGGGGCGTGACAGTATTTTAATTTTTCATAAGAGTTTCTATGTATAGCCCATATCACATACAGATACTCTTATATAGGTAGTTTCCTTCAGGGATGTGTATAGGGTTACATCTCGCGAAAATTATCACATTGGATCCCATTAAGAGGTATTAGCTCAACTTAATCCACTACACAGAGTACTACTCACCGTAGGAATGAGATTGGAGCTAAACCTCTTCTATAAAATTTGTAGAAAGTGCTCTTTGGCCAACCTGACAGCTTGTTTTTACCACATTGAACCTTCTTCAAGGGATCTCCTATCACAAAGGTTGGGTTCCCACTACAGGAAGGCCATTTGCGGGCAAGATCCCATCCTCCTCAATGACAGCAGGATCATAGTCCTCTTTAGGCCTTTCATCAAGTAATCTGCAAAATTTCTGATCAGATTGGAAAAAACTCAAAAATAATAATATCATGAGAGGTTAGTCATCTAACATACTTCTATTTTAATTTAATATGTCAGTTAATTTTAGAATTTACTAATTTTATTTACAAGCTAAACATTAGGATAAACAAAATGAAATCACGAGGGCAATTATAATATCAAAATTTATCAAACTGATAAAAGAGCTTCCCCCACAATTTCTGAGATATACTAAAATTTAAAATTATGAAATTTAATTTTGTTTAATAAAGTTCGGTTCAACAGCAAATAGATGGCAGAAACAATTTTTTTTTTTTTTAAAATTGATTTCAATTAGGTAATTTCTTTGCAAACAATATATTACTAGCAATGTATAAAATTATTAAATACAACAAGCAAAATTATCACAGTAAAAATGTGTTGTTGTTTACTCAGTCGTGCTGAGAAGTTCAGATAGTTGTGGTATTAAATCCAACAAATAGAGTTTACAATGATTGCAACAATAAAAAATGTAAAAATTAGTATTAGTGCTGCCTGTTAGGTGATCTCGCTTAAAGACCGTGCTTTTGGAAACTGTGGGTTCAAATCTTACTTGGAGCAAAATTGTTTAAAATTAATTTTGCAGTAGTA
>NC_033625.1:8292428-8307498 GCF_001540865.1 Ananas comosus
TTTTTTTTCGAAAAACAATATATCTAGCTATATCTCTAAAATTAAGTTTTAATATATCTTTAAAATTAAGTTTTAATAAATTCGAATAGCCAAAAAGGAAAATACCGTAGCAATCATCTTTTTAAGAACTGTATTTGCTGTAGCCTTTTTTTACCCAAAAATTTTTTACTGTAGCAAAAACAGTAAAACCCTTTTTTATAGTCCATAAGGTATTAAAACAATGCTACAGTATTTTTTTAATTTTTATTTTTAAAACAAATTTAAAACACCTCAAAGCAATTAAGAGAATATAATAATTGATAAATAAGCTATATGCAATTAGCAAGTAAATTATATGCAATTTGAATTTGAAAATACTAATCCCAATTTATTTAAATTTGAATGACAAACATACAATCAAATTATCAAACAAAAGAATACGCAATATCTTTCTATTTTAAGCGAAATAAGAATGCAATTAATTAAATCACATACAGGAGTGCGCTAGACTCGAGCAGTAGTGCAGCACAAGGGCGACGTGATAGATCCCCAGTAGTAAGCTACCATGGGTGGACAATCCCCACAAAAAATTAATTTAATATTGAGATTGGCACATGGCCCACATATATCAGATATTAAACTAATAAGAACAGATTAATACACTTATGTGAAAATTATAAATTTAATTAGAACTATAAGTTAATTGAACAACTAGATTTGGTTTAGCGATCAATATGGCCAGAGTGAACTTTTATTAAACAGTGCTTAAATTTACAGGCCATAAAATTCCAATTTATTTGTTATTTTTATTTTTTAAAACAATCTATAGTAAAATCATATCATTCTTTTAAAAAGGAATTTTTTTTTTTTTTTAAAGAGTGACAAAACTCTCTCTCCCTTTTCAAAGGCAACACAGCAGTATATATATTGAGCCTTTTTTTTTAAAAAAATCCGTACACTTAAACAAAATTTACTGTAGCAAACTCTTTTTTTTTAAAAAAAATACTACAGTAAAATTTGTTTCTGTATATATCTTTTTTTTCTTTTTTTTTTTTAATGATTAGCACCTGCTAGATTTTTAATTACAATCAGATTGGAAATACGCTTTAGATTGTTCGGAAAAACCGCGACGAAATTCTGATTGTGATTAAAATATAACTAATTTTATGATAAAATAAATAAATCAANAAAGATCAATTTAATTGGAAATAAATTAGAAATAGACTGAACAAGAACAATATTATAAAAAAGGAACTAATAAACTCTACTGTATTGTACTTTAATTAGTATTATTTTCGTTTGCTATAGTGTACCTTTTTTTTTTTTTTTTTTTTCCAAAGACACCATTGCATTAATAAATTTTATCAATTTCTACACTATATGTCAAATTTATCTCTGTTTAGGCTAAAATATAGAAAATCTCATGAAAATATCTTTTTTTTTTAATTTTTCTCCCCCACTTTCAAAAAAAATCTATATTTTACCTTTTTTAAAATTCAGAAAATTTTTTAGGGGTTATGGCATTAATGAAGAGGGTGAAATGACTAAATTGCTCTTATTTGTTTTATTAAAAAATATTTGTTTTATATATTTCTAATATTTTAAGGGTATTTTCGGTATAAATTACAAAACAATAAAATTTCGGAATAATTGTTTTTAAAAATGGAATAAATAGTGACATAACCTTGGCGGAGGTACATCAACTTGAAATTTTAAAGGGGTAAATATATATATATTTTTTTGAGATAGGTAGCATGCTATCCGCTTTGTTTATTTCATTTAGAAATAAACTTAGCTAGAAATGTCAATCAACTATGATTCGAATTTGGAACCTCAGGTACCAACCATCAAGCCCTTTACCACATTCGCTAGGGATAGTCAGTAACAACCTGACAATGTTGATGGGCTTCACCCCCATGAGCTTTTAAGTCCTTTGTCGCGCGAGACTGCCTAGCTCGACTAATGCTCTCTCTATTATCAAAATCACTTGAACTTTGATTTGTTTAGAGGTAGTAAAATTGTATAATTGACCATCTATATAGATTTATGTTTTAATAATTCAAAGTGATTAACATTATCTATAGAAGCACCTTTCTAATTAACGTCAAAATTCAACACCAAAGTATATATGGACATTAATTTTGAGCATTTAAATTTTACAAATTAAATATGACAATTAGGCTTGATTTCTACAAAAATAATTTTTTGACGTCAAGAAGACTCGTCTATATCGCTGGCATATTTTTTTTCTTTATTATTTGTTGAATAAATAGCTAATGCTAATCACCTTAACTGATGAGATACAAATTTATGTTATTAGTTGTAAAATTTTAGAAGTTTGGATAGTAAATCTAAAATTTTAAGATTTTCGATTACTATCTATAAGTGGATAAAAATGTGGATGTTCGTGATGCATTTTTTCCCTTTATTTATTACAAGTTGCACCTAAGTTCTCATTTTAAGAGAGATTCCTTTGTGAGAGAGGACCACTCATATTATTTTGTTATCACACTTATAAGGCTGGCGTGTACACTGAGGACACAACACAGTGAATTATACTGTGCAGCACAAGAGACAAATTTGGCTTACTCTGGCTAATATTATAGCCTTTTTTTCAGAGAAAAGAAAAAAACACAAGGTGTTAATTTTATTTCCCCCAAATAAATATATTGACACAACAGAGTGAATCATACTATGCATCATAAGAGACAAATTTAGCTTCCTCTTGGTGATAATTTGGCCCTTTATTTGGGTTCCCCCCCCACTCCCCAAATAAGTGTATTTTATTCTCCCTGAACTATCCCAATATTGTACCTAGCTTGATCCTCCAAGTTTTTACTTAAAACCACTTTTAGCTTCTAACCGTAGAACAAACTCTATCTAATTATATGACAATCATTTTGTCCGTTCTCTTGTAAATAAAGTGAACAAGGTTAAGCAGACCATTTTATGACAAAATTAAGTTGACAGAATATATGAAAGTTTAGAAACTAACATGTTTAATTAAAAAGTACAAAGACCATGTATAAGGGCCACAAATATCCTAGCTAGGGTGTAAACTTTACACCCTAGAAGTAGGGTATATGGATAGCGTTACTTAATTTATTTTCGAAAAAATGCTACTTGTACACCCCTATAGAGGGTGTACATCACCTCACCCTTGCTCCAAGGATTGATAATTCCTTTTGAAATTGTAATAAAAAATAAATAAATAAATAAATAAAAAGTAGTGATAGGGCAAGTGAATTAATGAGGGCCACAAATATCCTAGAGTGTAGACTTCATACACTATAAGTAGAATTAATTTATGGGTAACATTGCTCAACTTGAAAATTGTTGTAATTAAGTTCCATAGTCTAATTCAGTTGCAGTATCACCTTTATATTTGATGGAGTAGGTTTTTGATTAATCATACATTAATTGTTGATATGGCAATGATATGATAGCATTGAGATCAATGGCGTGGTAATAACTAAGATGCCATATCACTAGCATATTAACATATGCAACAATCTAAAAAATTGTCTCAAAAAATATACCAAATTAAAATTTGAGGAGCAAATTATCGCCTGCCTTGCAGTTTGAGGACCAAATGAAGTGTAATTTAGCCAAAAATTTATGTCATATTGGAGGCCTCTTTTTATCAAATTGCTTTTCTGGATAAAAGGAGAAACAAAATTGGAACAAGAAGATCCATTACTTTAAAGAGTTCTATATAGTTTTCACTCACTTAAAAAGAAATTGGTATAACAATTTTAATTTAACTCTTGAATTATAAACCTAATATTATACATTACCATTAATCACATTGATAAAATGTGATCTCTTACTTGAACAGAAAACTAAAAGAACCATCACCCTTCTCCGCATGAATATTAAAACAAAAAGAAGAAAGAGGAGAACAAGTAGTAGTAGTAGTAGTAGTAGTAGTAGTAGAAGAAGAAGAAGAAGAAGAAGAAGAAGAAGAAGCAAGTGACACAAGCAAATCCACAAAAGCACCAACTATGAACCCATGAGTCTTCTCACCATTAGCTTTCAAATACCACCCAAGCATCTCCTCAAGCCAATCCCAACCCTTCACTCCATGAGCCATTATCATCTCCTCCATCGACCTCCGGAAATCACTGTAGAGGTCCTCTGAGTCGACCGTCATTGCCACGCCGCCTTCGAATGGGTCGACCGGGTCGGCCCGGCGGCTTTTTATCTCCATTATGGAGTTTGTGCACCCCGGCTCGAAGAACAGCCGGTCAGCCGACCCGAGCCCTCGAATGACCGCCTCCACGACCGCGTCGCTCCCCGACGATTCGGAGGCCGTCGAGAAGCTCTCCGAGCCAGTGGTCGACGAGTTTGTGAAGCGGCACGAGTCAGTCGAGTCGAAGTAAGTCGAGTTCATGGTCATGAAGGAATGAGCAGCCTTTTGTTGCTTGCAAGAAGGCAAAGGAGTGCTTGAAGGAGAAGAAAATGAGGTTGAGGCAGTGAAGAGACAGGTAAAGCCATGTTTCTTAACCATTACTACTCTTTTCTTTGAGAGCTGAGGGAGAAGAGGTTGGTGATGTGTAAGGTGTTAGGATATGTTTATGTTGTGGACATGGGCTGATGCTTTTATAGGAGGATGAGAATATTGTGCTTAATAATTAGCTTCGGATTTCTTTTTGGGAAAATTTCCAAAGACAATTGAGCTCTAATACTTTCCTAAACAGGCATCTAAACTTTGAACATACGCGATTAAATTCTTTGAACTTTATTGATCTCAATCTAGATTACTATTTGTACAGTTGTTTTGATTAGATGCCTTGCATGTAATCTTATAAAACTTTAAAAAACACACACGCGCGCACACACACGCACACGAAAAATCTACTTCTTCTATTCTAAAATATGTGAAAAAGTAATAAAAACTAAAGATACGATTATGTTCACCCTAATCCTTAATTATTGGAACTAAAAGTAAGAAAAATAGGTCTTTTTTTGTTCAAAGTTTTACAAAATTGTGTACAAGATGTGCGATCACTACAACAGAATTAGGTTATAGGGACACATGTTTGGAACACTTTTGTATAAGAGTCATATTTATGCCAAAACTTAAAAAAAAACCTACTAATGCCTAAATATAAAGTCTAATCCAATCAAAAATAAAAGGGTACTCTACTCAACCCACCCCACCCAGCCCATTCGGCCTGATTACACACAGAAAAGTAAAATAAAAGAAAAAGGAAAGAAAAATCGATTACCATTCCCCTTCTCCTCTCACTCAATCGACTGAAATTCTAGACGAAGATCCCTTCCTCTCGTCCTCCTCCGCCACCGCAGCCAACGAGGTAGAGTTCCGGTGGTTGCTAGATGCTTAAATAAATATTGGTAAATTAGCAGCACTCTTTTATATTATAGCGACACTCTTTAATTGTCACTATATACCTAGCGACCCCACATATACCAACACTTTTTAAAAGTGTCGGTAATTTAGCCAGCACCACTTATTTTGACTCATACCGACATTTAAAAGTGTCGCTATAGACCGTTTTTATTGTAGTGGATTAAAACCACTGTTTAATCAATAACTTAGCTTGCCGAGTGATTCCTATTAAATTATTTGGTAAAGTTTAGAATGTTCAATTGTGAAAATTAAAAGTTTTGAGTTTTTATTTGAAGAAGGTGTTAAAGTTGGGGGGTTCTTTGTAAACTTTCCCTTTTTATTTTTCAAAAGGGGGTATGGGAGGGAAAATGGAAGGAAGACGCCAAAATGGGGGGTTGTGGGGTGCCACGCGCGGGCAATCATTGAAGAGTGGTTGCTATATATTGCGAAGAGGGAAGATTATTTTATTTTATTTTATTTTTATTTCAGTTTTTCTTTCTAATTTTATTTTCAAATTTCTTCTTTTTTTGTGCCGAGATGTACTCCTCATCTTTTTTTTTTTTTCCGAGGGCGCAACTTGATGCGCCTGTCTGTCATGTCTCAAGAGGGTTTGCTTGACGGTTCCTTTCGTTGATGTGTTATGCTGCTTGGTTCATGTTTTGGCCAGGTCTTATCAGTCTTTCTTCAAAGGGGTTAGGGTCATTTTTGAAGTTTTGACCACCCACTGAAGGGTAGTATAAAAATTTCATACTACTCTTTTAAGTGTAGTTTATGTTCCGTATACAATATTTCAACCATTACAGCGATATCGCTAACCATTATATTCTATTACAACTGACAAGCATGTCAGAAAAAAAGAAAAGTTTTGCGATAACTAGGTTCGAACTGATGACTTACATCATATCCACTTAAATCATGTATTCTTACCCCATCCTAATAAAAATAGAATTAATAAATCCTGAAGGTGAAGGGTAGAGAAATTTAATAATATGTACTATTCCTGAACAATTTGGAGGTGGATTACTTTGGCTAAAGTTTCTTTAATTATAAAATTAAGAAGAAATACTGAGCTAATCATCATCTGGTTATATAATTATTTTGTAAGTAAATGTTGAAATTCTAGTATTATTATGATTAGTAAGAAATTAAATCTTGTGGAAAATGATTAAAAGCTCTTCCGGGCCGGATAAATATGGAACTGCAATTTGATCGACTATTCTCACGTGTGACACCCATGTGCAGTATCTTCTGCTGTTTGTAATCATAAAAAGATGACAAATTTCGCATCCCACCAATAGTTCATAACTGTTTTTGCATGTTCAAATGAGATAAAAACAAGCCCATTTTGACAAAGACATATCAGTGTTTATTAAGCACCCACTGGCCGAAATAAAGTTTATACTATTTCATACCCACCCAAATGAAAAATCCCAAGTTTACGCAGAGTAAAGTAACTAGCATGCAGATCCAATATCAAGCACAAAATCCTCCTTTAGCTTGTAGAGGGGCCCAATGTCCTTTGTTAGGGTGTTGCAGTACTGTACCTTGCCATGAGAGTTTCAGACGTGATTCTTTGCGGTGGCAGATATTAGACATCACAACTCCCTTCCGCATGGCATTTTTAGCTTGGGTAAATTGCACTACTAGTCCCTACAAACTCTTTACATAGGTAAGTTTCATTTGTACAATCTGACTCATATGATTTATTTAATTAAAGCGTAAGGATACACTTGATTCAATAGTTGAAATCTATCTCAACACGTTCTTGATGGACGAACATTATTAAAATATTCTCATATTAGGTTTTATATATATAGTTGAGCTCATGTGCTTTTAAAAATAGTGCAAGAGCATTTATGCTTATGGCTTTTTAATCGTCAGATCGCGTCAAGGTCTGTACAGCACTATTAATGATGTATTCCGTTAAGTCCTCTTTACTAGTGCTGCATGAATGTTGAGGCGATTTGACGGTTAAAAAAAATCACAAGCTCAACTCTCTCTCTCTCTCTCTCATGACTAGGCTCCTATACTATCTATAGCATCGGCGTGCTGATCTATTGACTCTTTCTCAACCTTAAAATATTAAAATTAGCGATTCACACCATTAAAACTGATATAGAGTGTAGGTTATGAGGAACCTTAGGATTTATCTAGATACTATCAATTACTTAGAAGGGGGTGAATAGATATAACGGCCATACACCACACATCTTAATGTAATAAAAATAAATGCGAAAAATAAAATAGCACACTGAGATTTACATGGGAAACTCCAACTAGGAGTAAAAAAGCCGCAGAACCAACATACGATGATAATCCACTAAGAAATAAAAGATTATAAGGTATTTACCGAATCTATGGGCTTAACCTCTTTTTTAACTCCTACGGATTTCGCACATGCCAACGGGTTGTCCACGCCCCACATTCGAATCCACGAATGCCATGTCCCGAATCCACAAAACGCCTAACTTCGGATCCACTAAGCTTTGATCATGCCGAATCCACGACGCCCAATCGAATTCATGAGCACACTCCGTCCGAAGAAAGAATAATACAGTTTGTGATGATTTATTGCTTAGAATATCATTCAAGATCTGTGGGAATAATCTCTAAGCAACTCTCAAATTGATTCTAGAAGAACATCAAGAATTAGGGCACCAAAAATCAATTTGAGAGAAACTTGTTGTAGAAGATGAGAAGGACGACTACCAATAAGCTTCTAGGGTTTCTAAAAGTTAAAAGATGCTTAACTGTGACACCCCAATAGTCCCACATCGAATGGGAATGGGGTTGTCATTGGGTTTATAAGAGACTTAGACACTAGTAATAATAACTGGGCTTAAGCATTTTGGGCTGGTGATTGGGCCCAACGAGTTATTGTTGCTAGTGGGCTGGGTCGTTATATTAACCATATTTTAGAGACATTTTCACATCTTATTTATAGGTTTGAAAGCAATTAGAATCAGATTAGAATTGAAAAATCGAGTTTAAAAAATTTGTGTCAGGTTCAAGTTCTGGACCTTACATTAGGATTCGGATCTTGAAAGTCCAGATCTTGACCAAAGGTCCGGACCCTCCCTGCGTAATAGCAAAACAAACGTACGGGTTCCGAACATTGGACACAAGGTCGGGACCCTCGCTACGTATTAGCCAAGAGGGTGTACTGTTTTCGGACCTTGCTTCTAGGGTTTGAATCTTGAATCTTGAAATTTTTGGTTTTGAATATTTATCAATTTATACCTATTCTAATGTCTTTCAAACATATGTAAATGATAATAAATCATCATCAACATTATTTAAACTTACCGAGTATTGTGGATTCATGTTTTGAGTCTTCGAGTCTTCGATTTTCGTATTTTCTTCTTTAAACCTTCAACACTCCGACATACTTCATGAAATATGCCAACTTAAAATTCAAAACAATATCCTCCTTAGGCAATTTTCTGACAAAACACAAAATTACATAAAAAATCTATGCTCAACTATCCAAAACTCAAATTTGAAATTCATTGCCATCACCAAAACAATAAACTTCTCGTGTGAAAGATCCAAAGAAACTACAAAATTACAACTTTGTAACTCCTAAACAAACTCTATGACTTAGACATAAGGAGTCTTGAAGTTTTAAAAGATCTGCAAAAAGATTACTCTCTCCACGAACAAGGTTAGTAATACAATTTTAAAATCTCTCCCCTTTTGTTCATGCATATAAGTATTAAGTTAATCAATTTCAATCTCTCCCCCTTTCTCCTCAAAAACTCATCTCTCTATTATTTCCCCCTTTTTGTCAAAAATTGTCAAAAGAAAGTGCCAACAAGAGAGTTTAGAGAGATATCAAATATAAATATCGGAATGTAAGACAATAGTAGCACAAGTTTAAAAACCTTTTAAACTCGAAACCACTTGTGATGAAATGTCAAAAAAATGATGATTTCATTGTGAAAACAATAATGTTAATGTATGAATATGATAAATTCACTTAAATTTCTTTCAATCCAAATCAATTTTATAAAAATTAAGAATTTTACTACAAAATCACCAAGATGTAAATAAGAAATAGTAAGATTTATTTATTTATATATATTTTAAAATAAAGTCATAAAAAATAAATAATCTAAAGGTTCAAAATCTATCAAGGTGTAACAGATTATCAAGATGACTTATGAAAATTCACTAAATGATAGAAATTTGTTGCATAAACGTTCAAATTCGAGACCAAGCAATAATGTACCGGGGTGGCTCTTTGAGCATTTTTTTACTATGCCACCTTTTTACACCAATTTTTTTTTTTTATATAATATGAATGCCTTTTTAATTTTTTTGGTTATGCATTAAAATTTCATGTGATAGCTTCACATACTTACCGAACGACCGGAGTGGTAGTTTTTTTCTACACGTGGTGGTAGTTTTCACATTCCCTTTAGGACGTAACTCTAGCTTTCCACCTTTTTTAAGCACTTCGAGTATTTCTCCCTTTGTTTTATTTATATATAACTCTCCCTTAATAATGCAATCTCTTATTTGAAAGAAAATTTGACAAGTTTTAGTTTATTAGCAAATTTTCATTTATTAAATTCAACACACACAACTGAGATAGGTTAAGTACCTAAAAATCACACATGATCACCTAAATTTGATGAATATACGAATTAAGATATCCTATAATAAATTATCTTCATAAATAATAAAAATTGATTAGTAAAACCGATAATTAATATGAAATTAATTAAAAATAAATGAATGTAAATTATCGATGTTCAATGCGCTAAAAATAACTTAAGGTTTAAGACAAGGAAATATATCACCTTTTCGAATCCAAACTTGATGGATGATGGGTTGTCGTGTTTCATTGAGGTTCGGCACTATTTTTTTCGCCTTTCGATCAATCTTTTGTCTCCACGTTGTATTTGGCTTTGTTAGAATCTCTTGTCATGGCTTAGATTTTGGATTGATCTTCGATACTTTATATAATTGATGTTTCTCATGAATCCGTGAAGGTTGTCGAGTATTGGAAGATGTTGATAGATGTTTAGAAGATGCTGGTTGAGTCTTCTTTTCTTTTCCAGAATATGTCTTCTTGATGTAACCTTTGATTCCACATTTATGGCATACTTTCTCCTTCAAACTTGTTGAAACTCTAGATGTTGAACTTTTTACCTTCTCAATAGAAATTCTTTCATATCCACGCCCAAGTTTATCCATTTGACCCAATTCGAGCATATGATCTAGTTTTTTTGATCCGGAGGAAAACTTTCGAATGTTGGATTTGAGTTGATGAACTTGTTTGGTCAAAACTTGGTTGAACGAAAGAATTTCTTCATATTGCTTCTCTAGAAAAACAATCTTCCCTTGATGTGATTTGATAATTGATTCCGTTTGGTCAAGCTTCTCTTGGAGGAGCTTACTATTTGTTAAAGTCACCTCCCTTTCCTTCTTGTTATGTGCTGAACTCGCCTTTCTTTGACCTGGTCAAAGATCTTCCTCGTCCTCGGGGATGCGAGACGGCTAAGCTAGTGACCTCTCGAAGTTTTGCGCCTTTCGACTGGATTAAGCGTTTTGCGAGCTGAACGAGGGATCTCGGACAGCCGAGTTCGAAAATCTCTACTGTAGAATTCGGTTCGGTGGATACAAGCCGAATGTACGGACTGCACAAAGATTCTGGGTCGGTAGAAGAGCCGAACGGATGGAAGCACAAAACTGGTCGGTTGATAAGAGCCGAAATGCCTTTTTATATATATGAATGTAACTCGTGGAAACAGTACAAAGGTGGAGTGTGCCTGAGGGCATAACAGACTCGGTTGATCTAGCTAAGATTCTACTCCTAGAGAAAAGCGGTAAGTGCAGGAAAAGTAAAGATTACATTAGACTACTCCTAGAAAATGCGAGAAAATACAGAGAATTAAAGGTGGGTCTTTTGTTCTCGGGAAAAGACCTCTTTTAAGGGCCGTTATTTGCCTATTTATAGATCGCCTTGTTGCTTAACTATTTCTTATTCATGATCGGCCACTACTACTTTTTCGGGCCACTTCCAGCCGATCAGAAACCCGCTTGTAACCACTGCGGTTAATTGTAACTCCTCTCAATCTACGTGTGGCGGTACTCAAACTCCTTCCGCTACTCCTGGTGCCTCAAATTCCTACCCCTTAAAATAAGGTTGAGTGGAAGTACCGGTTACCACATGGCCCGCGACTGATTGGCATTAACAATTGCTCTCTCGGCAGCTTCCGAACGAACCCTTGCGTAGCTAGTGTAATCGAGGCGAGACTACTGCTTACAATCAATTTCGAATTCTTTGTACGATTCTGTCTCAGCGTTCATTCTTTTTCTACGGCCACGATCTCGCCATTCCTTTTTTGTCTTATGTGCGGCATTAATTAGGTCCATCTTAATTTGTAATATACTGAACTTTTGCAAATTGCAGAGTTCGAGTGTGTGGATGGACGTGTGGAACTACCTAACATGTTCTAAAAGATTAGAACAAGTTTTGGATAAGTTAGAGGATGTTTTGGAATTGCAAAAAGTGAGAAAGTGCAGTTGCAATTGGGCCGGAATCAATATTCTTCCGCTTGCTGTACCGGTACATCCATCACCTTTGACCGGTACATGACTGGGCAGAAAGCTGGCAGCAAGGCTAATTGGTCATTCACATCTTGAATACTATCTACCTTGACCTCCAGCGCGACCCCAGGAGCTCTGGTGGCTTGTTGCTGAGTAAGCAGAGGAGTTTCTACTATCCATCTCTCCGTCGCCCCCAACCCACACACACTCTTCTTCTCTCTAGGATTTTCTCTCCTTCCACGAAGAATCGCCGATTTCGCTCGTTTTGTCCAACGTTGGTTCTTCGGCTGTTCGTACGTGCCGCAGGCCTACATGGACGTGTGAGTGAGTATTTTGGAGAGTTTTCGCAGCTCTGAATCCAGTGAGTTGCTTGGTTGAAGCTTGAGAAGGTATGTGACTCGAGATTTTCCGTTATCGGCGCGCTTCATTAGTCGATTTGAAGGATCGATTCAAATTTTGCTTTCCAACCTGTTTATAACTGAGTTTTCAGCATGTAAAAAATGCATGTTAATTAGCTGTGATTTACCTTTTAGATCAGGTATAAGCTACTTTGAAGCTTAAGTCGAATGATTTAGCCATCTATGAAGCTAATATAGAACTAATGCACGAATTGATGCAAACCTTGGAATTTTCTTCGCACCAGTCCTCGAGCCTCCGTTGAGCCTGAACATGTACTGCTTAGAAGCTGGTTTGGAAGGTATTCCCTAACTGGAGGTAGGCAGGGATTTCAGTTAAGAAAACTGAATTCGCAAGATTCACTATAAGTTTCTAATAATGAATGATTTGATGTCGTGTTGGTGTTGATCGCAGCGGGATTCAACCCGACCTTTGGGTCCTCCTTGGTTTGGCTTTTGGGAAGCCTTTAGAGACTTAACTTGGAGGTACGTAAAGTGAAACGCAAAACAGCGATTTAGTTAATTAGCTTGATACGAGATGTGAATTGAGCCGAAATCGGAACATTTCGTCGTTAAATTTAAATCCGATCCTTGACGTTTTGTTTTCAGCAGCATTGGGCCTTCGTTGACCGTTGTGGGACTCTGTGGTTAATTGGAGCCTATACTAGTGGGTCGGACCTAACCTAAGCAAGTGGAACACTCCTCTATGTTCAATATTATTTAAGAAATGGGTCTTTATTTGTGCTTATATCGCGTTGAAAGGGCCGAGTTCTTATCATAATTTTGAACATATTGCGAAATGAAGTCCTATAAAGTAGAGAAACATTTACATGAAGTAAGATTTATATCTGATTCAATTCAGTCTGAAACTGACCTTATGCACACAAATGTGTAGAAGCACTATAAGGAGACGACCAAATGACATCTTATTGACTCTAAAGTAGAAACTATGACATGCTTATGACTATGTTGATAATGCCATGATAGTGAGAAAGATCTCTAATGCCATATATGAACTAGACATGTACTTCTTCACCAGCTCGTTTTCATCTACGGGCATACTCAGTCGTTATAATATTGGCTATATTGAAATTCCGATCAAAGAATCGAGAGCAAGATATTGTGAGCTAATTGTGATAAGCGAGAATGTTGACTGTGATATCTTGCTGCCATCGTGCTCTCTCGCACACACTTGTAGGGTCGCTCCCTAACTAAGGCAACCGGAGTTGGCCTACGCGAGCAGTTGCTCGCCCGTGCGGATTTGGATGCCGAAGTGGATTGGCCGTGGGGAGTGTAATACTACCACGGGCCATTAGGCGCGGCGCAAGCTGGACTAACTTGGGTAGGTCTGTGAAGAAAAGGATAGTACTCAATGAAAAAGGACAAGTAAGAATTCTTTTAATAAAGTGTACATAGTCACTCATGTTCGGCCTATAATTCATGTCTAATGTTTCATGAATTACACGATAATGGCCATACCTATTACACAAATGATTCATTACTGTAGAAATGCTATTACATGTTGTTTACATGCTCATCACTTGTTAGCATCATGTTATAAATCATGCATTTATCGTTTGCTTTCAATATTAGTACATCATCGAGCCTAGTGGTGGTAATTCGCCGAGGCTGGCGGCTTACCCACTGGGACTATTGTTAATAGTCCCCCACGACGCCCTTGTTGGTGGTGTTTTTATAGAGCATCTGCAGGAGAGGCTAGGGATCCGTGCAAGGAGTGCGTTCTAGCTATCGTGCTAGAGCCGTGCTAGTCGATCGCCCCTTGCTACTCGGGCTACGACCGAAGTGGATCGGCCTTTGTGTATAGAGAAAACGCACGCATTGTACCTATTTTTTGTATACCCGTGATTATAACTTGACTCTTTGGACCGAGAACTACAGCTGTGATACTTCTTTCTGTCGAGAATTTTGATTGTACAAACTCTTTGTTACCTTTACTGATAGTAATATCGACTGACATTGCTCTATATCAGGATAGGACTACTACTTGTTTTACTTCTATCAGACTTGTCATTTGGGACGCCTTATATACGCAGGTGTTATGGCGGGTTCTTGTTGACGTGCCGATATGCTTCCGCTGGTTACGGGCGCGTGACAGATTATAGTAGTAATCAGACTCCTAGGGTGAGTCTTCGTAGACCTATGCAAACGCTAGGTCTGGTTGACCATAATAAGCGATAAGCTCGTGAGAGACGATGTCTAGTCGAGGTGTTGTTAGCGAAAAGTACTTTGATTGGGTTACTTATAAGCTCCCGAATAGTAGGAGTTTGATTCGGGATTGTGGCAGTATGAACTTGCAGAGGTCACAGTTGGCCGGCCGAAACGTGACATCGGAAGTTATGTACGCGTTACATTTCATTACTTTCGCTTGATAATTTGAGTTTATATCCCCAATGAGGATGCGATAGTATAGGGTTATTGACCTATGTCTTGTTTTGTGCTGCATTAAGATGCCGTTTGAACGTCGTCCGCAAGCCGCCGGGCAGCTGAGGGGCGGATGCAGAGAAGTGGGGACTTCTTACTTCGGGAGCTAGTGGGATCCATGATTACAGCGATCAGCTTGGATTTGACGGATTGGTTACTCAACCAAGCTGCACGCAGCACGACAGCAGATGGATGCCGTGGTCGGCAGGAGGACAGGATGAAGACGCTAGAGATCTGTTACTGCGACAGACGATGAAATACATGAGGATCCCTAGCTGTACTTACTCCCAGATTTCGTACCTATAGCACCAGAGAGGGCACCACAAGTGGAGAGCACGTCACC
>NC_033625.1:8307523-8341880 GCF_001540865.1 Ananas comosus
AACACAATCACTAAATTAATTTAAAATGAAAAAACAGAGGTTCAATTGTCGATCACCAAAACATGCGAACCCCTTCGCGTGTAATCCAAATACAATTTTTGAACTCATAAATTAATCAAAAATCCTAAAAACAGGACTCTATGACTTAGACGCGACTTTATGGAGTCTTGAGTCTTGAAATCCTGCAACAATTCATTTATTCAAAAAATGATAACCTTAAATTCTTATACCTTCTCCACCTGTTGTTTTCCATCTCGTCAAGATTTCCCCTTTGTATTCTTGACTATCATCTCTGCTCTAGTTCATTTTGCCTGATTCATCCCCCATGCTCTTCCCCTTATCTACGCTCTCCCCTTTTTTGTTCAAATTGCCAAAAGAAATCAAATAGAGAGAGAAAATACTATTGAAATGTTAAGGCGTAGTCAAGTCATAGTTTAAGGCCAAAAAAAACAATGCAGAACTGAAACTAAAACGTTATTCCTAAAATGCAAATGTAGAGAAAGAGCAGAGACTGAAAGCTCGATGACGATCTCAGATTTTCTGAAAAATTTGCTTTAAAAATCCATCAAATTTACAATTTAATTTTCAAAATAAATTAAGGCTTTTACTCCAAGATTGATTATAATGACAATAAGATATTATAGAATTTTCAAATTACATCAAAAAATCAACATTTTTCATTATCAAAAATAATTTAAATGATTCAAAACATCAAGATGGTAAGTGATGAAAATGATTTTAGAAATTCAACAAATGACACCAGATTTGTTGCAATTCATTCAAAATAGACGATTTAACTTAAATATGGCCACTGGGGGTGGCTCTTTGGAGCATTTTTTCAACTTTTACACCTTATACTCCGAAATATGGTATAAATATTCAATTTTTTTCAATTTTTCGGTTACTCAATTCAATTCTTCAATGTGGTAGTTCACACAACTTGCAGATACATCGGGGTGGTAGCTCTTTCCTTACATGTTAAGGGGTAGTTTTCACACTCCTTTTTGGATGATAAATCTTTCCACATTTTTTTTAAATTAGGAGTTCTTTTTCTCCTTTTTTTTATTTTTAAAATTTCAAATTTCCCCCTAATATTGGACATCTACAATTGAAATATTGTGACGAATTTTTAGTCATTAGAGAATACCCATTCATCATTATCCACCACTCGACAACCAAGATGAATTCATCAGCCAAAAAATCAAATTTGATTTCAAATTTTGATGAATTTATGCGATTTAAGAAATTCATATTAATTTTATTCGTCAAAATAATAAAAAGTTGGGAGTAAAAACGATATTAATATGAATTAACTTAATTGATTGTGAAGTTAAATACGTTTACGCGACATCTAAAGAAATTTCTCTTCTCAAAATAATATTTCTAACTCATCGTCTTTCTCAAAATTTGAATTTCAAATACCTTTCCTTCAATGATTTTTAACCAAACAAAATTTCAAAGCCACCAAAATCATGTAAACATGTAATGCATGAATAACAATTGCAATAAGACCTATAAAGCCACTACACACGAAACAAAACAGCTTAAAGAGAGAAGCAAAGGAAAGATTCACTTTCGGATCGCAAATTGGATCGGATCTTTGGGTTTTCTCGGCTTGTCGACTTTTGGTGCCGCTTTGACTTGATTTTTTGATCATCGTTGCTGTTTTCTTCGCTGAGAGCTTAGAGTAGAACTTGGCGATTAGGCTTTAGAGTCGATTACTTTTAGGCACTCGACTTTAAATTATTTGCTTTTTGATTCCGTGGGGGATTGTCGATAGTAGATGACGCCGATGGATGTTTTTGATATGCGATTTGTAAATTGCCATTTTTGTTGGGCATTCCTTTTGATGTGTCCTTCGATGCCCACATCGAGTGCACACTTTTGCCTTTTGAGTTGTTGAGACTTTTAGATGTCGCCTTGATCCTTCTCAAATATGGTCGTTCATATCCAAGACCCAGTTGGCTCGTTTGACCCAATTTCCAAGATTTGGTCCAATTTTCTTTTAGATCCCGAAGAAAATTGTTGAGATCGCGATTGGAGTTGACGAATGTGGTTGATCAAGATTTTATTGCGAATTGTGCGATTCATGAAATTTGATGCTCCAAAAATTCCAATCTTGTCGTTAAGAGGATTTGATCGATTGATTCCGCATCACTAAGCTTCTCTATTGGAGGTCCGGGGGGGGACTGTACTTCAAACTTGAATCCTTTCATCCATCAAGAACCTTATTCAAATTCTTTACTCGTTTATTTTCCTCTCAAGTTCCAACAAAACGACGTCTAACTTCTGTTTGAGTTTAGCCATCTTCTTTGTTCCAAATTGAGAGGTGATTGTACGCTTCTTGTATGTCGTCATCGTTTGATTTCTCTTACTTCGCATTGTTGATGTGAATCATGCTGCAAGAAAGAGTATTTTGGAGTCAGTAGCAACAAGAGGATAAAAAACACAAACATTCGACGAGGGAGCATAGCAAATAGGAGGCCAATTTTGATCATTCTTTCTTCGTCACTCGAGCTTGAGTCACGTCGAAGTTGTATCATCTCCACGTCTTGCTTGCATTGACCTTCTTCGTATATGATTCTTTGAGGGACAATCCGTAGGCTATGTGACCGTAGCCTTTTGCACTTGAAGCATTGGATCTCGAAACCTTCAAAGACATCCTTTTCCTTTGAAAGAGGAATATTGCAAACCGATTAATTAATACATATGAGACTTTGAGTAAAGATGATTTAGACAAAATTATTGTCGCATTGGATGATGAAGCTATTGTCATCTATTCTTGTTCCGGAAATTTCGACGAAAATTTCTTCGTGGGTAAGCGCCAATTGTTGTTCAAAGTCGCCAATTGATAAGTCGCTTCATCGGAACTACGAGTCTTCGGTCCTTTTCCTTTTGTAGATTTTCAATGAACCCTGTGCTTTTAGAAGAAGACTTGGAAAAGAAGATTGATTAGTAGGAATAGTCTTTCATTAGGTTTGTAAAGCTCTCTAATTCTTTACTTATCATCTCGTCGGAATGCTTGGACCGTTTACAGATCGCCGGCGACGTTGCCCCTAAACGTTCCGAAAGAGGTGCGTAAGGATTTTCTTAAAACCTTTGATCCGGGATTTTCTCTCAAGTTAGACATGTGTTCACACATCTTGTAGACGTGTATAGTATCCAGGTAATAGGATCTCATTTTCATCCATAGAATAGAATCAAATTGCTAGTTTAGAATTGCATTTTTGGAACTTTCTAAGCTTGTTCTTCATGTGTTACTCTGTAGAGGTATCCAAATTTCTTTTGCGCGTTTGCATGACCGAACCGAGTTTAACTCCGTGTTTGTGATAAAGCGCTTGAATAAAGCATTTAATTCCCTTTACCTTAAGAGAAGATGTGCTAGTTTATCTTTAGTCCACTTGTTTTCGTGGTTTAGGCGACGGTTAAGCACCATCGACACCTCGGTAGGATGTTTCCATCTCGAATCATAGCTTTCCATTACGCTAATCGATTGCGGTTAGAAAGCTTCTATGGAACTTTCCGAACTAGATAATTCGCGCTTTGCCGTCGAAGAGCGGAGGTACGATTAATGCTTACCGCCTTCGGCCAATTAGTATAACAATCTTATCTAGATCCGCTCTGTAACCAAATTGAAAGTTTTGGAGTAGCACAAGGATCTATCTAGATTGTATCTATCACCGTAGAGGGGGGTGAATAGTCGTGAACGGCCAAAACCACAAATCTCGATGCCAATTAAAGAATAATGCGAAAATTAAAAAGCACACCGAGATTTACGTGGGAAATCCAAATCGGAGTAAAAACCCCGCGGGACCAACAACGCGATAAACAATCCACTAGAATAAAGATTACAGGGTGATTTACGGAATCACGGCTCAAACTCTTGTCTATCTTCTCGGGTATCTCGGCACACCAAAGGGTTGTCCACGCCCACAGTCCGAATCACGAACGTTCACGTCCCGAATCACGAAACGTCCCACTATCGAATCACGAAGCCTCGATCACGTCGAATCCCGACGCCCACTCGAAATCCGAGCCCGATCGAATCCGCGAACGTTTCGTTCACGCCGAATCACGACGGCCGTTAATGAAGAGAGATATGTCGTATGTGATCCTTCGTTAGGGTATCGTAGAAAACCAAGGAATAGAACTCAAGGAAGGCGATGGGATCAAATCGAGACATATTAATATCATAATTTCAATATTCTCGATTGGTGAATCTAAGCAGGTTTTTGTAGAGAAATGGTTTAAGTGAAATCCGGCCTCTATGGGATTTCTACTGTATTTCTTATAGATGGCTTGATGTGTTAGAGAAAGCCAGTAGATTATTATAGCTTTAGAATCAATTGGAGTCGAATTAGAGAGTTTCTTTCAAAACAGCACTAGTGTACCGCGATAAGGAAGTGTTGTCCAGGGCTACACCATGACGGAGATTTTTCTGCGAAGCTCCTGTACCCTGGATAGCTTCAGCTTGTTTCGAACAGGGCTATGTACTGGCTACAACATTGAATGCTCGCTACCGAACAACACATCAAACTTTCTGCGCAACGTTGTATGGCTAGTACCTGGAACAGAAAAACCCTTGTACCGGAACAACCATCAAACTTTCTGCGCAACGTTGATGGCTGTACCCTGGACAGAAAACCCTTGTACCGGTACAGCAATGCAATTTTCGCTGAAAATGCATTGTTTCGGGTTTTACAAACTCTTAGAAACTTTCTAATCAATTACAACTTGAAAATATGATTCTAAGATCTATAAATAAGTATGAATCACCATAAACAAGATTTAAAACTTACCTACGCATCGTGATTCAAGTTTTGCGTGTTTTGCGTCCTTTCCGATTCTTCGAAGTCTTGGATTCTTCGATTTTCAATACTCCGCTCCGAACTTCTTCAAGACTCCGACTCGACCAACGAAACTTGCCAACACATAGGACCTAACACCATTCATCTCCATTCTTGGTACTTATCAACTTCGACAGAAAAAAGCCTCTGGACCTGGCTAAGTATCTCAGACGCATACCTGGCTTGGCTAGACCGTGTAGAAGCTGCCTATGGTGACTTCTAGAGGGAAGTAGGTATTTATGAGGCGATTAAATTATCTCGGCAACCCCCTGTAGCCGACAATCTCCTTTTAGCCGCTGCTCTCTGTTTTTGGTCCCCTATTTTCAACGCTTTTCTTTTTAAAAGAGGACCCCTCACTCCCTGTTATGCCCTGCGACCGCCAATTTGGTCGGTTCGGGTACGTCGATCAGACGCCGAATGGACAGAGCCTCCCCTGTCCGCCCAAGACTAAACAACCACAATCATGTACAATAAGTTGCCCAGGTAAACTTAAACAACATACACGAAGCATTGCGAGTACTAATACAAGCAAACGAGCGAGAGAAAGTTCTAGCTATTACATTTCATTCAACCATTTACATAATTGATTTACATTTTCATCTCCCAAAATGTATACAAGTTTTGCTCAAGATACAAGGTAGCTCTCCAATATATACATCACATATCACCAATATACACGAGGGTACTCTAATGCAAAATGGAAAGCTGCTAGCTAACTAGGGCGCTATGCCCTTACCACGGTCCTCGCCTGATCCGCTCAAACTCGGTCATGCAACAAAGTGGGGTGAGAACTATGAATAGTTCCTAGTGCGTTCGGCCGCCGACTCCGCCGATCTTCCCACTAGGTCTATGCAGCCATAAGTAGATAGATAGATATATAAAAATGAGTTGCTACATAGTAAGGAAATCTGTAACATGCTACTATGCCTCAGTAAACAGAATGAATGTATGAACATAGTAATGCACTCTACTAATATGATACTATGTCTCAATCTGCATGATATACATGATATAAAGGAAATATCTACATAGCAATGAAATCTACTATCAAGTACTATGTTTGTTATCCAATCTCATCTAGGGTAACCCGAAGGGTATGCCCAAACTCACATCTCAAATCTCGTAGGTGAAGAGATTCTGCGCTACACACACCCGAGACCGCCTACTGGATAATCAAGTTACCCAAACGCGACTACTACTCCGAAGCTCACTACTTGGGTGGAGCGACCACGCCAAGGTTAAACAGACTATGTGAGCATGATCTAATCCTCTCACTCGAGGATACCCTGTCTACTAGGGTTAGTGCACCTGCCGCACTAGTTCCAATGCACAACTCGATAATCAGGAAATCTACTATCCCTAGGTTCATATCATAGTGTTTCTCCTACACTAGATTTGAATGCCACTCGTTCATGTCATCAAGTTGTAAGTATCTCAACTATACTAGTTTACATGCCACTCGTTCATGTTANTAGAAGTGCCTCTACTACACTAATTCACATGTTACTTGTTTTCGTCTTCACAAGTTCAAGTTCACAATCATTATAGGATTCTATGTCACAAGACCTAATCCTTATGCATCCTAAGTCCAGGTGTCAAGCTCACAATGCTACACTACTCAAAAGGCATGCAAGGAAATAGAAATGCAACCATCTACTCACCCTATAATGCATAATGTCAACATGTGAAATATGATCAACAACATAACTTAGACATAAAAGGAAGTTCAACTGCTTCGAGATGACACCCCCCACCTTTTGGTGATGCCACGAAGCTAGACTCTAAGTTTCGAAATTTTTCGCCACCTATTTCTTCCGACTACGGCAAACGAAGCCAAAAATAGGCTTTTCTTCAATATCTCCACGAGGACTTGTCAGATCGCCGAACCGAGTTCACCAGCGCGTCGGATTACCTAGCAATTAGGGTTACAAGAGATCAATCCCAACATTAGATCTCAATTTCACAAAACCCGCTTTGGAACCCTAGATTACAACTATTGCAAGAATTCATCGTATAGCTTCATGATTCAAGCAATAATCATCTACTCAACATCTAAGGGTTCAACTAAAATCAATTCTAAAGCATAAGAATCAAACCCTAGAAATCTACCATTGAAGCTCAAGAAGCTTACCTCTACAAGCTCCTCCAAGCCAAGGAAGAAGATGAAGAAGAAGATGAAATCCCCCTTCAAGCTTCCTTCTCCACTAGTCCCTTCCCTTGCTTCCTCCTTGAGAGTGTTTCTAGAGAGAGAGAGAAAGAAAAATGGAGTGAGGAGGTATTCTCTGGCTGTGAACAAGAAACGGAGAGATGAGGTCCCTTTATAGGCTGCCACAATAGCAAATAAACCCTCCAAACATTTTTAATTACAGCAGACAAACTCTGCTGTTCTCTGCACTAGGTACTGGTACGCGGGACAGTGTCACCAGTTAAGTAGCTTCGCAGAGGCCAAACCCGAGAGCTGCTATTCTTGGGTTGCTGCGGGGTACCGGTATTGTCACGCCCCGTGACCGCTACCAATTTGGTCCGGCCCGGGCGCGTCGAACAGACGCCGAACGGACAGGACCTCCCCTGTCCGCCCAAGGCAACCAACAGATCATGTATAAGAATTTGCCCAGGAACTCAATTCATAAATACACGATCGAGAAGCACCACCAGTGCGACAAACGAGAGCAAGATACAAGTATAGAAACATATACAAGTACACAAGGAGAGAGCTATCTATTACATCCATTTGGACTTAATACCATTCAATTACGATCTTTTACATGTCTCAAATATAAGTCAATCACGTCGAACTCACCCTATACATCATCTTACTCTCAACTATAAAAGGGTGATGGCTAGTGCAAAATAGGGAGGGTAGTTAATGCTTACTTAAAGGCCGCGGGGCCTCTTACCGCGTCTCACGCTCACCGGGACACCCGAACTGGAAACCTGTAGTAAATAGGGGGTGAGAACTAACTTCCTTAGTCCCTAGTGGGGTTCGGCCGCCGACTCCGCCTATCTCCCCATAGTCAGACGGGCACAGTAGAAAATATACCAATAGATAGATGATAAGGAAAAGCTGAAGGTGACGAGGTTGAAAGCTCTCTATATGCCAATCATAATATTGATGCTGTACATGAATAGGTAAGCCAGCTTACGGTTATTCATGATCCTAAAGGATTGAAAGTATTCCCTTCGATTGGTTTACACTCATTTACTTGTTCGATCATCTCATGTGGCTTACGCCGAAGGCTCGCCTACAGCTGCGCTAACGCACTCTCGACATGTAGGGAATTCACGTCACACTACGGACAGAGACCGTTCTGCCGGCGGACATATAGGCAATCCTGGCGAGTGACCAACATTCCGGAAGCGACACTACTTGTGTGGGGCTTCATCACAAGATTTAAACAGACAGGTGAGCCTGATCCATCTCTAGCATTGAGGATCTCCTGTTCCTCTAGGGTCACAAAGTATTATAGTCCATAGGTTTCATATTACATTATGACTCACTATGTGTCATTTGTTCTTTTGCTTACTATCAACTCATGCCATGTCCGTTGTTTACTATCGACTAGATGCAGCTTTCGTTCTTTGTTTAGCATTAAACCAACCATTGAGCGCGCCTCACTTTCTCTGCACTATTTTTTTTAGGATTTCAAAGTTTAGCACCCAATCCTTTCAATCCACTAGTTCAATATCCAATAATGTACGATATCATCAAGGGAGGATAAGGAAAGGAATGCATATCATCCTTAATGACAATAATACAAGATGCAAGGGTCGACAATGTAACTTAAGACATAGAAGAAGAGCCCGATTGCTTCGGGAATCGGACACCACACCTTCTTGGCGATTCCGCGATGGTAGAAAACTTGACGCGCAGGTCGCTGCCGCCGCTTCAACTCTCGAGGCGATAGCGAGCCCTCGAGTACACAATTCGGCGATTTCTCCGCACCGCTCGTCGATCGAGAAAACACGACTTCCGCCAACGCGTTCATGAGACCTAGCAAATTAGGTTAGCGACCATTTAAATAGATCAAAAATCCTATATTTCCCAAACTCCCAATCCGTGCCTAGAATCGGCGACGGAAGAGGGAAATCCACGGGTTCGAGCTTCGATTTTCGAGCTCGAACAATCGTATTATTCCAATAAGCGTTTCCCATTTGAAAACCAATTACTAATACATAAAAGCCAAAACCCCTAGAATTTCATTAAAGGGTTGGCTTACCTCCTAATCTAAAGCTCCAAGCTTGAGGGAGGGGACGAGGAAGATGACTTTCTTCTTTCTCCTTAGTCTTTCCTTCTCTTATCTTTCTTCTTCTTCCCTTCTTATTCTCTTTTTCTTCTCTTTTCTATTTCTGTTTCTTTTCTTTCCTAGAGGAACGAGAATACCCTCTCTGATTGAAAGAGAGAGAGAGAAGGGGAGGAGAGAGGCAACTGAAGCGGAAAGAGAGGGTCGACCCAAGCCCTATTAAAGGTCATTTTGCAACATAGCCCCTAATTTCATCCTTGGATCAGCCCTCTCTGGGCATTTTCGCAGTCAGAGACCGGTCCCAGCTCGGGAAGACCGGTCCCCGAAGGCTGCCATCTCGGGCAGAGGGGTTTTCGCGTTCGGGAACCGGTCCTTGTCTGAGAGACCGGTCCCCGGGAGACCGGTCCTCGTCCGAGAGACCGGTTCCCGAGAGTTGCATTCTCAGGACTTAGCCAAATTTGGCTAAGTCTCGTCGGGCCAACGTTCGGGAACCGGTCCCTGCCCACCAGGGACCGGTCTCATCAGAGACCTCCACAACCCAGCCTGATGGAACCGGTCCCTCCCTGCCAGGGACCGGTCCCCGAGAGCAATTCTGCTCCAGTGCAAGTTTTGCACTTGGTGCTCTCGCGGGCCCTTCCTTAATGCACTTTATGCATTATAAACACCTTCGGACTTTCCGAAGCCTACTCACTCGACGAATAGTCGATTCTGGTCGAAGTCTAATCCTCGGGTTTCGAGAATTCACTTCCTTACAGGTATTGCCCTGGTGCTTCACCGGTTAAGCAGTTCAGCAGAGACCAAACCCGAGAGATGCTGTTCTCGGGTTGCTGCAGGGTACCGGTACTGCCCTAGTGCTTCACCGGTTAAGCAATGCCCAAACTGCAGTTTGGCCTTTGCTCAAGTTCTATTTTGCGTCGAGTAATGCTAAAACTTAGTAATCTCGCTTGGAGTTCAACTTTAACCCTTCCAATATCGTTGGAATGTCACATGGACCATGTCCAAGCATCCTTCTCGCCACGCTTTGGTCCCTTTGACAAAAGTGGATTAATACGACGAGGATTCAATATCTTACAGCCTCCCTACCATTTACAACTGCTACCCTTTCAAGCATCATCACCATATGTTTAGCATTATATATGCATATTAGGCGCACAGCTCTATATACAACATAACATAGCATCCTAGCAATTAAGCAACATTGCTATCGATGATCCAGTGCTTTCAAACTGCATTTCGAGTCCTTGTGAATAGCTTGCATAGATAAAAGGATATGCTGCAATCAAGGTCTATGTCAGTACATGAAAGAGTAGATCACATATAAGTTATGCTGCAGAAAATTCTAATTAGTTACCATCCTAGAGTAATAGATACATACAAATCAGAACACTTGAGCATTGTTTAGCATTTGCTACTTGACAGGTACATAAAGACCAATAACATTGAGCATGCAATTGTAGTCAAATATAGCATCTGATCTAATGTAGCAGTTATAGAAAATCGAGAATCTCAGATAGGGCCATCTAGATCAGGTAAAGAGATTCCGAAGCATCAGGATAGGTTTATAAACATTGGAACAATATACGTTTACGCATTCACAAATTTCACGTAGTTAAAATTACTACTGTAATATAGAACCATCATGAGGAGAAGAAAGAGAATAAAAAGGATTTTGAAGAAAATTTTATGCAGCAATCAACCATAGTTAGTTATGAAATTGCTATACTATTTTAGGAACATCAAGAGCTGACGACAAATAAAGATAGGATGGCATCAAATCGACGTTATTCATAAAATTTTATGCCATTGGTAAATCAAGAGCAAGGAATAGAGGGAAGTATATGTTACTAACAAGGCCACATAGTTAACAAACATCTGGAATAGATGAACAAAACAATCATACCTGCAGTGAACGTATTGTGTGCTAATTACTTGGCTCAGGTTTGAAAGATGAAAGGAGCAAATGGTGGCTGCAAGGATACCCAATGAATCTCTACCTCCCAACCATTTATATCAAGTGTGCATTATCACGATTAGCTTGCAAAATGCTTGATGCAGTGGCTGCAGTGCATACTGCTATCATTGCCGGGCCGATCGTTTGCACATATGATACATCATTGTGTATATTAAAAAATCAGAAAAATATGAGATAATGTTAGCAAAATGAAAATAAAGAAAGATCACAATTAGTATATATAGATCCATAAAGAGAACGAAGGCAATTTGTGATGCTGCAGTATTGTTGCACATAACAGAATAAAGCAAAAGGAGATGCCTCAATGAATTCCACATAGTTAAACAACTGCGACAATATTGGTATTTCAAGTACGGTTTAAAAAACTGCTTAATATAGATTTAACAGGAAGACAAGAAAGAAAATAAAAGGAGCAAAATTAGTTTTCAAATAGCTAAATAGAGCAACATATTAAGATGAATAAAAAAGTCAATATATGTCCAAATGGGTATGTTGCTATAGAGAATTGGTATGGTGCCGTCAAACCTACATAATCATATACTATCAGATAATACTATGTGATGCAGTTTTCATGATGCAATATCAATCAACAGCTTGACATGTAGAATTATACAAAACCAATAGTAAACAAGTTGAAAGACATAACAAATCAAAATAGAGCATACATGTAGATCTTCACGGCCTTGCTAACCATAAGGGAAAAGTAAAATAGATAAAGAAATATTTGCAAGGCCAGCATGGTAGATAAGAAAATGATTTAACTAGTTAGCTAGGAAGGAGGGTGTATCGGGCTTTCCTCCAGTGGCTATCCTTTGCGTGACCACTTGACGGTCAATCCACATGTATAGTATATTGCCACTCAACGACATAAATATAGATCTGTTCCGCTCGTCCTTGAAGGCTTCACATATGGAGAGGATAACTTCTAGAGACAAATTAGGAATATTATTTAATTTTACCATACAGTCCAAGATTGAATGAATCTTTGGATGCGCGTCAAGCTCACGTTGCAACATTTGCTCCGCAATGTTCAATTTTTTTTTTCCGAGATCCTCCAACTCTTGGATAGCATCATAGGTGCACTCTAACTTCCCCCCACGGGTTAATGTTGGTGTAGTTTTATTCAAAGGAGGTGACAAACGATGTCTTTTGGCAGAAGAAGTATGGGTAGAAGCATTGCTCGCATATAGGTTTTCGCTCTTCACTAGAGTTGGAGTAGGGGAACGTGGAGTAGTATCATTGATTCCTTATGTATTATGTGGTGATATGGCCACGGGTAGTTGTGGGGCAGTAGACGATTGGCCAAAGCCGGAGGACCCCGCCATAGACCGATTGATTTGTTGTAAAATGGCAGTAGTACTCGTGGAAGATGAGGATGTACTGCGCACATCCTTACCTTGCATCCCTATGGTAAAGCAATGTCTACCCGTGGTAGTCGTCTTTCTTAACAGAAATTCAATGTCTTGATATGCAGCGAACAATTTGTTCCTACACCTTGTATAAGCTGTATTTTCCTGCAGATATTTAAAATCAATTAGTCATTTGAGTAGCTTAGTACTATAATTTTAAAATTTTGAAATGAATAGTAAAGAAATCATACAGGTAGCACCGCATACCAATCACACGGATCACTGACGGTTGGAATGTTACGATCATAATCCCACCCCCAACCACTCTTGTTAGTCAATGTTTTGTACATAACAAACTGCCGCTTCAATACTTTTAATCGATTTTGAAGATGGCTTTTGAGAAAGTTCACTTTTGTTCGCTCGTTGAAGTCATGAACTATCATAGTCCAAGCTTGGGGAGTAAAACTTGCATTCACAAAATTTTTAAGCACATGTTCCTTCGTCATCAAGTTCAGCATTGCCAAATCCATGACCTCCGTCTAATTTCCAGATCGTACTCTGGTTTTGGAGAAATCTTGACCACGGTTTTCAATGCATTGGCTTTCAGTTGATGTGATATCAATGACATTTAAATTTTTCCGTACAACTCGATTTGTAGGTCAGTTTTGATGGTGCATCTGAAGGTGAACACAAATACATGTAAGAAGAGATTTTAGACAAATAAGAAATATATTATAGGATGTAAACATGCCTCAGGACTCAGGGATAAGAGATTAAATAGCATTCCATGGTGGTTACAATGCTAATAATAGCTTACCTCCCAACCATGACACTAAAGCCTCTTACTTATGCATCATCGCATAAATTTTGCACATTCAAGGCAACCCCTAGTTAAACATATATAAGGCAACATCCAACTGAACATCGCAAGCACCACCATTTCACAATTCCTCTATATACTCTTGATTCAAGTATATGATCATTAACGGACAGTGCTTTTACTTATTTTCAGATAAATGTGGGAATATGTTATTTCAATTTCTTTCCTATGTGGAATTGATTGTAGCATATCCTTATTTCTGTTCAGCTCGCAATGGACCAATATTATAGATGTTAGATCAGCAAAAGTGTGTAAAATTGCAATATTTACACTTATATCAACAGCTATTGTGAAAACAATAGAAGAAGGAACCTGATAGCAAGGAAAATAGTCGAATTGAATTGGCACAGTAATATGAAAAAATTGTAAGAACAATAAGAACAACATGTATGAATCATCATCTGGTTTGAATACGCGGCTGCATCGGATGATGTCTCCAAGCAATAAAACGTCCGATTTACAACATCCATGATTGCTAATAAGTCAAAGAATATATCAGCATCCATATTGCACCTATATATAAAATTGCTCGAGTACAAGCAATAATTTCAACCCACAAAAGAACAAAATAATTCATCTTTGTAATATCAAATAGTGCGAATAGTATTCACTATATAGATCGAAGGAAAGAAATGAAAAGTGATCCTTAAGGGCCAAAACTCTCGAGAAGGGTTTGCAGCTTCCACATAGACGGCTATTTTAAAGGGTCACAATGCAACTTACTTGTTTGAGGTGGTACCGGATAAGCAAACGTAATGGGGTGACTTGACCGGTCGAAGCAAATATAAGATATGAGGGAAAATCTTGTAGCCGAGCAAGATCGCGGCATTTAATGGACGATCTTCATAGGTAATCGAGCTTCTACCATTTTTTGCAGGAAAGGAGACGTAGCTTCAATGCAAACTTCAGTAACTAAAGTGGGTTTTGGAGCTAGATAGAAGAAAAGCCCTCTCGAGGTAAGTGAACACGTCGAGTTCCTTTGGATCCGACTTGATTGCTCGAAGCCACGCAATCTTGGCCGAAAATATTTGCGAAAGATTACATCCGCTCGAGATCGCAACAATTAATGGGTGGATTTAAGCAAACGAAGAAGGGGAATCCAAGAGTAGGTAGACGATGGAGTAAATATGGAAGAGAAAAAAGTGGCGATCTAGAAAATAGAAGAAGACGACGAAGGCGAGGGAGGGTTAGGTGGAAGCTTGGAGTAAAAAGGGATTTCGGAGTAGAAGACGCCTTAACTGCGATAAGACGAAGAGGAAAAAGAAAAGGTAGGTTAGAGGGAGGGTATTGAGTAAAGGGACGTGTTGAACGAGGCAGTCTGGGATAAACCCTATTCTAGCGGTGTATCAGAACTTTGTTAACGGGTTATTCTAGCAAAAAGTTGGAATAACCCGCTTTGACTAGGATAAAATTTTTTAATCAATTCTTGGATTGTTTGGAAGAATAACGAGAATAAACAGTTTTAATCCTTAGTATTTCCATTTCCAAACGCAGCCATAAGGGATATAACTTCTTGCATCTTCCCACTAGCCAACTTTATACTGGTCAGCACATTATCTTTGATGAATATAGATTTTCTTTGCCAAAAGAGGTTTCTTGTTCCTTGATGTCATCTCAGGAGACTACTAAAGCAGGTGCTCAGCTTCCCACTTTCCCTATCAATGTTTCTCCCTCGTCATCAAATGGCCTATCAACAACCGGCCATGTTTAGAAGAATAGCTTTATTCTGGCACGTGCTCGAACCCTACTTCAGCGCTCGACAACCATGCCGCCCTTGAGCCAGGGCCTAAAGAACTGTCAAACCATTGTCCACAACTGCAGCAAATCTGCCTGCTTCCTCTGCACTCTATGCTCTACCTTCATCAACCTCTCATCATCCGATGATCACCTGATCCAACGATGGCACGTATTGCCAATGTGTTCTTCTTTTCACAGTGAACGCTCTGCCGGAGGCTCTTTCTGTCACCGTCACAATGCCTCATGAAGCCACTTGTTACTCATAAGTAGTTCGTTATCTAGCATGGTGTGTGGCCATGGTGGCAAAATTCGACTCTTTGATTCGGATAGTACCTGGCAGCTTGTTCTACATTGGAAAAACATGAATATAGTTAGTTGTAAATAGGTCTTTAAGACTAAACAACGGTCTTACGAGTCTATTGAGCGGACAAAACCTGCCTTGTTGCCAAAGACTTTCGTTAATGGCAGAGGGTAGACTTCACCAAGACTTTCAGCTTGGTGATTAAAATCACAACTGCTTGTCTCCTTCTCTCCATTACAATTTCCTCTAACTAGCCCGTTTGATAACTCGATGTTTCATATGCCTTCCTTTTATAGCATAAGGAGTTAGTTTTTATAGAGCAGTCGCCCAACTTTGTCCACCCACAATACCCATATCACGTCTACTAGTTATGCTAATCCCTGTATAGCCTTCGTCAGGCTCCTTGAGCATCGTTCCAGTGGCTACGCACTTACCTAATCACCCTTGGCATTACTGGGTCCAAGACCGACAGTTCACTCTTCTACAAGGTCATATCTTGCTCAACTATTTACATTCTTATTTACATTGACGATATTCTAACCACAGGTGCTGACACGATTGGTATCGACAATCTAATCAATTCTCTTATGGCTAAATTTACTATCGGGGATATAGGCCCGACCCATTTCTTTCTTGGTGTTGTGCTCACCTCCCTATACCAATAGGTGCTTTCTCTCCCAACATAAATATGTATTAGACATACTTCATCGAGCACATATGGAAGATGCCAAACCTGTATCCACCTCTATGGCGGTTGATGTGATGCTTTCCAATTCTTCTCATCCTTTGGATGCTTCAATGCAGTTCTGAAGTATAGTTGGTGCTCTTCAATTTGTCACCCTAACAAGACTAAATGTAACTTATGCTTTTAACCATATCTGCCAATTCATGCACACGTACTCCAACCGAAGAGCATTGTGCTCTTGTCAAGTTAATCTTATGCTACCTCAAGGGCATATTAAGCCATGGTCTTTTGCTACTTCATGCCTCTCATCGTCAACTTCATGCTTTCTGCGATGCCAATTGGCTGGCTACTCTCTCGATCGATGCTCTACTAATGGATATGTTATCTACCTTGGCTGTAATTTGGTGTCCTGGAGTACAAAGAAATAGCCACGATAGCACGCTTTAGCACCGAGCCAAAATATAAGGCTCTTGCGAATGAGATCGCCGAGTTAATCTGGATCCAATTAGTACTGAATGAACTAGGAATTGTTATGCCCTCTTGTCATGCCCCGGGGCCGATTTTAAAATCCTTTTTATAATGAATATAATTTTTGAAATCAGAGTTACGGATAACGTGCCCTTTTTTTTGAATTCAACCTGGCCCACGTGACGTACAGACCCGCCACAAATACAAAGTTCCTCTGTCCACACAGATAGAGTCTCCTTTGTATTTGCACGGCGTACCAACAACAACATTAGAATCACAATCACAATCTATATTCACCAATCCACAAACAATTCATGCGATGCATTTTCATACAGTTAGCGATCCTTAGAGATGATGCATGCTTCTAAACACTCCTTAGGCGCTGGATGATGCAATGCACAATACAACAAGCATCCTATTTAAAAATGCTCCCCACCTGGAAGCTTTGTTTTAAAACTCTATTTATTCATCCATAAAACCATTCGAAAATCTTTTTAAAACTATTTTCCACTCGGAAACTCCATTTTGAAAATCGACTACCTCGAGGGGTAAAAAACCACAATGCATAAATACATAACTTCGAAACCACAGATCCAAAAATCTCCAATCACATGCATAATAGGAAATCACCAACTCAAACAGTTCATAAACATTTAAACAGTAATAGTGATCATCTAACTGAACTATTTAATTATTTAAATTACTAAATGCAGAAATGAAACATAATCAAGGTGACGGTAGCTACTGCAGTCTAGCTAGAACGTCCTCCCATCGCGCCAAAAGCCAACTCCTTGCCCGAACCACCTGGGGAAATGGGGGGTGAGAAACCACAATCAAGGTTTTCCAGTGAGTACGACAGAGCCACGAAGGCAAATCGTATTCACTGAAAAACAAAGGAGATAGAACAACAGATATAGTATGATATAAGGGCAACTACAGTAGTAATAGAAGCAGGATAGTAAATGAGCAAGAATCAGACTACTACTGTAACAAAAACTCAACTGAACATATGCCTCAAGGTATATAATCCAAAATCAAACCCAATCCGGTGCCTGCCATATTGGTCCGCAGACCTCAAGTGTTGCTTGTCACATTGCCTGTATCGACCTGATTCATGCGTCCACTAGACGACCCATCCGGATAAGTACACCGCTGGTCGGTGGCCAAACCAACCTAGTGTCAATAAATACACCCAAGTGCCACCGACTTGGTGTCAATAAATACACCTAAGTGCCATGACTAGATCATGCTGATAAGCTCAATACGAAAACCGACAGAAAGCCGGTGCCTTGGCCGAAGCCAAATACAATGGCGCACAACGCCGAACCACGATCAAGTAGATTGAAACACATGACAAAGGAGTCGATATGTTGCCTAGACGCAAGATCCACAGATATACAATATATGCAAACATGCTCTACATGTCTATCAACAACTGTCATCATGTAAGCAACAAGATATAGATGAACGAACGGTAAACAAAAGTAACCGACATGTAGAGACTACGATACTGATATAGAATAACAGAGGAAAGTGAAACAATCTCACCGACTACCAGCTCGAAGCACTCACCTGTCACTATCGAGTCGGAAACCTAGGTGTGCAACAAGTCAACCGGACCTACGAAGATCCACTGGGTCAGTATCCAACCCACCAAACCAAATACCCAACTCACGAACCCCACACAAATTCTCGTAATCGATTTCCTAAAATCGATCACTGTAACTCACTAGAAGTCCCGAAAATCACATCGGGACGCCACCGGGACCCATTAAGTGTCCCGAAACTAACTGACTCGTGCCATGAGTCACCCGCTGCCACAAAACACATTGATTTGGATGTCTTGGCAACAAACACAAGGTTACACAATCAAACAATTATCGTGGGATAATTGTTCGGATCCGGATTTTCGAAAGTGTCAATTTCGACACCGGAACCCACCGTTGCTCACCCTTCATTTCCGAACTCACAATATAATGATGGTGACTAGCCGACAAGGCTCAGCGACACAACTAAGGGCAAACAAACAACGTTAGATGAAATCCGAACTGAAACCGCGTTCCGTCGATGAATTTCACCGAAAAATGCACCGAAATCGACATTCGATTTTCGTGAAGGCTGTCGGACCTTGAAAAATCAGTCCAGAGGTCACCACATACACATACGTACTGCCCACAGTAGCCACAAGATGCTCAATTGCATAAAAGTCCCTACATTTACATAAAATCCTATTATTTTATATAAATAAGGTGATTTTGTGGCTCGTTAACGCAAACCGAGGACTTCCGAGGTTCGTCGAGACACGTACTGACAGGTCTCGACATGCGGAGGCTGTGCTCACGATTCGGAGCACAACGGCTCACTGTGGGAGGCGCGGAAGCAACCCGAACATTCAGCGAACAGCGCGCACTCAGGGGAAACTGTGCCGAAAATGCAGTTTCGGTGTCTGCTGATCCTTTGTGAGGTGAGTACTGTGATCAGCACTGACTAGCGATCACCGTGCTCATCTCCGGAGGCATCGGGAGAACCTCAGATCTTCGAAAAAGCAAGCACAAACCCAAAACCATGCACAGACAACACTACAAAAAGCTCACTGGGCAGAGAGGGCTCGGATCCAGCCAGCGGCCGCTCGGCGGCAGGACCGCCAGCGGCAGGTGGTGCGGCCGATTGGGGGAGGTCGCTGGTCACGTGATTTGCCAGCGGGAGGCAGCCGGAGGTGCGGGCAGGGATGCCCTAGCCCGCATGGGGAGAGGGGAGCTCGGGCTCGCCTTCTCCAGTCACGGCGACCTCGGGGCGACGCTGAACAGCGGCGGGGGTCCCCTGGGTTCCCAAGAAGGAGAAAGGAGGCGGCGGGCAACAGCGGTGGTGGCCCGCAGCTCAGGCGTGGCCATTCGAGCTCGGCTCAGTCTAAAAATCGCGGCTGCCGCACCCAAGGCGTGTGGCGATGGCGGGGATCACACGGGCCGGAAGCGGAGGTGCCGGAGGGCCGCGAGGGTGGTCGCCGATGCAACCCCGGGCGGCGGCGGCGCGAGGGAAGGGTTGCGAGCTTAACTCGGCCCGAGCTCGCCCAGGGAGCCAGCAGGGCAGCTACAACGCGGCGGCGGTGCTCGGCGACGGCAGCAGTTAGCGGGAAGGGTCGCTGGGGTTCCGGGGTTCCGGAGGAGGCGGCAGAAGCGACCTCAGGCGGCAACAGTGTGCGGGCCAGGAGCTACAGTGCTCTCGGCCCGTGCTGTCCCGACAAGGCTGCACGCTGCTCGGGCGGTAGTGGTGGCGTGCGGGGGCAGCAGGGACCAACCGCGCGAGGTCAAAGAGCCCTCCAAGGTGCTGCTCGAACAATGTGGTGGAGTTTGATGATGGAGGGGTGGTTGCGAGGAAGAAGCGGCCGATTTCGGCGGCCGGTGACGTGCGCAGGCGGCCGAGGTGCATGCAGCTAGGGTAGGAGGAAGCAAGGAAGGCGGCTAGGGTCAGCTGGGGCCTAGGGTTAGGGTTTGCATGGCGCAAAACCCAAGAGGTTATATATACAAGAGCTTGTTTTGCGCAAAAGTCCTCCAAACTCGGATATTTTGAACCGAGTCCCACACAGCGCGAGTAAAACGCGTGAACGCACCCCCACATTCAAATTCACGCAAAACGGTATATATAATGTGGGGCTTCTCGCAAAATTACCGTTTTGCCATTAATGACTCCTCAATCCAGGCGCAATATCAGGAGATTTGTCCTTCAGATTTGCGAACGGATCGCACCAATGCGATCGGCACGACAGAGACCTCAAAATCACGATTTTGTTTCGCCTAGTTTGGTCGTGGATTCATGACGAAACCAATCCTCTCTCCAACTAGCAAAACCACACACAAAATACATAAAATATATGTATCTCCAGTTTTCTCAAAATCCGTGTATCAAACCAAAAATCCGCCAACGCCATTGGTCCCAGGATAGTTGAACCATTGAAAACGAGCTATTGAATCTCTATGAACAGAGTTCGATACGCGCCAGAAGCCAACTCTACTTATTGGCCTCTCCAGAAACCCGGGTTACTATTCACTTTAAATGAAAAGTAAAGATCGCGTAAAATTTTCATTCTAACTCGTTTTCCTCCGAAACTTGACGAGTGCTTTTGTAATTAAAATACACACAAAAATATTGCCAATAGAGAGTTTATCTACACTGTCAAAATCTCAGTCCTTACACCTCTCCTTCACGCCTCTTGTGCGATGCGACTTACTGGCTAATCCTGTTTTTCATGCCTGCACAAGGCATGTCGAATGACTATCACTTTGTTCATGAACGTGTTGTTTCTAAATCCTTGCACGTCACTTACTTATCCACTTTTGAAAGATCGGGTTGCTGACGCATTGATGAAATTTCCTCTTTCCAAAGTAAGGTTCTGCATGATTAAGTACAAGCTCAACATCGTCACTATTGAGTTGAGCTTGCGGGGGCGTATTGAGGAGATTTGTTTGTAACAACTCATGTCATCGTAGCTATCAAGCACTTTCTTAGCAAGTAGTTGTAACAACTTAAGTATTTATAAAATTTAAATTGATTCTATTGTAATCTCAACCAATGTATTATAATATAAATTCGCTGACACCTCCCGCAGAGAATAGATGTCATCTTTTCAAATTCTTTATTTGATTACAAGTGCACATGGTGCAGGCCATGATTTTTCTTACAGGAAATAGAGACAACAAGTAAAGTAAAATACTTTTTAGAGCATGTTCGGTTCATAATTGAAATGGAAATGAGAAATAACATTAGATCGCATTAGAATAAAAAATAAAATGTTTACGAATCATCTAAAAATATTTTGTTTATTACTGGAATGGAATCGGAATGGACAATTGAAACATCTAGAATTTTAATATAGATTTTTTTTTTATTAAGCAAGTATTTGTGAGAGAATTTTGAGTTGTTTATTCCGGAGCAGGCCAATCCAAGATTTAAAGTCGGATTGGATCACAAATGGATTGGGTCGTTTCCATGTCAGAGTGGAATTGAAATCAAAATCTGATTTATGTAAAACAAACAACAACTATCGGAATCAATAAATCATATTTCAATTATAGAGTCTAAGATAGGTGAACTAAACAAACCCATAAAGGTTTGAAATATGAGTATTAGTAGCCGAATTTCCCGACCTTTGACCCGGTCAAAGAGCCTCCTCGGGGAGTGCATCGGTGTGAGGAACGGTTGTGGATAGTGACCCTCAAAGTTTGTGCCCTTCGACTGGATCAAGCGATTCGGCTGACGAGGAATCAGATCAGCCGAGTTTGAAAACCTTTACTGTAGAATCGGTTCGGCTGGATGAGCCGAATGTATGAACTGTGCAAGGATCAATGTCGGCAGAAGAACCGAATGGAAGAGGTACACAGTAACTGGTGGGCTGAAAGAGTCGAATGCCTATATATATATATGTTAATAAAACAGAGTGTGCCCGAAGGGCATACAGATTCTGCAAATATGGAGTTTACAACAGAGTGATGCCCGTAGGGCAGACAGACTCCAGGGTTCTACTTAAAAGCTACTGCTAAAAAAGCAGTAAATGCGAAAAAGAAAAGATTACGTTTAGACTACTCCTAGAAAGCAATAAATATAGAAAAGGAAAGATATGAAAATGTGGCGGTCTTCTTGTTCAGGGAAGAGAAAGACACTTATTACATGCTTTGAAGTTACTATTTATAGTGATGTCTTTTCAGCCCACATTATTGGTGTCACGCCCCGGGGTCCCTTTCAGTTTAAAAGATAGTGGAAAAGCGTCTAAATTTTTTTTTTTTTTTNTGGATTGGGTCGTTTCCATGTCAGAGTGGAATTGAAATCAAAATCTGATTTATGTAAAACAAACAACAACTATCGGAATCAATAAATCATATTTCAATTATAGAGTCTAAGATAGGTGAACTAAACAAACCCATAAAGGTTTGAAATATGAGTGTTGGTAGCCGAATTTTCCGACCCTTGACCCGGTCAAAGATCCTTCTCAGGGAGTGCGTCGGTATAAGGAACGGCTGCGGATAGTGACCCTCGAAGTTTGCGCCCTTCGACTGGATCAAGCTATTCGGCTGACGAGGGATCAGATCAGCAGAGTTTGAAAACCTTTACGGTAGAATCGGTTCGGCTAGATGAGCCGAATGTATGAACTGTGCAAGGATCAATGTCGGCAGAGGAACCGAATGGAAGAGGTACACAGTAACTGGTCGGCTGAAAGAGTCGAATGCCTATATATATATATATATATATATATATATATATATATATATATATATATATATATTAATAAAACAGAGTGTGCCCGAAGGGCATATAGACTCTGCAAATATGTAGTTTACAACAGAGTGATGCCCCTGGGACAGACAGACTCCAGGGTTCTACTTAAAAACTACTCCTAAGAAAGCAGTAAATGCGAAAAAGAAAAGATTACATTTAGACTACTCCTAGAAAGCAATAAATGCAGAAAAGGGAAGATATGAAAATGCGGTGGTCTTCTCGTTCAGGAAAGAGAAAGACCCTTATTACAGGCTTTGAAGTTACTATTTATAGTGATGTTTTCTCAGCCCACATTATTGGTCGGTTGAAAGTAGTGGGAGGAGTGGTTGTAATCATGATCGTGGAAGTTACGCCCACTCCTCATGAAAGTTACGCCCACTTCTCATGGAAGTTATGCCTCCACTTCTCAACCGTTCCCGCCTAAACGCTCTTGACTTTCAGGCGCTTTATTGCCTACTCCTGGTGTACCACGTGTCCTTATTTCTTTGGCTCATACATGGGCTAAGTTGGCGCGTTAATTTCAATTTTGGCATCAACAATGAGCAATGCTTCTATACTTGTTATTTTTCGGCATTTCTATTCAATGGCTTGGATTTTATTTTTTTTTTAAATTATGACAAGCAATAGTAAGTCACTTTGAGAGAGGTACCTCTTACCAGGTACCCCAAAAAGGGATATTTTTATTTTTTAATACGTGGATAATTAATTAATTTTATCTCTACTATATTATCAAATCTCTTCTCTCTTTGTTTCATTTTTCTCGCTCTATCTTTCCTCTTCATCCACAGTAGAGATGTAAAGGAGTTGGATTCAAAGCGGATTTTCAAAAACTCGAACCCAAATTCGACTATCAAACCTGAAACCCGAACCCAAACCCAAATCCGACGAATGTTAGAAAATCATATTCACACTCGCACTCAACTTAAAATCTGAAATCCAAACCCTAACTGTCACGCCCCGGATTATACATTCTCCGGGCACGCCGACAAATCCGTCGTATACAAAGAATTTTTCCTGTATACGAAGCGTAACGGTAACTGTAAAACATACAATACTACAACCAGTAGTATAGAGCTGTAAAGAAACTAAACAACTAGAATAAAACAAGTCTCATATACATACATAAAGATCAGACCAAAAGTACTCGCTCCAGCAAGTTACAACAACTGTATGCACATGAACTCAAGAATCAAAAGTACGACTACCTGCAGCTGGTGATCCTCTATCACAGCGACTCGTCGGGTAGGGCTCTAGCTCGCAACGCCCTTACCACGATCAGCCTCAGAAAGTGCAGCAGCCGGAACCGGTGGCTCTGCAAAATAGTGGTAACAACTGGGCGTGAGAACTACTGTAAAAATAAGTAGTCCTTAGTGGGTACCGCCCAAAACAATATCGGTCCACCCACTAAGTCTGCAGAAGGGAGCAAGAATAGTAGTAAATGCAGAAATAAAATCTACCGCTATCAAACACTATACTATCATGCTCTACACTAATCAACTGTAAGAAATGTCCAATCTGACCCAATCCAATCGGGACTGTAGACATACCCGTCCCTGGGACTGTGAACACACCCGTCCCTGCCTAGTTGCGACTATCCAGCTCTATCCACACTAACTGGTCCGTGGAGAGTAAGTCCAACCGGCATGAGTGACACCAACGCGAAAGCACAAAGCCTGACTCCGGAGTGGCACTCGTGGGCGCTACCCAACCGAGTATGCAGCGTATCTCTGTCGAGCTCAATCAGGCTCCAACTAGCCAAAGTCAAGTGAACAGGGTCAAAACAGGTCTACAAACCAAACCCACGTGCCCTCGGCACAATCTGTGACCAAAACAAGAATCTGGGTCCACTGCTAACCCGAACGGCACCCAACAACCCGAAACAGCCTAAATTCTGCTGAAGAAAAATAAGCTCGGCACCCCAGCACGAACGTAAATGCCTTCTAAACTACCCCAGGTATCCATCGCACTGATACTGCAACGATACAATCGAATCACGGCTCCTAGAGCTAAATCTGGTAGTTTAAGCATATGACGGGTCAAAACGCAGGTTTTCTCCTAAGTCAAATTTCAAGTCCAACATGTATAATATAAATATTCATTTCAGCATGCTTCTACATTCATATTATATTCGAGATGCTTATCGATGAATTAAAGCATGATATATAAGAATCGAACTATACACGTCGACTAAACATGCACTTAGGAGCGAAACCGATGATACACCCACCTCAAACGCTAATCCACAACAGCGAGAAGTCAATAGGAGAAGAAATTCCGCGCTCGCCCGGCCTCCAACGGCGCTACTACGACGCACGCACTTGACTCGCTCGCTCGCCTTGCTCGCTCGCACGAACGAACCGAATGCTACCCTGCTAATTAATTACCTCACAACTTGGCAATATATATAAAAGAAAAAAAACAAAAAGAGAGGATGAGGATAGAGAATGGAGGACCACGTGGACTCCACCGACTAAGTAAAAACAATAGCCCATAAGCCCCTATACAACTATATTTTCCACTTTAGTCCTCTACAATAAAAATCTTGAGTTTCAAAGTCCGTTGTTACGTCTACTTTGCGCAAAACATCTCCAACTCAAAGCCAAGGGTACTACACTAACCCGAACCCAAAAACCCTAATCTAAAATATTATTCCTCTTTACAATATTTCAAAATATATTCCTAATTAATTATCCACAATCAAATTTTTTTTAAAGAGTAATACAAAATTATTGTCTAAACTAGAAAAATTTTAAAATTTTTTTAAACATATTTAATATGTTGAATTTAAATATTTACCCACATTAAAAAAAATTTAAATTAGTGATACAAAATTAATGTCTAAATGAGAGGAATTCAAAATTTTCTTAAACATATTAAATATGTTGAATTTAAACATTTACCAATATTACAATTTTTTAACCAATGATACAAAATTAATGTCTAAAGTAGATAAATTCTAATTTTTTGAAAATATATTAAATACATTGAATTTAAATTTTTAGCTTGTACAATTCTATTTTAATAATAAATTTGAATTATACTCAATATTTCTAATCAATTACCACATTCAATTTTTTTATATAGTGATACAAAATTAATGTTTAAATTAGAGAAATTTAAAATTTTCTTAAATATATTAAATATGTTGAATTTAAATATTTACCAATATTACAATTTTTTAAACAATGATACAAAATTAATGTCTAAAGTAGAAAAATTCTAAATTTTTTAAAATATATTAAATACATTTAATTTATAACTATTTACCCACATTCAAATATATTTAAATTAGTGATACAAAATTAATGTCTAAACTTGTCAAATTTAAACATTTACCAACATTACAATTTCTTTTAAATAATGCTACAAAATTAATCTCTAAAGTAAAATAATTCTAAAATTACAACATATTAAATACGTTGATTTTAAATAGTTCTACAAAACATTACAATATATTATACGGGTTGTGTCACGCCCCAGATTACCACATTTCCCCGGGCACGCCAACAGACCCACCGTATACATAGGAATTTTCCATGTATACGAAGCGATAGCTGTACCTGTAAACAATTCATAGCTACAACCAAGTGTATCGAGCTCCAAGAACTAAACCATATATTTATAAAACATAAAGGGGCACTGTACATACAAAAGTCTACTAACCAACTCGCTCCAGCGAGGACAACAACAATATAACCTTATGTACAAAAACCCCAAAACTACCTCTGATGGGTGCTCCTCTAGCACGGCGACAGGGCTGGTAGGGATCTAGCTCGCGACTCCCTTACCGTGATCAGAATCAGCAACAACAGCAGCCGCAGACGAAGGCTCTGCAAAAGGTGTCAACAACTGGGTGTGAGAACTACTGCAAAACAGAGTAGTCCTCAGTGGGTATCATCACCGACCTGAACGACCCACCAACTAAGTCTACAGAACTATATATAAAGGATAGTAAGGAAAGCTGGAAAGAACTTTACAGCTATATACCACTATACTATCGCTAATCAACACAGGGTATCTGTAGATATAAATATGCATCACACTAATCCAATCTCACTAAGGCTGCCCAAATAGACCCACGCTGTCTGTAACCAAGCTACACCGTACACCACCCACGGGAATGGCCGGTCCAAGAAAACGGTCCAAACAAGACGGCTGCGACATCAACGCAAGTCAAAGCCTCACTCCACAGCGACACTCGTGGGCACGACCCAACCAAATATATAAGCGTGTCTCTGCCGAGCTCAATTAGATTCTCACAAGCTATAGTCAATGCACATTGGTCTAACTGGTCTACCAACCAAAACTCACGTACCCTTGGCACAACCTGATGCAAATCTAGGTCCACCGTCAACCACGACGGCATCCGACAATACGGAACAGTCTATACACTACTGTAAAACGAACTCGGCCCCTCAGCACGAGCGTAAACTCACCCTACACTAATATGTGTATCTAGTACGCACTAACAGCGAGAATATAAGAGAACCACGGCTCCTGAAGCTAAATCTGGTAATTTTTCAGAAAATGATAATGTAGGGTTTAACGTGTTTTCTCCTAAGTCAATTCCCAGTTTAACATGTAAAAAATATTCTAGAATTAAGGCTCCAAATTCAGATTCCATAAAAGCTATCTAAATCGATGAATTCGAGCTACTAAACATGATACTACAAATAAAACAATACATGCTGACACTCGACTTAGAAGGAAATCCGACGATTTCGGCAAACATTAACCCACCTCAAGCGCTCGTCCAACAACAACGAGAAATCGACAGGAGAAACCGCGCGCTCGCTCGACCTCCAACACCTCAACCGGTCTCGACCACGGCACACGCGCAGCCTCCAAGACAAACCTCCACAACGACGAGAAAAAACCTCAGCTTAAATCCATAAATTCCCAACAAGATAAGGGAAGGAGCTAGAGAGAAAAAGAGGGAGAAGAACTACTTGTGTTCTCCAAGCTACTGGCACAAAGAGAAAAGGTTGGGGTCGGTTTGGTTATATCGACACTCAAAAGGACCAAAATATCCCTTACTAACTCACTTTTCTAGCTGGAGTACCAGTACCGAACTTGAATACCGGTACTCGGCCCCTCAATCCACAGTCTCGCGCACTGAGTACCGGTACCAGCCCGATGTAGTACTGGTACCCGAGCTCGATACCGGTACTGGACAACAGGTACCGGTACTCAGCAACAACATACGCAAATCCGAGAGCATCCAGTTCTGAAATCTCACTGGGGTACCAGCACTCCTCCTCAGGTACCGGTACTCAACACTGAAATCCTACAGTTTGCATATTTCAGTATCAGAACTCCACTCTCGCATCGTGCTGAGTCCGTTTTGCGTCCATTTCACGCCAAAACGACTCCGACTTGTCTCGACACCCACCAGACGTGCCGACAAGCCACAGATGCTGAAATCACACAGACCACTAAACACCACGGACACTACACATTGAATTTAATTTTCTTTTCTTTTTACCTACATTCAAGTTTTTTAAGTTTGTGATACAAAATTAATATCTAAACTAGAGAATTTTAAAAGTTTCTTAAACAAATTAAATATGTTGAATTCGTTATTATCAATATTAAATTTGTTAAAATAGTAATACAAAATCCCTCTTTTTTTTAAATTTAAAATTTTTAAATTTAAATATTAAATATTTAAATTCAACATATACTATTTCTAAAATTCTTAAAATTTAAATTAATGCCTAGATATGAAGAATTCTAAAATTTCTAAAATTAATGCCTAAATTTGGGATTTTAATCAAACCTTAAATTAATGCTTAAATTAGTGCAAAATTAATGCTAAATTTAGGCTATTAATCAAAACTTTCTTACAATTTTGTATGGTTTAATTATAAAAATACCCTCACATAAAATAACTATTTAACCTGTTACATAATAAAATGATATTTTTAACCTTCATTAATCAACGGTTAAGATCATTTTTATTTTTTATAAAATAAAGTACCGAATCATTAATTTTCTTGAAATATTACTATTTAACATTTCACAAACCAACACAAAACTTGCACATCGCGCGCGCACATGGTGCATTTTACCCTACATGGCTCTATCTGCCCATCTTCTTTTATTTTCTAGTCCATCAAATGTCAAAGGACAATTAAACAACAGGGGCATAAAAAAATAAATGGCAGTTCCTGGTTGTTTGAACATAGTTTTAGAAAACAATAAGAAAACACACATAACTGCTGGGGATACAATAATTTAAACATGCCTGCACATTATCTATGTCGACCTCTGTCTCCTGCATGTACACTATTCCAACTAATGATAATGACCCAAGAGGACATGATTCTCATCATTTTCACCTGCACATGTCCTGTGTCTTAAACCTGGATTAGGAGAACAAATCTTAACTTAAGGATTAGGAAGGATCAGGGGGAAAAAAGGTATGAAATTAAGATTTGTTCAACTGTGTAATGGTGACAATGGACAGTGTGATGAAGAGATTAAGGTTAATGATAGAGCTAATATTCTCACTGCTTTTCAGTTAGAAGACACCAAGAACAGATCCAATTTGTTTTTTTTATAGGACAAAGCTACTGTTCTAATCAATGTGGTGGTTTGTCCAACTCTCTTCTGTCAATCAAGAATACTTATTTGAGTATTAGGGGAAAAGTCTTCTCCGTTACGAGCCAGTAGAATGTTGTGTTGCAGCGGCAATTGACGAAAATAATTACTCCTCTTTAGGCCCTGGCCCTTCTAACTTCAAAAACAAGCTGATCTTAATTGAAATCAGTTGAGTTAGAAAATTTCTTTCACGTACCAATAAATAATACAGAAATAGATTGATTTTTTATGAGAAAAATTATATTCCACTACCCTAATATAAAGTCAAAAATTACTTATATATATATATATATATATATAATATATATATAGAAGTTCCGGCTACTATACTCTTATGAGTATGATCGCCTACGTACTCATAGTTGTTTCGATGATAGAGAATTCCTGATCGAACGATCCATACCGTATAACATTATCTAGAGAACTTTAAACTTCTAGAAAATCAAATTATAATTTTTTTGATATTCATTTACCCTTACGATCAAAAGCTCACAAAATTGAACAATTTTTAATTGGCCGGTATGAAATTTTGCTAGTTTAAACGGGTAAAAAAAAATCGGAATAGATTTGAATTTTTGATAGAAAAATTATATTCACTACTAAATAAAGATCAAATAACTCTGATCTTAAATTGAGGATCGACTCATCCATATTTTTAGGATGTCGGTTCGATCTTTAACCGTATGCATTCCCTTATACTCGCGTCTTGGATGGATTTATAATGATTTCGAAAAATTCCGAAATTATTTTTTATAGGAAGTTTCAAATACTCTAAATCATATTTAACGGTGGTTGGATCGGCGAATTCAAAAACCCAATATCGAAAAACAATTTAATGAGTACGAAAGGGCTCTATACCTCATAGGAGTATAGTAGCGCCTCTCTCTCTCTCTTCTCTCATCTCATCTCTCTTCTCTCTCTCCACTCTTCTCTCTAATCTCTCTCCTCTCTAATATATATAATAATACTATACTATAGAGTAGGGGCTAGCTATACTCCTATGTGTGATAAAGCTTTTTCGTACTCAAAATTGTTTTCTATATATGATGGAGCTTCTGAATTGACGATCCACTCCGTTAAATATGATCTAGAGTATTTGAAACATGTAAAAATAAATTTTGTAATTTTTCGAAATCATAATAATGTCCAACAAGCGGTCATAAAATAAATCGTCAAAATTGAACGACGTCCTAAAAATGGATGATCGGATCCTTCAATTTAAGATCAGTGTTATTGATCTTTATTTAGATAGTGAGTAGAATTTTCTATAAAAAATTCAACTGATTCCGATTCTCTTACATCGTTAAACTAACAAATATCTCATACCAACCGTTAAAAATTATAAATTTTAGATTTTTTTATTGTAAAATAAATAATGTCAAAAAATTATAAAATTTGATTTCTGAAAATTTTAAATACTCTACATAATATTTAACAATATAAATTATTGATTTTGAAGTTCTATCATTAAAAATAATTTATAAGTATGAAATGGATGGTACTTGTAAGAGTACAGTAGCTGGACTCATATATAAATACTAAGTTGGAATGCTTAGTTTGCTCCTTTGATTTGTTGTTTTGCAACCTCTTGATGTATTTTAGTGGACTAAACCTCTCTTTCTATATTGAATTATTTTAACTTGACCCTAACGAAAATGAAAAGACAAATAAAATAAGAAAAAGTTTTAATCAACCATTTAAGTGTGCACAAGGGCAGCTCACGAAGTTTGCGTGGGACATGGAATTATTAATTTCACTTTAATTTCAGGTCAATTATTAATTTAGTGACTGAGAATTAGAATGGTCTAATGAATTAAATATTTTTAGGAGGATATATATATATATATAGAGCTGGCCTCCTACACTTTCGAAAATACGAAAGTCTTTATACTTGTAAATTTTTTTTACTATGCGACTTTCAATTCGACGATCGATTCTGTTAGACATGATCTACGTTATTAGAACTATTTAGAAACCATTTTTTATAATTTTTTGATTTCATTTGCCTAATTAAAAAGTAGCCTCAAAATGAACGACTAAAAATAAAAATCTTATAAAAATAATAATAAAAGGCTCAAATTTTAAATTAAAAGTGTTGTTCTTGCTCTTGATATTAAGTTGAATTTTCTATCAAAGTTTCATGTAATATGGATTATTCTACACCGTTAAACTTACAAACGTGCCACATTGACCGTTAAAATAGTTATTTTTAAAACACTTTGATCACTCAGTAAATGATGTAATAAAAAGTTATAAAACTTGGTTTCGAATAGTTCTAATAGTGTAGATCATACTTAAACGGAGCCGATTGTCGATTTGATGTCCTATCATCGAAAATAATTTACAAGCACACGAAGGCCTCCGTTCTGTCAAAAGCGCAAGAGACAATACTCTTTATATTTAGAGAGTCCAGCTAACTAAACTATTAATAGTAATCGAGGGCTTGGTGCTTCGAGTTTTCCTCTATATAGTATATAATATATTATATAACTGAGTGAGGAGCGAGAAGAGAGAGAGAGAGAAGAGAGAGAGAAGAGAAGAGAAATCTTTTGTGGTGTCCTGGCTGGATACTAGTCATTAGCGACACCAAGCACTTTGGTGGCTAGTGCGAAGTGTTTTCTTACAGCCTTCTACCTTATCGGTTAAATTTAACCCTCTTCTTTATTCATTTTCCAAGCGCGTTAGATTATTACTAATTCTGCAACACCAACCACAGGCTCCACCCGGACCTGACTTCAATCCTATGGGCCACGACTATCAATGCCTAACCGTACCATCTTTAATCTCTAATGGTAGAAGAACTAGTAGACAAGTACAACCTAGTCCTTGTATGCGAATTAAATGTCACCTTCACCCCAATGCAGCTTTAGTTCATATTATATATATATATATATATATATATAATAGACTCATTAATGCATACCCTCGAAAGCACTAAGGTAATTGTAACTTCCGAATTTTTTAACTTTCCCCCTTTGGCAACTCACCCTCTACTATAATTATTTAAACGCATTGGATTTAAAATACTTATACCCCAGATGGGACCGACCAACCCTGAGAGACCACATCCTAAGATATAGATAAGCTTTACAACTATACTATGATATAATAATTATAATATAATAGTATTATAGTAATTATAATTATAGAGAGAGAAAGAGAGAGAGAAGGAAGAAGAGAGAGAGAAGTTAGGCCTAGGTTACTATCGCAAGAACGAGCTCTGTGCTACCAAGTTGTTTTCGATGATGCGGCTTTCAAATCGACAATCGGCTCCGTTAGACTTGATCTAAACTATTAAAAGTATTTGAAAGCTAAATTTCATAATTTTTTGACATCATTTGGCTAGTGATCAAAAGGTCTCAAAATTGATAATTTTAATGATAGATGTGATGTGTTTGTGAATTTAACGGTATAAAACAAACCAAATCTGATATTGAAAATTATGAAATTTAGTTTTCAAATACTTTCAATAGTGTAGATGAAGTCTAACGGAACCGATCGTCGATTTGAAAGCCGCATCATCGAAAACAACTTGGTAGCACGGAGGCCTCCGTGCTACCAATAGTATACCAGCCTAGCTCTCTCTCTCTCTCTCTCTCTCTCTCTATATATATATATATAGAGAGAGAGAGAGAGAGAGAGAGAGAGAGAGAATTAGGCCGGAATACTATTAATAGCACCAACGACTTGATGCTATTAAGTTTTTTGCTCTTGGATTAAAAGATGTGCGGTTAGGATGATGTGGGCCCTCTAGGGTTGAGTGGGTGGTTGGTTGAATAGTATAATCGAACGGATGAAAATGATAAAAGAGATAAATCTAACGGCAGAAAACTTAATAGCACGAAATGCTTTGTGCTATCGATAGTATCCCAGCCAGACTCTATATATATATATAGTCCGGCTGGGATACAATCGATAGTACCAAGAATTTGGTGCTATCGAGTTTTCTACCGTTAGATTTAATTCTTTGATTATTTTTATCCGTTAGATTATACTATTCAACCAACCACTCACTCAACCCATGGGGCCCACATCATTCTAACCACACATTTCTCAATCCAAGGGCTAACAAACTAAAAGCACAAATAGCTTGGTACTATTTACAGTATTCCAGCCTAATTCTATATATATATAGAGAGAGAGAGAGAGAGAGAGAGAGAGAGAGTGAGAGAGAGAGTTGAGCTAGAATACTATCGGTAGCAAACGAGCTCCATTGCTATCCATTTGTTTTTGATGATGGAGCCTCCAAATCGACAATCGGCACCGTTGAACATGATCTATACCACTTGAAGCATCTAGAAACTAAATTTCAAATCTCTTCGACATCATTGACCTAATGATTAAAGGGTTTCAAAATTTGTAATTTTAATGGTCGATATGAGGCGTCTTCTCGTCTAACGGTATAAAAATATCCAAATCAATTAAATTTTGGTTAGAAAATTTTTAAACTATTTAGAACAAGATCTATACTCTCGATCTTAATTATAAGATTTCTATCATCACTTCTTAAAGAATATTTATTTTCAGCCATTCATTTTGTGTCCACTTGATGGACAAGAGAACAATATCAAAAAAGTATGAAATTTGATTTCTAGATACTTGAAATGGTATAGGTCATGCTCAACGGTGCCGATCATCGATTTGGATGCTCCATCATCAAAACAAATAGGTGGCAACGGAGCCCGTTTGCTACCGATAGTATTCTAGCTCAACTCTATATATATATATATATAGAGAGAGAGAGAGAGAGAGAGAGAGAGAGCCTTTGCAGCCTAAATTGAGCGAGCTCGGTAATACTCAAGCTTGGCTTGAAATTAATTTCGAGTCTAAATTTAGGCTCAAGCTCGACTTGAAATTAATTCGAGCCAAGCACGAGCGAGCCGAATATCGAGCCGAACGTGAGTCAAACACGAGCCGACTCGCTCACCAAAAATCAAAATACCTTTTGTACTCATAACTTAAGGGCGAATAAGAAAAGTTGGTGATGATAGAAGAGTATATTTGAAA
>NC_033625.1:8341905-8376438 GCF_001540865.1 Ananas comosus
TAGGAGCCGATCTACTTAATAGCAGCCAACGACTTTGATCTATTAAGTTTTTTTGGCTCTTGATTAAAGATGTTGCCGGTTAGATGATGTTGGGAAAATAATAAGTGGGTGTGGTTGAATAGTAATAATTCCGAACTGATGAAAATCGATAAAAGAGATAAATCTAACGGCAGAAAACTAAAATAAGCACGACAATGCTTTGTGCTATCCTGATAGTATCCGAGCCAGACTCTATAATATATATAAGTCCGGTTAAAAGGAGGATACAATCGATATACCAAAGAATTTGGTGCTATCGAGTTTCTACCGTTAGATTATTCTTTGATTATTTTTATCGTTAATTTAACTATTCAGCCAACCACTCACCAACCCATGGGCCACATCCATTCTAACCACAAAAAACTAACAACTAAAAGCACAATAGCTTGGTACTATTACACGTATTAAAAATATAATATAGCGAGAGAGAGGAGAGAGAGAGAGAGATGTGAAGAGAGTAGATGACAGAATACTATCGTAGCAACGAGCCTCCATTTTGCTCAAACCATATTTGTTTAATGATGAGCCTCAATCGACAATCGCACGTTGAACATAGATCTATACCACTTGAGCCATTAGAACTAAATTTTCAAATCTCTTCGCTCATCATGACCTAATGTTACAAGGGTTTCAAAATTTGTATTTTAAATTGGTCGATATGAAGGCGTCTCTCGTCTAACGGTATAAAATATCCAAATCTATTAAATTTGGTTAGAAAATTTTAAACTATTTAGAACAAGATCTAATCTCTTCATTCTAATTATAAGATTTCCCTATCATCATCTTTAAGGAATGATTTATTTTCAGGCCATCATTTGTGTCACTTGATGGACAATTAGAACATATCAAAAGTTATGAATTTGAATTTCTAATACTGAAATGGTATAAGGTCATCTCACGGTGCCGATCATCGATTTGGATGCTCCAATCATCAAAACAAAAGTGTGGCAACGGAGCCCCGTTTGCTATCGATAGCAATTCTACGCTCAACTCTATTATATATATACTATAGAGAAGAAGAGAGAGGAGGAAAGAGACGAGACCGATCGAGCGAGAGAGAGAGGAGTGGACTACTATCTATTAATAGACGAAAGCACTTGGTACTCACCAAAGTTTTCCGCTATAGGATCTTATCTTTGATCATTTTCACCCGTTAATCATTACTATTCAACGAACCACCCACTCACCACCTAGGGGCTCTATTAATCCAACTGCACATCTCTTAATCCACATTGCCAAAAACTGGTCAGCACCAATTACTTGGTGCTATAATAGTATATTAGCCCTAGTTCTATATATATATATATCGAGCAAGAGGAAAGCAGAAGAGAGAGACGAGAGAGAGAGACCTGGGTAGTATACTCTCATGAGTACATACATCTCGTACTCAATAAGTTTCGAATGATAGAACTTCCGAATCAATAATCACACTACTGTTAAATATTATTTTAAGCATAAGTTTTTAGAATCTTGAATTTATAATTTTTGATATCATTTGTATTACAATTAAAAGATCTCAAAATTTTTAACTTTTTAACGGGCAGGTATGAAGATATTGCTAATTAACAGTATAAAGAATCAAATCCGGTTGAATTTTTATATAAAAATTATTATGCATTATCTAGGATAATATCATATAATCGCAATTCTTAATTTGGAAATTGATCCTGATTTTTAGGACGTCGTATCTGATTTTTGATATTTATTTTATGCGCCGTTTGATAGCTTATACATACCACTTTAAAAAATTACGAATTATCTTTTAGAATTTCAAATACTCCCAATTATACTTATATGAGTTGAGCGTCGATTTGGCAAGCTCATCATCAAAAATACTTATAAGTAGAGGGCTCTAATATTCATAAGAGTAGTTGCCGCTAACTATCTATATAATATATTGCTTTTACTTAATTTAGTCTATGTTAGGATGTCGAATAATGTTATCAAAAGATAATTTTTTGGGTCGAAAATTTTTAATATAATGAAATACAAGAGTTTGATTTCTTGTCCTTCAAAAGTAGGACGCTGGCAATAATGAGCGAAGCGGCTGCGTGTTCGACTCGCGTTCGGCTCGATATTCGGCTCGCTCGAGCTTGGCTCGAATTATTTCAAGTCGAGCTTGAGCCTAAATTTAGGCTCGAAATTAATTTCAAGCTGAGCTTGAGTATTACCGGGCTCGCTCGAATTAAGCTCGAAAAGCTCGAAATACATATGTATATATATATATATATATATATATAGAATTAGTCTACTATACCATTAATAGTACCCACCACTTGCTATTCAGTTTCAGCCATTGGATAAAGGGATATGCAATAAGGATGATAGTGATTCCTAGAGTTGAGTAAGTGCTTAGTTGAATAGTATGATCTATCGGGTGAAAATAGTGAAAGTGGTAGATCTAACGGCACAAAATTCGACAGCACTAAACATTTGGTACTATCGATAATATAATAGCCGAACTCTCTCTCTCTATATAGTCCGGCTATTATACTATCTATAGTACCAATCGTTTTGTGCTATCGAGTTTTCTATCGTTAGATCTTCCTATATATAGAGTCCGGCTACTATACTATCGATTGTACCAAGCGTTTAGTGCTATCGAGTTTTCTACCGTTAGATCTATCCCTCTGGCCATTTTCATCCGTTAGATCATACTATTCAACTACCCACCTCCTCAACCCTAGGGAGCTACTATCATCCAGACCACGCATCCCTTCATCTAAGGGCTGAAAACCTAATAACAAGCGGTTGGTACTATTAATAGTATAGTAATCTAATTCTATATATATGTAGGCTATGGCTACTATACTCTTATAAGTATAAAGTATAAACCCCTTTATACTTATAAATTTTTGACCGTTGGATGTGCAATTAGCTAGAATAATAGTGGTCCCCTAGGATTGAGTGGGTGGTTGGTTGAATAGTATGATTTACGGATGAAAATGTGTAAAAGCATATCTAACGATAAAAATTATAAGTATAAAGGAGTCTATACTAATAGGAGTATAGTAGCCGAACTATATATATAATTATATATAATATATATTTTAATTATATAAAGTAATATATATTATGTATTTTAATTTTATATATATGTAAAATTTAGATTATTGGGCCCACAATACCAAACTAACAAAATCCTACTCTAATTGTGCTCTCTCTCTCTCTCTCTCTCTCTCTCGTAGAGTCGCTTTTCCTATTTTTTTTATTATTATAATATCGTATTTCATGCCTTCATTTTATATGTTGAGCTATTAGACAATTTTTGTATTGAATTTTAGATAATGTTTTATATAAATTAAACTATAGATTGCACGATGTTAAGAATTTCAACTAGCTCATTTAGGGCTCGAGCTCGCTCGACTTGAAATTAGGCTCGCTCGAGCTCGGCTCGAATTAATTTCAAGCCGAGCTTGAGCCTAAATTTAGGCTCGAAATTAATTTCAAGCCGAGCTTGAGCTGAGGCAGACTCGCTCGAGCTCGGCTCGCTTCCACCCCTATTCAAAAGTTCTGATCTCTATAATTTGATGGAATGTTATAGTTTATCTACAATGTAATTTATCTTATTTTGAAAAAATAAATGATGACCGAATTTGCTATTCCATCCTTGACATATTAGTAAATGAAAGAGATATTTTGAATAAGATATTATAGCATACAAATCGGAAGAAATTTCGAATAATATATTTATGCATCCAAATAGGAATCACAATCCTATCCGCCAAATACTACAAATTTTGTGAGTAAATCAAAATAATAATCCGAGTAATATATTTATGAATCCAAATGAGGCAAAGTTTATGTATAATCTAAAATTTTAATTATGTACAAACTTGTATACAATAACAAAGACCTTTTATGTTCAATAGACATCAATACGTAGTTAGCATCCACTCTCCTCATAATTATTTCACTTTTCCTAACGTTGATTTGTTCAGGTCTAAAACCCGCAATACTGATCTAAATTATGAAATCTGCTACGTTCCCTCGTGCGAAATTAGAAATTTGATTCACCTTAAGAGTCTGCTTAGTATTAAAAGTATTTAACGTTTGCTGGATAACAAATTATCGATTTTTTGATAGGACCACAAAAGAAATATTTATAATTAAATCACGGTGATCTAAACAACTTTCTAACTGTACGTAACATCCCCTCTCTGCAATCCCAAAAGGTGCGTTAGTATATTCTAGTGCAAAACCACAAATTGATTAAATTTTTTTTAAAAAAAAATTATTTAGGAACGGCTTAGTTGCAAGCAAAATAACACAAATGATTCATCCTGCACCACACAAGCCCATTGGCTATTCATGAGTGGGCCGTGATGGGCCGATCCGGCGATGTCGCATTAGTGGGCATTTTTGTGGCCCATACAGTATCTTTTTTCTTTAATATCTTTTCAAACTTTTTTTAGCCCTTAAATATGTTCTAAACTATTTAAATTTTGAATAATGTTCTTAGACAATTATCTAAACTATTCAAATTTTGAATAAGCAACTATATACACTTTATGAAACTAATATTAAAAAATTAAAAATATCAAACAACAGAATTTTTTTTGAGCGGCTGTCACGACTTCGCTTAACATAAATTCGTTTAAGTAGGGCTCGCGCGAGGCCACCAATCAAAAATGCAGGTTCGACGCGACACAAAATGAATTTTCTTTTTGTTTATCAGGCTGGGCAGCCCCTTGACCTCTTTCAGCGTAAATGACTTGGCTCATTTCAGTGTCAATGACACAGCCCATGTCACATCCCTACTCTTATGACTCACTATTTTCCAGTCAATACATCCCAACTCTTGTGACTAACATTTTGATCCCTGTTTCTCTGAATAGAACTTTGGAATTTACTAGTGTTTTTTTCCAAAAATTTTGCCTACCCATTTTGATGGCAAGAATGTTGACAATAATCATGCATATAGAGCTAGGCTGATATACTATCGGTAGTAGGAAGGCCTCCGTGCTACCAAGTTGTTTTCAATTATACAGCTTCCAAATCGACGATCAGCTCCGTTAGACTTGATCTACACTATTAAAAGTATTTGAAAAATTAAATTTCATAATTTTTTGACATCATTTGGCTAGTTATAAAAAGGTCTCAAAATTGACAGTTTTAATGATCGATGTTATGCATTTGTGAATTTAATGATGTAAAATAATCTAAATCTGATGAAATTTTTATAGAAATTTTTTTTCACTATTTAGAATAAGATCAGTACCTCTGATCTTAAATTCAAGTCTTTTATCATTATTTTTTATAAGATTTTTATTTTCAGCTGTTCATTTTTAGACTACTCGTTTGATAGGTAAATATTATCGAAAAATTATGAAATTTAATTTTCAAATATTTTCAATAGCATAAATCGAGTCTAACAGAGCCGATCATCGATTTGAAAGCTACATCATTGAAAATAAGTTTTGGAAGCTACATCATTGAAAATAAGTTGGTAGCACGGAGGCATCCGTGCTACCAATAGTATACTAGCCTAGCTTCATTTATATATACACATCTGAATTGCACAAATAACTAAAATTTTAAATTGTTTCGGATTTCGAATCATCAGGGTTAGTGACCGACCGTTCAAGTTTCAGGTTGCTCCAAAATGAATCAACTAGTACAAGTTTTGATTGCTGACTTCTTATTTTGATCAGATTCGAAATGGATCCTGGGATAATTTAGAGCAGGTCACTCTCAATTCGAACCATCAAAATTAGCCCATCAAATTTATCAAATACCACCTTTTTTTTTTCTCATTTAATAATAAATTTCTATACAAAAATTCCCTTCTAGAATCAACATATATCATCACAATAATATAAAGAATAACAAAGAAACCCAGCAATTTTTTTTTATTAATTATTTTATTAATCTACTTTTTGGCGCTGTGGTCCTAAAGGCCAAAGATCACCCCCTTGTGCTCCTCGCACTCGCGTCCCCCGAAGTAGGCGTCCCCCATCCTCCGGTAGACCCGCCACGTCAGCAGGCTATCCGAACCGGCCTGGTGGCTCTTTCCGACGGGGCGGTCCACGCCGAGCCGGGCGGCGACCCGGTCGAGCCCCCCGTACAGGGCCCCCCCGCAGGCCTGCGCCATGTGCTTGGCGTCGAAGACCCGGTCCCCGAAGAAAACCCTGAGGAGGTGGGCGAACTCGCCCATCCCCCGCGGGAGCGCGCGCCCCGTGAGGGCCTTGAGCAGGTACCCGAAGTCGTAGGCGCCGTGGAACGCCACCCACGCCACGGCGGAGCCGTTCAGGACGAGCCCCGAGCCCACCAGGAGCTCGGCGAAGCGCGGCGCCGCGACGCCGCGCGCGCGGTGCGCGGCGAGGTCGACGCCGCTGCGGCGGAGGAGGTCGACCGAGTCGGGCGCGTGGGGGTGGCGCGCGGGGTCGAACTCGCGGAAGTTGAACTCCCAGGTGACGCAGCGGCAGGCGTCGGAGAGGGTGAGGCCGAGCTGGATGAGGTGGAGGGAGTTGACGTTGCGGCGGAGGAGGGCGTAGCGGTCGAGCGGGGAGAGGAGGGCGTGGGGGCCGCGGGGGAGGTGGACGACGCCCGGGAACTCCGTGTCCAGGGTCGCGTAGGGCAGCCGCTCCACCGCCGACCGGATCAGCTCGAACTCCGACTCCAGGTTCTCCGCCCACACCGACCGGACCTCCACCTCCACCTGCACCTCGCCGCCCCGCTTCGCCTCCTCCACCCACGCCATCTTCTATCTATTTTGCGATTTTGATTCTGATTTTGGGATTTTGATTTTGATTTTGACTTTGACGAGGAGGAGGAGGAGGAGGAGGCGACGAGAAGATGAGGGCGCCTATGTTTCTGTTGATGTGTTTATAAAGGGGCGAGAGAGAGAGAGGGGTGGTTCGGGGAAGGGAGGAGGAAGAGCGGGGGCGGATGCTGCTGCTGCTGCTGCTGCGTGGTGCTTTGAGATTCGCTCCGACGCTGAGATCGGATGGATCTCGGCCGTTCATTGCGGAGCCGTCGTAAACGTGGAAAGCGTGTGTGCGCGTTGTGGACAAATGGGGAGTGACAGGCGTGAGTGGGCTACTTTGTTTATTTGTAATAATTGTAGTTCCTTTTTTTTTTTTAATCTTTTTTTGTTATTATTGAGGGGAAAAATGCTTACAAAAAAGCCTCTGAACTTTTGCATTTTTATAAAAAGGCTTATAAATATTTAACTTTAGCAATTAAATTATCTAAACTTTATTATATAGAATAAACTTACCAGCTAATTAAAAAGCAGTTCTCATTGTATTGGCACCGCAAAAATTGCGCCACGTGGCGGACCGGAATGCATCGCAGTCATGATTTTTGAAGCCAGTAGTAACGAGTAACACATAGTGCACTAGGAATAGAGAAAGAGTCGCAGCAAACCGTAAAATAGTTAAGACTTATAAGGGCGGTTAAGATCGGCTAGTAGTGACCCACGAAATCAGGAGTGTAACCGATCATGGGGATAATTGAAAAAACATCGGGCGAGATTATAAATAGATAAGAGGCCCTTGACAGAGGGTCTTTTTATCTTGTAAACAAGAAAACCACTTTTCATATGCTTCACACTTTATTATTTTCTAGGAGTAGTTTACTTGTGTTGAATCGAATTCGGTTGATCCGATCTCTCATCAGCGGTCAAATCGCTGGATCCATTATCGGCGCACACTTCGAAGGTCATTGTTCGTAGCCATTTCGCCTCCCCGCGTGCTTCCCGAAGAAAAATCTTTGATCGAGTCAACGGTCTGAAAATTCGGCTCGTAGCAGATCGCATATCATACATATAATTTTGTATAAATGCAAAATATAAAATATATTTTTCTCTCTTTTAAGTATCACGATGAAAGCATATGGAATGAATCTATTATCTTTTTTTATTACTTTTTTATGTGTGGAAATGGAACAAATAGAGCTTTTTAACTAATAAAACTTTACAAGAAGGAATGCAATATAAGTTACTAGGTTGTGTCGTTAGCAAACTTTGATAAAATTTAAACGATAAAAGTTCGGATGCCTATTTGCAAAATGCTGAAGTTCAGGGGCCCTTGTGCAATTCTTTTTGTCTTATTATTATTAAATAAAATAATTGAGGACTCTATAATGGTGGGCGTTACCCCTTTTATTTATATTGGGAATTAAATGTGGGCGTGAGGGGGTTCATTGGATTTGTCATATTTTGTTGTTACATGCACTCGTGTTGTGGGGGTTGAGGACTTGGTCTTATTACGGTGCAGTTGCTTAGATGAATTAATTAATATGCCTCTCCCCTTTGCAGTAAACAACACTTCACGTATAGTATTGTTTCCCACTTTGTTGGTTCCCACCTTACGCTTTTCCTTTCATAATTCTCTTTCTCTTTTTAGATTTTTTGTAATCAAATTTATTAATAATTTTATTAAATTTAATGACTTTAATTAATTTTTTAGCAAATAAAAATTAGATAAATTAAAGGCTAGTAACTAATAGAATTGTTGAATTTGATAAAATTTTAAATAAAAAAAAATATTAAAATTTGAGTTGGCGGGGTTGCTGTAGAGTGGGATATAGCTGAGGGATCTCCATACACTTTAACCAATTTGCTAATAACGGATAATATATATATTAAATTTTGTAAATTTTTAAAGGGCTAACTTCACTCAGATTCAATGAATTTAATTTACCGTGTCTTTAAAAATTGGCTCTGTAAATAACATCACTGAATACTTTCAAAAACCTCCGGTAAAATCATCAAGCATTTAAGAAAGAGATGGGCGCGCAATACCAAAGTACAATTTTACTTGATTTTGTTGGATAGCTATTTGGTACATTAATTTTAATACCGACAAATAGATTAATTGAATATAATCATTATTCTCCTCACTAAATTTAGTGAACAAATTAAATAAAATTAATTTGTTCCAATGAAATATAAATCTTTTAATATTATTTTTTATTTAAAACAATACTTTTTTATTTCCTCATACTAATATTAAAATAGGTCAAGAGGAAGTCGTTTCCACTCACTTATCCGTTTAGGGTTCCATAATTCTTTTATTTAAAAGTTTACATGACAGTTTTCTATTAATTCTTTTTTGTTACTTATGAATTAAATCAATTTAATCATGAACTGGAGTGAGGCTACTATACTTCTGGAAGCACGGAGCCTTCCGTGCTTTCAGGTCGTTTTTGATGTTGCGACTTTCGAATCGTCGATCGGCTCCGTTAAATTTGATCTAGAATATTTGAAGTACTTAGAAAATAAATTTTATGATTTTTCGATATCATTTGCCTAGTGATCGAAGGAACTCAAAATTAATAATTTTAATGGCCGTGGTGAGCCGTTTGCAAGTTTAACGATATTAAAATATTCAAATCACGTGAAATTTTGATAGAAAATTTTTTATACTATATAAAACAAGATCAATATCTTTGATCTAAAATTTTAATGTCATATTATCACGTTTTGTAAGATTTTTATTTTCAGCCGTTGATTTTGAGCCCCTTAGTTCACTAGGCAAATAATATCGAAAAATTGCAAAATTTATTTTTTAAATACTTCAAATACTCTAGATCAAGTTTAACAGAGCCGATCGACAATTCGAAAGTCGTAACATCAAAAACGATCTGAAAGTACGGAAGGCTTCGTGCTTTCAGAAGCATAGTAGCCTCACTCTCATGAACTGTAGCAACCACTTAATTAAAATTCTCTAAGGTAGCATACAAGTAAAATGTTGTAAGAATTATATGTAGTATAACATTACTCTTTTTCTTATGCAACACAGCGCTCCTTTGATATTGAAGCCTATTTAAAATTATTAAGTAAACGAGGGTTGTTGCGAAAATATGCACGTATAAACATATACGTTGAAACTGTAAACAAATATATCGCAATCGATTTATTAAGATAAGAGCAATTTGATATTATGGGCCTGTTTGGCTTAGCTTATGAAAAAGTGATTTCTGAAAAAGTGATTTTGCTTTGAAGAAGTGATTTTAGTTAAAAGCTGTAGAGCGTTTGGCAGATTTTAGATGAAACAGATTTTTCTGAAATAATTTTAAAAAACTGTTTGGCAAATTTTTTTTGATTTTTGTATAAATTAATATTTTTATTAAATTTTATTCTAAAATAATTTAAAATCTAAATTTAAATTTGAATTAAAATTAAAATTTTTAAATTTCAAAATTGTACAAAATTTAAAATTTGATATTTTAATTTAAATTTTAAATTTTAATATAATATTGAAATTTAAAATAAATATAAATATATTTAATATATATATAATTATGATTTTAAAATATAATTTAATATATAAAAATATAAATTTAATTAATTTCAATTTTAATTTGATTTAATTTTAATTTAAATCTAATGCTCTTAATTGAAATTTAAATTTAATTTAAAATAACTTGTAACAATAAATATTAATTAAAATATAAATATTAGTATTTAAAATTATTTATTTTAATTTAAATTTAAAATTAAATTTTAATTAAAATAATGATGACATTTAAATCAATTTAAATTTAAATTTAATTTAAATTTAACATTTAAATTTGATTTTAAAAAGTGGAAATTTCAATATTTGTAAGTGTTAATTTAATTTAATTTAAATATTTAATTTAATATTGAAATCTTTAAATTTTTAATTTATTTTAAAATTTGATTTATTATTGGGATGATGTAATTAATTGGAAATCTTGAAATTTAAAATTTGAATTTGAGAATTGAAATTTGAATTTTGAATTTTAATTTATTTGAATTTAAATATAAAATTTGATTCTTAATATTTTTAATGATTAATTAAATAAATAAAATTGAAGTTACCATCTCAAGAATAGATAGCAATTTCATATAAGCAAGTTTTTTTGTGTTCCATGATTCTGAGCGTTAAAATTATTTTTGATTAAACAGAATCAATTTTAAAGTTATTGTGCCAAACGTCTTTATTGAGCGGAAATGATTTTTCAGTTCATCAGTGCTTTTTAAAGTTAGATTCCAAACACCTCTATGTTTATGATTGGCGTAAGTTCCCAAAGCGAAATTAGTTGGACAGAGAAAATGAGTCTGCGAGTCTTTCAAAGATTTAATGTTACAGGGTGTGGTTGTCTGAGTCAAAGCCAGCCGCCACAGGTATCTTAGGAGCATGACTGATGAGAGAGACGAGAGGAGAGGAGAGAGAGAATGGTGGAATAAGGTAGTCGATTGACCTGTCAGGTAGACAATGTTTATTCAGGTTTTCTGAAACTTCTACCTCCCGTTACACCTATTGTTTTCTAGAGGTGCAGAGGGTTAAAGAGCATTTTGGAGATCCGATGTTCTGAAGTAATTTTCTTTTTTATTTTATTTATTTTGTTTTGTTTTATCACCGATTTTGATTTAGGAGTTTATATTTTTTTAAAATAGTATGTAATTAGTATGTAGTTCACCAAATTTTGAGTATAAAATAAGTAAATAAAATAAGTGTGAGTTTACTGGACTTAAGATATAAAAATACAATTATGACGAGAACGAAATGCTGTATTAGTTTATTATATGTCAAGTTGATATTCTTTTTATACAATCTTGATATTTCATTTCTGTTTGGGATGTGATATATACTTTATGTGACGTTTAGATGGATTATAAAATTATTGTTCGTTCGGTGAGTCTGATGGACGCGTTCGTGAGGACTTCCTCAATTATTGGGAATGGAACGGCGGGAAAGACATAGTTAGAATCGATTGATGTTCTTTTTTATTTGGTTTTCTTAGTTTGGAAACTGTTAGTTTTCTTTTTCATTGGGTTGTGGAGATATTTTTTTTTCTTCTTTTTATTTTAAATTTTAATTAATATTGAAATTTAAAAGTAAATTAAATATATTTAACTTATATATAATTATGATTTTAAATATAATTTAATATATAAAAATATAAATTTAATTAATTTCAATTTTAATTTGATTTAATTTTAATTTAAATCTAATGCTCTTAATTGAAATTTAAATTTAATTTAAAATAACTTGTAACAATAAATATTAATTAAAATATAAATATTAGTATTTAAAATTATTTATTTTAATTTAAATTTAAAATTAAATTTTAATTAAAATAATGATGACATTTAAATCAATTTAAATTTAAATTTAATTTAAATTTAACATTTAAATTTGATTTTAAAAAGTGGAAATTTCAATATTTGTAAGTGTTAATTTAATTTAATTTAAATATTTAATTTAATATTGAAATCTTTAAATTTTTAATTTATTTTAAAATTTGATTTATTATTGGGATGATGTAATTAATTGGAAATCTTGAAATTTAAAATTTGAATTTGAGAATTGAAATTTGAATTTTGAATTTTAATTTATTTGAATTTAAATATAAAATTTGATTCTTAATATTTTTAATGATTAATTAAATAAATAAAATTGAAGTTACCATCTCAAGAATAGATAGCAATTTCATATAAGCAAGTTTTTTTGTGTTCCATGATTCTGAGCGTTAAAATTATTTTTGATTAAACAGAATCAATTTTAAAGTTATTGTGCCAAACGTCTTTATTGAGCGGAAATGATTTTTCAGTTCATCAGTGCTTTTTAAAGTTAGATTCCAAACACCTCTATGTTTATGATTGGCGTAAGTTCCCAAAGCGAAATTAGTTGGACAGAGAAAATGAGTCTGCGAGTCTTTCAAAGATTTAATGTTACAGGGTGTGGTTGTCTGAGTCAAAGCCAGCCGCCACAGGTATCTTAGGAGCATGACTGATGAGAGAGACGAGAGGAGAGGAGAGAGAGAATGGTGGAATAAGGTAGTCGATTGACCTGTCAGGTAGACAATGTTTATTCAGGTTTTCTGAAACTTCTACCTCCCGTTACACCTATTGTTTTCTAGAGGTGCAGAGGGTTAAAGAGCATTTTGGAGATCCGATGTTCTGAAGTAATTTTCTTTTTTATTTTATTTATTTTGTTTTGTTTTATCACCGATTTTGATTTAGGAGTTTATATTTTTTTAAAATAGTATGTAATTAGTATGTAGTTCACCAAATTTTGAGTATAAAATAAGTAAATAAAATAAGTGTGAGTTTACTGGACTTAAGATATAAAAATACAATTATGACGAGAACGAAATGCTGTATTAGTTTATTATATGTCAAGTTGATATTCTTTTTATACAATCTTGATATTTCATTTCTGTTTGGGATGTGATATATACTTTATGTGACGTTTAGATGGATTATAAAATTATTGTTCGTTCGGTGAGTCTGATGGACGCGTTCGTGAGGACTTCCTCAATTATTGGGAATGGAACGGCGGGAAAGACATAGTTAGAATCGATTGATGTTCTTTTTTATTTGGTTTTCTTAGTTTGGAAACTGTTAGTTTTCTTTTTCATTGGGTTGTGGAGATATTTTTTTTTTTTTTTTTTTTTTTTTACGAGAATGTACTTTATTTGCAAGTTCTCTATTTTTATTGAATTGCCTATAAACTTAATTTTCTCAAAAAAAAAACATGCATTTTTTTTTTTGTAAATTTTTAAAAATGAGACATATGAAAAATAGAACGAATACCTTGCATCGACACTACCATGTAATTACTACCATCGCTAGGCTGTTCTAAAAGCCTGCAGGAGCCGAAACATCACCAACTTGGAAAGCGGAAGCATTTAGAGATTTGGTGAGCCGAAGTGTCATTAGCAGCTCAAGAATTTGCTAAGAATAAAATATAAGTGGTAGTCAAAGAGTCATAGGCAAGGGCTGAAGAATCATTTTCTCTCAAAATAATATTTCTTAGAGGCCTATAAAAAACAGAGTCTCAAGCCAAAACACAAAATAATATTATAATCTTTTTTCTTTCTTTTTTTTTGAGAAAAAGGTAGCATGCTACCCGCTTCATTCATTGGACTGATGAATTATGCTATAATTGTGGGGCAACCAGGCCCCGAAGAAGGATTAAAAAAAAAAAAAAAAAAAAAAAAAAAAAAAAAAAAAAAAAAAAGCGACGTAAACACCACGGTAAGGATTGCTTAGTGGCTTGGAAAAATATTTGCAAGACCAAAAAGGAAGGCGGTCTAGGAATCTTGGATGTCGCAATCATGAACCAAGCACTGCTGACTAAATGGTGGTGGAGATTCCACACAGCTCCCGATCTCCAGTGGAATAAGTTGATCCGTGAATTCTACTATCGTAGAAGAATACCGTTAAGGGAAGGCAAATCCTTCAGACCTTTTTCTAATTGGTGGAAGGGCGTTCTTGGTCTCAAGGACATCTTCAATTGGGGAGCAACTTTTACTCTGGGAGATGGGAGTACCATCGATTTCTGGCGGGATCGATGGTGTGGGGAAAAGACATTGAACCTATGGTGCCCGGAAGCTTATCTTTTGGCTGGGGGGAAAAACGTTAGAGTTAGTGAATGCGTTACGGCAGGTAATTGGAACTGGACCAAGATCTTCGGGGCCGATGTCGGACAAGTGCAAGGGCTGCTACCTTGCTGCTTGGAGCTCGTAGAAAGGATCTCCCTCTTCTCCGTCGAACATAGACCGGACATGATTCAGTGGCGTTGGAGTGCGGACGGACACTTTTCTATTAAATCGACCTATTCGGCTCTGACGGATGGAGGGACAAGAGACGCACGCGCTTCCTATATCTGGAAGCTCAAAATCCCTTTAAAGGTAAAAGTGTTTAGCTGGTTGGTTCTCAAGAAAAGGATGCTTACACGTGATACACTTGTTAAGAGAGGTTGGTTGGACGACTCTATCTGTGTACTATGCGGGTCGGGCGAGGAATCAGTGGATCATCTGTTCACCCGGTGCGTATTCTGCAAGTTTATCTTAGTATCAAGGGTGGACGATATTCAGGCCAATGATCTGGAGAACGACGTGAATCTCGTATGGGATAGGTGGAGGGACAGAAAGGATCATCCAAAGAAGCGAACTAGACTTACAGACCTAGTAGGCTGCTGGTGGATTGTGTGGAAGATTAGAAACGACACGATCTTTCAGAATATCGCCCCTAACCCTGAGCTAGCGGTTCGCAGATTCAAGCTTCTAATGGAGGAGTGGGACCCTCCCCTCGTTTCGTAACTTCTTCTTCTTCTTCTTCTTCTTCCTCTTCTTCTTCTTCTTCTTCTTTTTTTGTTTTTTTTTTTTGTTTTTGTTGTTTTTTTTATATTATAATCTTTTGTTCTCAAAAATATTGTAATAATACAAGTACTTTTAAATTTCCGTAGAGCTCTCTTTCTCTCTTTTGCACTCAGTTGTAAGATAAGTATGTTGGGACTAGCAAACAAAAAGGTATCCTTTTTCATCTTCTTAAGNACACACATAAATACATATAAAACATGTATTTTTGGATTTTCTCGAAATCCGTGCGTCAAACTCAAAATCCGTCAGCGTCATTGGTTCCTGAACAGCTGACTCGGTCGAAACGAGCTATTGGACTGCTATGAACAGAGTCCGGTACGAGCCAGAAGCCAACTTCTCACCGCGGCTTCTCCGGAAAATCGAGTTACTATTCACTTTAAGTGAAACTTGGAAATCGCGTAGAATTTCCGTTTTAACTCGTTTTCGCCCGAAACTTGACGAGTGCTTTTGTAATTAAATTACACACAAAAATATCGTCAACTGAGAGTTTAGCTACACTGCAAAAATCTCAGTCCTTACAGGTTAGAAGGAAAGCAAAAGTTGTTTTCTAGCGATTGTTGTTTGGTTTGTATGAAAAGGAAAAGGAAATTTGTTTTTCTTTTTGTATTTTATTGTTTGGTTGATAGGAAAAAGTGGGATAAAAATACCTCCAATATGTTGGAGGTAAGATTATCCTGTATTAAAAATTAATATATGGGTAAATAATAACAATTGTAATATGAGTCAATTAATCGTATCAAAATAATTTTACATACTTATTGCTTATAAGATCTCAACATTGTCACAACAATTTATATGTTTTTTTTTTTTTTTGAAGTTTAACTGCCCAAATTGTCTATAAAGTATTTAAAAAAGCATAAAGACATGCATAATAGTGGACAAGATATATGTAATCTGTTTAATTCTTATATCAAAAATCATTTGGAAAGTATGAATGTAAAGTAATGGAATACAATATTACAAAAAAAAAAGAATAGAAATTACAAGTTCACAAACAAAATTAATTAACATATAATATATTAACAAAACAGAGTGAGTCGTTAATATAAAACATCAACTATTTAACATCAGATTTTTAGACAAATCTATAGATAAATTGAATCGAGAGTTCTAATGTGGCCGACGTGGCCGCTTCTCCGCGCTCGCGAGGGAGAGAGGAAGAGAGAAAGGGAGAGAAAGAGAGAGGGGAGGGGGGGCTGCGTGCAGGCGACCCGCGCCCGCAGCACGCGTAAGAAAGGAAGAGAGAGAAGGAGAGAGAGAGAAAGAGAGAGCAGACAGAGAGAGCGGAGAGAGAGAGAGTAGATAGACAGAGGGGAAGAGAGAGAGAGAGAGAGAAACAGAGACGAGAAGAGAGAGAGAGAGAAGTAGATAGAGAGTGGCAGGAGTCTCTCTCTCCTGCTCGCGGCTCCCGCAGGGGGTGCGGGCCTCCGCACATGGCCCCCCGGTTCTCTTCCCCTCTCTCTTCTCTCTCATCCCCGTCTCCTTCTCTCTCTCTCTTCTCCCCATCTTTCTCCGCGGCTCTCTCTCTCCCCCTATCTCTCCCTTCACGGGGCGCGACCGCACCCGGGGTGTGGGCCGCGCTGGGGGGTTCCCGACCGCGCCCCCGCGCACAGGCTTTTCCCCCCCCTCCTCTTCTTTACCTTTCCTCCCCCTACGGCTCTTGTCCTCTCTCCCTCTCCCCCCCTATCCCCTCCCCTCTCTCCTCTTTTTTCGCCCCCGCTCTTTCTGCTCTCTCTTCCCTCTCCAGCAGGCGGAGCGGCGAGGCGGCCGGTGAGTCGGAGGCGCGAGCGGGCGGCAGTGGGAGGCGGACGCGCGGTGGGCAGTAGCAGTGGCGGTCGGTGCGGGCGCGAGCGCGGCCAGCGGAGCGGACGCGAGGGTAGCACGAAGGGGGGAGAGGGGAGAGGGAGAGAGGGGAAAAGAGAAAGGTGCGGGGGAGAGAGAATGAGAGAGAGAGAGGGGGGGAGAGAGAAAGAGAGAAAGAGGGAGTCAGGGAGGAAGAGAAAGGGAGAGGGAGAGGGAGAGAGAATTTTACCATTTTTATATTTAAATTTTATACATAAATTTTAAATTTTAAATTTTAATTTTAACTTATATTATATATATAATTTTATTTATAAATATATATTTATTTATTATATATAATTGTATATTTATTTTTTGTAAGTTTAAAATTTTAAATTAAATTTAAAAATTAAAAAAATAAAAAACAAATTGTTTAAAATATTTTAAAAATTGCGTAAATTTCCCACCGCGGAGCGCGGGCCTTCACTAGTTCTAATAAAATCAGAACCCAAAAAGTAAGTAGGTACAAAAAATAGCAAACTACATAGTGCTACCATCTATATTATGTGCCAACTTACATCCAAAACCATCAAGTTCCAAAAAATAAAATACTGTACTAATAGTTTTTCATACTTAGCAACCAGACCAAAATTACTTTAGAAATTGGTCTTCAAACTGTGTTAACCATTCAACTCGCATTTCTGGTCTACGAACTAAAAAAAGTTTTCCAGCTATTCATTTCTCAAGAAATACTCATATGCAGCAATACCTACGTGCTCGGGGATATTACATGACTTTATAGAGCTCCATATCTCCTTTTCGTGCATAATTTTGGCATCTTTCATTGAATCTGCTAATTCTCTGATCTTTTTCACTAATAATATAAATTCTGAATCTGAATGTTTTTATTTCTTGGCTTTTGAGGTTGTACCAATGCCGGATTTGGTCACTGGTCGATTAAGATTTTGTCGTTTACGTCCTTGAGAAGGGGTTGTTGGTGAAATGTGCTCGCTCTCTTCTGAATATAAATCTTCCAAGCCAAAGTCATCACCATCATCATTGTTATCTTCTTCATCAAGATTGATATTATTTGGATCATCCGATGCAAATTCTCCAATTGCTTGATCATCTCCGCATATGATTGCTAGCTCGTCATAGTGTTAAATAGGACAATTTAAGTAGTATATATCCTTGGGATGAGCCTACAAGAATATAAAACGAATAACTTCTTAATATAAAATATAAATGACATATGAAATTTGAGATGAAACTGAAAAAAAAGAAAAAAACTTTACTCGAATAAAGTCTTGGTAAGATCCTTCGCCCAAACTAATAGTCTTGCTAACTGGATCCCATGAAGCACCACTCAAACTTTTTAATTGAATGATTCTAGACCACTTCGTCTTGAAAGTGCGTAGCCGATTTTCAACTTTAGTCCAATTACAAGAAACTTGGAATTTGGATGACATTGCTCTTGCTGCAGCTACAAAGGCTAGCCTTTTGAATGATTTGTCCACTTTCATACCAATACTAGCTTGATGCACCAAAAATTTTACGAGAAAGTCGGACATCTCATTTGTCCACTTTGGCTGCGTTTGGTTTGGGTATAAGTAATAACTACTTGTTCGAGAGATAGATACAAGTCCAGATATAAAAAGGAACTAGACCAATTTTGTGTTTGGATGAAAATTGGGTTGTTCCTAAAAATAAAGTAAATATCGTTTGGATGGTTAAATTGGAACAAGTGGAATAAAATTTATAATTTGAAATTAAAATTATATTATCTAATTAATTAACATCAAAATATTACTTAAAANTTATATATATATAAATATATATATATATATATATATATATATATATATATATTCGAGCTTTTCGAGCCTAATTCGAACGAGCCGAGTAATACTCAAGCTCGGCTTGAAATGAATTTCGAGCCTTTAATTTTGTTCAAGCTCGGCTCATTTAATTTCGAGTCGAGCTCGAGCGAGCCGAATATCGAGCCGAATACGAGTCGAACGTGAGCCGGCTCGCTCGTTTGCCAGCCCTAGATGCAAGCGTGCGAAGAGTGCCCTCTATTGGTTGGACACTCATAAACTCTTCACGTGCTGTGTTCGGCCGTTTGGGTTTCGACACGTGCGTCTTTCTGTGAAATAATATTTACACAAGTGGCGAATTTCATATAGTTACTGTACACAAATTTAGCCGATTTTCATCAATCATGGTAGCTAAATTTAGTAAGTATAATTTATCATTAGAAATATCAGAACTATACTGATCTTCTTTAGCACAAATGACAAAAGACTTGATAATTGATACCCAAAATTTTAATAAAAACTAAATAAAACGAATAGCATGCTACCTTTCTCCCTCTCACAAAAAAAAATGTAATATACATACTACTATAATATGTTGACATGATAAACACCAAGAATAATATTTTAGCTCATCTATATATAATTTTGATTTTCTATAGACTGTTAATATACTGACAATATTAATTATATGACGACTTTTTGAACTACGCGTGTATTAAAATAATAAGAACTTGCAATATTTCCTGTATATTAATACATCAATAATAAAAACAACCTGGGTAATCCATAAAAGTACTGTATCATCATTCTTTAACCCTAGGCATAGAAATTAGGATTGAAAACATGAATGCATATATATACTTTTTGAGAAATGATTCGGTACTTTTTAAAAAAAAAAATAAAAAAGATCTTAACCATTGATTAATAGAGGGTAAAAATGTAATTTTAATACTTAGCAGGTAAAAGGATTATTTTATTCAAGGTTAGTTTGATAATTAAATAATATAACATTTAAAGAAACTTTTAATTGAGGTCCTAAATTTACTATAGTACACTAGATTTTAGTGAGATGCGAAGTTTGAATGTGAGAATAGTGTCTGGAACTATTCTACAACTGATGAAGGATTGTTAAGAGATTTCGGCAAGTGCTAGAGCAAGTGGATGGCCGGAAGTGGAAAAGTGCATTACAAAACTGCACTATTCAATTGTACTATTTCGAACTCGACTAATTATGAAGTTTGATGAGTGGGATTGGTAATGAAGGTAACCCACATTTTTTTAAAGAGTTGTAGTGGGGTTCTGGACAAGTTTGAAGGGTGCTCGAACTGACGGAAGCAAGAAAGTGCATCGCAGAGACACTATTCAAGTGTAGTATTCTGAATTTTGACAAGTGATGAAATTTAAGTGTTGGAATAGCAATTGGAGCTATCCTACAACTTTTAGAGAGTGGAAGTAAGGTTTTGGATGAATTGAAAAAATGCTCGAGCCATCGGAAGGAGGAAAGTGCATTGTAAAATGCACATTCAGCATTTTGCATAGTGTACCGGTGTACAAGCATGATGTTGTACCGGTACACAGCACAGCAGTAGCTGCGTGGCTAAGGCTATTTTGGTCTTTTCCCTTTCCAAGGTTGTTCTTATCAACTCTGGTCGACCCCTGAGCTTATCCAGAGTCCCCAGGAACTGAGGAGAAGATAAGGATTTCCCTCTCTTTCTCTTTCTAAAGTTTTGGGGATTTTGTAAGTAAAAGTGAAGATTTAAGCTTGTTTTCCTCTTCTCTCTTGTTTGTTATCGGTTTGGTGAGTTGGAGCAGCGGTGGATGAGTAGAACTGAGTTTTGGGGAGAGGAATTTCGTGACCTAACTCAGTAGGAAGCTGAGTTGGAGCTTTATGAGGTAAACTACTCAATCTCTCTCTAGTTTTAAGCTATACTAGCAAAGCTGAATTTGATCTTGGTTTGGTTGTTCCCAGCTGAATTGGGAAGGTTTAAAGGAGCCATAGAGAAGTTGGTGTGCTGTGATTTTACAACCTGGAACCAGGGATAATCTGAGATGAGGTTTGCAAGGTGATTAACTCGCTATTTTACCACTCTAATGCTGAAATAGTGATATTCGTTGTAAGTTAAGGCTGATTTTGCTTTGATTCTTCAAGTCGAGGCAAAAGGACAGCTGAACTAAAGCTATGAGGGAGTATGCTATTTATTAGCTCCTCGATTAGATGTATTAATTGTATCTTTAAACACAGTTTTGCGGTGTGATCACAACTGATATGCAGCGGACATGATATTCACTTCGAGCTAAATTTTGTGATCATTGTAAGCTGGATTTGAAGTGCTTCAACCTACGTGAAGTGAAGGTTTAACTTTGGTTTAAATCTAAGTAAGATTTTAGCTTAAATCATGTACATATCTGAGAATTACATATATGAGATTAAAGTGGAACTCATAGTTGAATTTGGATTATTGTTAGAGTGTTTTGAAGGCTTCTGGTCGCTATGAACTAAATGTTAATGATTCTTGAAGATTGAGGATGAAAAGCTTCAACTTGGTTACAAAAAGGAAGGTCAAGAGCAGATTCTAAACTAGGTATAAATCTACCTAGATTAGATGCATGGAACTGGAAGTTCAAATTCTAATTGGATTAGTATACTTACTAGGGTATTTGGAAGCTAATGAATATCTTTGCTTGCAGGAGCAACAAGAGTCGACGGTGATTAGGTGGGTCGGATCTTTCCGAAATGGGTGAATTCCCTCTATGTCCCCTTTTACATTATGAGTGAATGTATTGTATGTTTATGTGAACAAGAGTATACTTGAAAGGAATTGAGACACGCATCTATGTGCATACCCTATCAGATATGATAGGATTTCCATATAGTAGAGGAAGAATTATGGAATTGCCTATTTCCATAGATCATCTAGCTTTATTGGACGATAAGGGAACTACGTACTTGGAAATAATCACACAAACCTGTGTTCTAAACATTGTGCTTGAACTCTTAGTTTATTATATATACTGAAGTTGTTTATACATTCATGTAGAACCATGCAAGTGTATATTGAACAATACCTCACGTATTTGCGTTGATCAATAGGCTATTGTTTCAACTAATAATACCAACATGAACTTGGTGTTATGGATATGATCTTATTATGCAATCCGAACTTGACCTCTTGAATGTATACTTGTACAATCGAACAATAGTATTGCATATGACTTATTTACTCCTAGTAGTGGAGGCTTATGTGGAACTTTAGGATAGATATCAAGAGTCGTAAGGACCCTGAATGAGTCATTAAGTATAACTTTGGTAAACCATTTTCCTTATGTATAAGGAGTAATAAGAGGACTCTATGAGAGTATGTTTGAGTATAGCCATTATGATACAAGTATATACTGATCTAAATTGTAATAACAATTGGTAGAGTTATGTCAACAAGTAGTTGATAGCAGCTTACGATTGGGTACTACAGTGTCGACCTTGTGTCGAGTTGAGATTCCATGTTAGAGACATGATGAAATCGTGATACTTGTACTATGGATTACAGCTTGCATGCCATTGTGCTCTTTCGCACATGCTTGTGGGGGTCGCGCCCCCCAAGCCAGCGCCCCGGAGTGGCTTAGCGACAGATCGCTCGCTTATGTATGAAGTGAGCGCCAAAATGGATTGCCGTGGGCAGTGTTAACTTCCACGGGGCCATTAGGCGCGGCACATGCCAGACAGCCTTCGAGTGGGTCTTTTACCAGACAGCCTTTGGGTGGGTCTTTATGCTAGACAGCCTTCGGGTGGGTCTTTATGCCAGACAGCCTTCGGGTGGGTCTTACAAGATTTAAACATCGAGTAGGTAAATGACAAGTGAACTTATTGACGAACAAGCTAGACAGTTGACCTCTTGACGTTAGTGACATGGCGACGGTGTGTTACACTTTTACGGGTGTAGGAAGATATCATCAGTTATTTCGTGATGATGAACAACCTGGCATATGATGAGTCAAATACCTAATGACAGCATGTTTTATTGTTGCTAATGTAAACCTGAATTATTTCGCATATCTTTTGGCATATGACTAGTTAAATTGTTAACTAATATGAATGGTAGAATCTACCATGACAAGCTAGTACCTACACCGGCGATATGCATATATTTATTTTTAAGCAAATAACATGATCGGTTTACTTTCATTCCTGTTGCTTTTATTTGCTTATGTACTGCTATTTACTCATGCTTGTAAGGACTGAGATTTTTGACAGTGCAACTAAACTTTCTGTTGATGATGTTTATGTGTGTAATTTAATTACATAAGCACTCGTCAAGTTTCGGGCGAAAATGAGCTAAAATGGAGAAGATACGCGATTTTTAGTTTTCACTTAAGTGAATAGTAACTCCGGTTTTCCGGAGAAGCCACGGAGTAGAGTTGGCTTCTGGTGCGTATCGGACTCCGTTCATATCAGTCCAATAGCTCGTTTCGACCGGTTCAGCTGTTCTGGAACTAATGGCGCTGATGGATTTTGAGTTTGACGCACGGATTTCGATAAAATCCAAAAATACATGTTTTATATGTATTTGTGTGTATGTTTCCTTCTATTGGAAGAAGGTTGGATTTTGTTGTGAATCCGTGGTCGATCGAGATGAATCGAAAGTGTAGCTTTGTTGTCTCCGAGGTGCTGATCGCACTGGTGCAATCCGTTCGCAAATCTGACGGACGGATCTGCGGAGATCGCGCGTTGATCGAGGAGAGGTCGGTGATGGCAAAACGGTAATTTCGCAAAAGTCGCGACATTTTATGTACCGTTTCTCGTGAGATCGCACGTGGAGGGGCGTTCTTGCGTTTTAGTCGTACCGTGAGGGACTCGGATTCAATTTCAGATGTTTGAGGGGTTTTCTTGCAAGTTGCACCTAGTATATAGTTATTCTCTAGGGTTTGGAGTCACCTAACCTAACCCTAGCTTTGCCCTAGCCCCCTAGCCGCCCCCCCCACGTTCCCCTGCTCTCCCCGCGCGCGCCCCGTCCACCTGAGCACGCCGCCGGCCGCCGGAGCTGGCTGCTCCATCCTTCCTCTCTATCTCCTCCCTCTCTTCCTCTCTCCCTCTCTCCTCTTGGGTTGGGAGGAGGCCTGAGACTACCGCTACCTTTGGACCCTCCCTCGGTGTCGCCCCGTGCTCCGGCGATCATCTCCGCCGACCGCCGCCGTTGCCTGCACCGCCGCTGCCGCCCCGGGCCACATCTGCCAGCCCAGGCCGAGCCCTGGCCGAGCCGGGTTGCCACTGCCGCCAGCGCGCCGCCACCACCTGGAATCCCTCCCGCCGACCTCCTCCGTGCCCGGGCACCCCTTCCCGCCGGTCGCCGCCGCCCCGGTGCGCCGCCGTCGCCGCCTCGGCCAGCCGCGGCCGCCTAGCCCGAGCCCAGGCCGAGGCTTTGTTGCGGTCTTTTCCCGCGCCGCCGCCACTCGAGGCCGCCTCCTTCCTCCTCCTCTGGCCTCTGGGGACCTGCCGTCGTCATCCCCGACCTACCCCGGCCGCCGTCGTGGCCGCAGCTCCCTTGGAATCCGTGTCCTAGCTCGTGCGGGCCGAGCTTGCTCCGCCGACGCCGCCGCCGCTTCTTGTCGCCAACCGAGGTGAGCACGGAGTTCCTCACCTCTCCCGCACCCGACTCAGGGACCCGCGCGCGCCGCCGTACCGCCGGAGGCCGGCCGGAGCAAGGTTGCTCTGGCCAAGCCCGAAATAAGGCTTATTTGAGTGGGTTTCTTGTTCTAGGCTTCCCGAGCTTCCCCGATCTCTATGGAAGGGAGCACGATGATCCTGGCAAGTTTCTGATCATCGTGCTCACCTTGGCTTCTGTCGGGAAGGTCCCGTTCCGCTGTTTTGACGACGTCGCTCCGTTTCAGCCTTTTTGGCTGCTGTTTCGGGTTTGTGCTTGTTTTTCCGGCGATCCGAGGGCTTTTAGAAGCCTCCGGAAGGTGAGCATGGTGACCGCTGGTCAGTGCTGATCACAATTCTCACCTTCCCTTGGATCAGAAGTGTCCGGTTAGTCCTGTTCAGCGCGATCTTCCTTGACGCTGCGCTGTTCGCTGAACCTTCGGGTTGCTCCCGCGCTTCCCACAGCGAGCCGCTGTGCTCCGGATCGTGAGCACGGACTCCGTACGTCCGGGACCTATCAGTACGTGTCTCTGCGGACTTTGGAAGTCCTGGTTTGCGTGAGTGAGTTTCTTGATCGCTCAAATTACATAAAATGATAGAATTTTATGTAAATTGAGGGGCTTTTTATGCAATTGTGCATCGTGTGGCTACTGTGGGCAGTGCCCGTGAGTGTTTTGACCTCTGGACTGATTGTCCATGATCCGTTAGCTCCGCGGAAATCGAAAGGTTGATTTCGGTGCGTTTTTCGGCGAAATTCGCCGAAAGAACGCGATTTCGGTTCGGATTCTTTTCCGACGGTGTTTGGTTGCTCCGTGTTTTGTCGCTGAGCTCTTGTTGGCTGGTCACCGCAATCATTTGAGGGTTCGAAAATGGCGGGTGAGCGACGGTAGGTTCCGGTGTCGAATTAGACACTTCGGGAACCCGAATCGAAACGATTATCCGACATAATTGTTCGACACGAGGAGTTGTGTTTGCTGATCAATGAATGCAACGATTATTTTATGTTTAGTGGCAGCAAGGTGACTCGTAGCTCGAGTCGGTATGTTCCGGGACAGTTCGTGGGTCCGCGGCGGAGTCCCCCGGTGCGATTACGGGACTGTCCGGCGTATTACGGCGATCGGTTGGGAAACCGGTCCCCATGGGTTTGCTTGTAGGTTGTGGATTTAGTGGTTATTAGCTGTGAGTTAGACATAACCCGGTGGACCTTCCTTAGGTCGCGGTTGACGTTCTTTGCAGTCAGGAGACAGGCGCAGCATTTGTACAGGTGGGTAACTTCGATCCGAAGTGGTACAGGTGGTGCACGCTCGGTGATATGTCTTCTATCCCTGTACTCTGGTTGCTACTAACGTATTGTCTTTGAGCTTGCATCCAGTTGATTTTATTACACTCTACTTGAATTGTGTTTCCATGGCTTATATTAATGTGTAGGGAGTAGAGTAGTTTATCCATATGTGATTCCAGTGACCTGAGTGGTCGGTCTGTACTTCGTTTCGGTGACCTGATTGGTCAGTTTCTCGCTTTCCGTTCAGATGACCCTTGAGGTCGATATACCCTAAAGGGTGGGATTGTCGGCAACGTCCGACGATTGATTATAGTCTACTCATTCCAGCTGTTTGTATGTTTGTGACTGTCTGCCACAGCCACGAATGACGCAGCCTCGCACGGTTGAATTGATTTGATTTTACCGGGGGTAGTATTCATGATGTAGATTAAAGTATGTGTATATATGGTTTATCAGGTAATTGTGGATTCATGGCTTCCAATAAACGCAAGCGTCTATTGTTAATTACCCCTATAAAGTGTTAGGGCACCTTCGATTAAGAGACTCTGAAAGTGCTGAAGATAAACTAAAAATTGGACAAAAAGGAATTATTTACAATTTATTGCTCAATACATGGCTTTAACCAAGGGCATACCCTCAGTGTATTGAATAGAGCGTAAAGAAAATGTATTTTTCAATTGTATCGTTAGTATATATTCTAAGATACCCAATATATGGTAAAATTAATTTGTTAGACTCTATATGTTGTGGACTCAACACTATTCACCCTAATATGCAAAGATTGATTAAATTCCATATATATATGTATTGGATATTTAATCAGATTTAATTCAGATTAACTCTAATTATATGTATTAGAGTTTGATTTGGTTAATTGAACTCTTAAATGTATGTGAAAAGTCAATAGATGATCAGATTTTGGTTGAGCTCTATATATTTTGGAGCTCAACTTTGTTTATCATGAGATGAAAGATGTGATTAAATCCGCATATATATACATTGGAATTAATCAAACTTGAATTAAAGCTCTGAACTTTAAATATATTAATAAAGTCCAATAGAGTTTGATTTGAGCTTTCATCCTAAATATATGTGTTAGGATTAGCCCCAAATATCTTAAATTAGACTCTAATTTTATATTTTAGAGTCTGATACAATTAGGCTCTAAGTTTATGTATTAGAGCTTAGTCACATTTGATTTTGGTTCATCTCAAGGTGAAATATTAACTAAATCCTAATTATATGTATTAGGATTAGTCAGATTTGATTTAAATTAAACTCCAAGTGTATGTATTGGAATCCAACAAATTAATTTGATCAGATGGTTTGATCAATTCTAAATATAGGTTTAGAATTTGATCAAGTTTGAACATGATTGTGATTTGACTCTAGTTTTATATGCTAGAGAATCGAATATTTTGGGAATTGGGATGTTCGTGAAAATTGAACTTGAGTTTAGTTTAACGACATTTCGGTCGATTGATTTAGGTTTAGTTTAACGACGTTTCGATCGGTTGATTTGGTGGAGTAGTTTAACGACGTTTCGGTCAAAGGTTTGGGTTTGGTTCACAAGGTTTATGGTATTGGGTATATGGGATTATGGTTCATGAACTTAGATATGGGTTTATGGTTCATGAACTTATGGTTTATGGGTTTATGGTTCATGGGTTTATGGTTCATGGACTTATGGTTCATGGACTTATGGTTCATGGGTTTGGTTCATGGACTTATAGTTCATGGACTTATGGTTCATGGACTTATGGTTCATGGGTTTGGTGTATGGTTTGTGGTTTATGATCCCTGGCTCATGAACTTGATTTGATTCATGAACTTGATTCATAGTTCGTGAATTTGGTGTATGGTATGGTCCACAGGATTTGGTGTATGGTTTGGTCCATGGTTTTGGTTTAAAGTTCATGGACTTGGTTAAGGTTATGGTCTTGGAAATGGATTAAATGTGTATGGGTTCATGGGTAAATGTATATAGGTTTATGTATATGGGTTTATGGGTTTTGGATAATGGGCTTAGATAGTGGGCCCAAATGGGTTTTGGACTGGGGCCATTTGTAAATGGGCTCTGGGCTTTGGACTAGGCCTAGATTTAATTGGATTGGGTTATAGGTTATGGGTTTAGAATTGGGCTAAGGTTTAATTGGATTAGGTTATAGGATTGGGTTATAGGTAACGGTTAATGGATTTTGAGTGAGGTTAAGGTTAATGGGTTTAGATTAGATTGGGTTAAATGGGTTTAGAGTCAAAGTGTTGATTTAATACGGATGGGTTGAGGTTCAATGACTTAGGTCCATATGATCGGGCCTAGATTCATGTCTCGAGGTTTTATTAAAAAAAAATGTTTTGATCAATTAAGATTTTCATATACATTTTCTTCAAATTCTGGATTTGAATAACAAATTAAATTTCAATTTAATTTGAAGTGTCTAATGTGATTTTGTCAAAGCTCTCTCTCTCTTTTAGAGTGATCTCTCTTTTTGGTGATATTTTGCAAAGAGCACCATCGATGTTCATCTCGGCATTCCATCGAGCGGTTTGATTAGCACGTCGACGACGAAGTATTTCGTCGAATGATTGGTCGGTAAATGAGAGCATCGCTCTCTTTATGATTCGCCACCGAGCAATTAGCGGGCGAACTTTGTTTGAAAGGAGAGCACCGCTCTCTCTCTCGGATTCGTCGTCGGAGCGGTTGGCGGACTTGACTTCATTTAAGAGGAGAGCACCGCTCTCTCTCTAAGGTTCGCCGTCGAGCGGTTGGTGGGCGGACTCCGGGCACATCAAGCACTTGGCAGGCGGAATCCGTTTGAGAGGAGAGCACCGCTCTCTCTCTCAGGTTCGCCGTCGAGCGGTTGGTGGGCGGACTTCGTTTGAGAGGAGAGCACCGCTCTCTCTCTCAGGATCGCCGTCGAGAGATGTGTCTTGGGCATTTCGTCAAACAATTGGTAGGCACCAATCGTCGGCGCATTCTGCAGCGCGTCCGCTGCCGATCCATAGCTGTCGCGGCACGACTGCAGGCCGTTCTGCAGCACCTTCTTGACGGCTGGGGCCGCCACCGCCTGCACGTGCTCCGCCTTGAGCGCCGCAGCCTGGACCGACGCCGCGGCTCGCACAGTGTAGCCGCCGCACCTCGCCCGCAGCTTGCAGCTGCAACATACTATCGTCTTCGTCGTGGGGGATCAAGGGTCCGCTGGTGGCGAGCGAGATACAACGGTTGCTGCCGGAGGGGGAGTAGACTAATATAAACCTTTTTTTAAAGAATCGATGTTCGTTGTGGACACAGAGCGAACACCTGGTGAGCGGTAACAAGTCCGGCCATGTCGGAGAAGATGCCGGTGTCGAGGGCGTCCCGTAGAAGGCCGGTAGCAACGACGCGAAGGGCCTGGCGGACACCGTGAACAGCGGCATGTGCTGGACATCTGAGTCGAGGAAGCCGAACTGCGTCCAAAGAGCGCCCATGAGGGCCGCCGAGAGCAGGTCGACGGCGGGGCTGGAGGAAGCGACGACGCCGTAGACGGCGTCGGCGAGCATAAGGAGCGTGGCGGCCAGCTCGAGGAGCGCGCCGTGGCCCTTCTTCTCGAAGAGGCCGGCCCGTACGAACTCGGCGACGAGGCGGCGGTAGTCGGGGGAGGCGTCGTAGACGACGTAGTCGGCGAGGCGGGCGACGCAGAGGGGGTCGAGCAGCCCCCAGGCGGACGGCGGGTGATGGAACGGCCTCGTCGGCCACCTCCTCGACGTCGCGGCAGTGGCTGCGCGCCGGGTTGACGATCTGGACGAGCACGGCGCGGCCACGGAGCTCAGGGCGCTTCTCGAGGAGCCGCTCCGTGGCGAGGAACTTGAGGCTGACGCCCTTGAAGAGGTCGACGTCGTCGACCCTGAGGAGGACGACGCGGTCCTTGAAGGCAAGGGAGAGGTCGCGGAGCGTGGCGAGGGCCTCGGGCGCGACGACCACGGAGCGGAGCTGGGCCATGTCGACGCCGACGGGGAGGATCTTTACGGTGACGGTGCGGCCGCAGTGGGTGTTGCGCCTGTGCGCGGCGGTACTGCCAACGCGGCGCACGAAGACGAGGTGTGCGTCGGAGGCGATCTGAACTCGCGACTGCGACGATGGCGGTGTCGGGGGAAGACGAGGCCGCGGTGGGCGTTGCGCCCGCACGCGGCGGTGCTGCCGACGCGGCGCGCGAAGACGGGGTGCACGTCGAGGAGGCGGAGGCCGAACTCGCGGCTGCCGACGGCGGCGGTGTCGAGGGAAGACGAGGCCGCGGTGGGCGTTGCGCCCGCACGCGGCGGTGCTGCCGAAGCGGCGTGCGAAGACGAGGTGCGCGTCGAGGAGGCGGAGGCCGAACTCGCGGCTGCCGACGACGGCGGTGTCGAGGGGAGGACGCCGCGGGCGAGGAGTCGTGCGGCCGGCCTCGGCGGCACAGGGGACCTCCCAATGCTTGCGGGTGGCTGATCATGCGGCGGAGGGCGGCGCCGTTGAGGATGATCTGGTGCACGGCGGGGGCGATCTCGCGAGAGACGCGGCGGAGGTCAGCGGCCGCGATGGGCGAGCGGTGGTCGCCATGATTGATGAGGGTGAAGATACAGAGGTTTTTTTTCTTTTTTTTTTTTTTAGGAGAGAGAGAGCTTTGTCATTGATGCTGCATCAATGGAAAAAAAGTTATTATTACTACCTTTTTCTTTTCTTTCGTAGATAGGAATAGTGAAATTTTTTTTTTTGGGTCCGAAACTCTGTGTCCCAGTTGGGTTCAAATATACTTAGGTTATAACGGCTTAGAACGTGCAAATAATGGAGGTAGTGGGATGTGGGTAGGAGAGGTGGGAAGTTACGATGGGATCATGGGATCGTGGGTAGGAGAGGTGGGAAGTTACGATGGAATCATGGGATCGTGGGTATAATATTACAAATTAATCCTTTCATTTTGCTTATATTATACTTTAGTTAAAATAACAAAATATTATATGTTTGAAGTGGAGCATCCTGCAAATATATGAAAGGGAAAGGACTAATCTGCTATTTTTGTACCCGTTCGCACCTACGGGAACATCCCACTTTCCGCGTTCAAAATTTGAATCCCACTTTCCGCGTTCAAAATTTGAACTTAAATTTTTATCCATGCACCTAGTGCATGGATCATCTCATAAACCATCTCTTCTTTTTTTTTTTATTTCTTTCTCCCCCCCCTTTTTTTTTTCTTTTTCCTCTTTTATTCCTCTCTCTTTTTTTATGCTTCAACAGTGACCTAGTCGGTTAGCTTCGTGAGTTCCGTCGTTGATGACCTTTGAGGTCGGTGTACCCTGAGGGGTAGGATTGTCAGCTGGTGCTGACGGTAGTTCTGGACTATATCGATACACTTTTGTGACCTATCGGTCGGTTCTTGCGTTCGTACATTTAGTTGACATCGAGTAGTATTTACATATTATCTTTATTTACTCTGCCTGGTTGTTCCATGTGTAGTATCCTGTGTAGGGGTAGAGTAGGTGACATTCGTATATACTATACTAGTGACCTGGTTGGTCGGTTCTCCTATTTGCATCTGTGACCTGTTTGGTCGTTCGTTACTTCCCGTACTTTGACCTATCTCGATCGGTTCACGTTATTACTTGATGACCTATCTGGTCGGTATGCCCAGAGGGGCAGTGATTGTCGGCTGGTCGCCGACGGTTGGCTATTGAGCATATCAGCATCAATCGCCACCACTCGTTAGCATTTCATGAACACTGGCGGTCTGATCCACCGCAGCGAGTGTTCTTTTCCGGAAAAGTGGTCGTATGTCTGACCCGTGAGCCCAAAGGCTAGATTGGGTTATATGCAGGTTGAGTGGATATGGCACGAGCCTGAGGTTCCCGGACCAACATGGCAGGGTTAGTGTAAGGACTGAGATTTTTGCAGTATACCTAAACTCTCAGTTGACGATGTTTTTGTGTGTAATTTAATTACAAAAGCACTCGTCAAGTTTCGGGCGAAAACGAGTTAAAACGGAAATTCTACGCGATTTCCAAGTTTCACTTAAAGTGAATAGTAACTCGATTTTCCGGAGAAGCCGCGGTGAGAAGTTGGCTTCTGGCTCGTACCGGACTCTGTTCATAGCAGTCCAATAGCTCGTTTCGACCGGGTCAGCTGTTCTGGAACTAATGGCGCTGACGGATTTTGAGTTTGACGCACGGATTTCGAGAAAATCCAAAAATACATATTTTATATGTATTTATGTGTGTGTTTCCTTCTATTCGAAGAAGGTTGGATTTTGTCGTGAATCTGTGGTCGATCAAGATGAAACGAAATCGCAGCTTTGTTGTCTCCGTCGTGCTGATCGCACTGGTGCAATCCGTTCGCAAATCTGACGGACGGATCTGCGGAGATCGCGCGTTGATCGAGGAGAGGTCGGTAGTGGCAAAACGGTATTTTCGCGAAAGTCGCGACATTTTATGTATCGTTTCGCGAGAGATCTCACGTGGAGGGCTATTCGTGTGTTTTACACGCACTGTGGATGACTTAGTTTAAAATATTGAGTTTTCGTGGGTCCTTTCGTAATTTGAGTTTTATATATATAGTTGTCTCTTTATTCCGGGTCCGGATTTTTGTTTATCTCTCTCGTCTCTCTTCTCTCTTCTCTCTCTCTCTATATATATATAATATATTATATATATATATATATATATATAAATTTCGAGGGGGTTTAAGTACATGCAAAAATTGGATTTACTAACTATCCCTCGCTCCTGGCGGAGTATCCAGACAACAACATATTATTATAAAAAACCTCAAAACTACTTGTGAGGTATGCTCGAGCACTACAACTCTTCTGGAAGAGATCTAGTCGCGCAACTCCCTTTCCAGAGATGATTAGTTATCAGGACGACAGTGTCTAATGCAGTTCAACCGCCAGAAGAATGACTACCATGCACACAACACAGAGAGACCTCCGCTCGCCACCGTATCATCAACTTATGAACCTCGCCATAGCATTAGAAGATGTAACATACTTGGCACCTAAAAAGAAGTAGCTGGTACTCAGTAGCAACAAGGGATACGCTTACCGACCTAACGGTCCTCAGCGAACCCACATAAACAGAGATCTACAGAAAGAACATATCAACAGAAAAAATAACGCTAACAGCGATACGTGATAATAAACCATGCATCCGAACCATACAGCTTATAATGCAACACGTGATTATCTATTTCGCTCGACGACAGATAAATCTTCGGCTTCTGAAAAAACGCACGAATGGCGACTCACCGTATCTCTTTATCCTGACAGCGTTACACGGCACCTATGGACAATCCAGCCCCTTCTCCAAAGGCGGCTTCTACTCTTCATTACAATCCACTCCCCACACACTGGCGCCACGTAGCCTAGTCTCGCCAAAAAGCGACATAATTGATATTAAAGAACCCCCTACTAGATTTAATAAATATCTATCAACTTTTCAATGTAGCATCGTTGAACATATGCGAACCTTTTTCAAGTGCAGCGTCTGTTCACGCGCAGAAAAAGCCGCGCAGAGCGACTTTCAAGTCGTGTCTTCGCGAGGACGTCCACTGACAGGTTACTCCGACCGCCTCTACCGCTGTTAGTCCCGTGCTCATGACTCCGCTTCAGTCCTAGCGGCTCGCTGCGCTGGGAGCCCTACAGCGGCTCCTCTCGCATCTGGTGGCCAGGCGTACCCCCGATAGGGGAGCGCACGGAGCAACCGAGGTCAGCGTCGCGCAGTCAGGAGATCGCGACCGAACAGAAAACTAACGGACACTTCTGATCCAAGTGACGGTGCCAACATGTGATCAGCACTGGACCATACCGATCACCGTGCTCCTCCGGAGCGATCAGAACAGCTCGGCATCCCCGGATAAAGCGTGCGCTAAGCCCACAACAGCAGCCAAAAAGCTGAACACGGCAGCGACATCGCACAAAAGCGGAACGGCGGTGGCCTTCCGACAGAAAATAAGAGTGAGCACCGATGTATCGCACTCGCCAGGAATCATCGTGCTCCTTCCGTACAGATTCGGGGAGGCTCAGGAAACTCAGAAACAAGAAACCACTTCAATTAAGCCTATTTCGGGCTTGGCCCGGAGCAACCTTGCTCGGCCGGCTCCGGCGGCGCTGGTCGAGGGCCCTGAGGGTCGGTGATGAGGGAGGGGAGGAACACGATGTCACCTCAGTTATGCGGCGAGAAGCGGCGGCGGTGACCATCGGCGAGCAACTGATGCCCGCCAAAAAAATAGAGAAGTCTGGGCTCGGCGGGTTTCTCCGGCCACGCGAGCGCCGGGAAGGTCGGGGGACGGCGGAAGAGGGTTGCAGGAGATCGGGGGAGGGTGGCACAGTGGCTCAGGCCCGGCGCGGCGCTAGCGAAGGGGCCGCCACACAGCTTCAGCTCGGGCTCGGGTTGGGCTCGCTTGCAGCGGCCTCGAAGGCCTGCGGCGGCGGCGCGCCTGCCGGGCGGCGTCACCGGCGGGAAGGGTGCCGGCTCCGTGTGACGCGGGTGAGAGTTTTCCAGGCCCCGGCGGCGGCGCGCTGGTGGCTGCGGGCAACCCGGCTCGGCCAGGCTCGGCCTGGGCTGCCGCAGGCAGGCTTGGAGCGGCTGCAGCGGCGCAGGCGACGCTGCGGGTCGCGCGGGATGACGCCGAGAGCACGGGGCCGATCACAGAGGGAGGTCGAATTGTGGCGGCACGTCCCCGGGATTCCTCAAACCCGAGGGGACGCAGACGGGAGAGAGAAAGATGAGGGGAGAGAGAAGAAGTGTCCTATGGCATGCTGCGGGCGTGGTGGTGTCAGTCTGGCGAGGGCCGGGGTGGTGCATCAAGGGCTAGGGGGAGGAGAGGGAGCTGTCCTGGGGGCTAGTTGCAAGGCTAGGGATAGAGTTCTAGTACAAAAAACCTAAGCAGA
>NC_033625.1:8376538-8406918 GCF_001540865.1 Ananas comosus
AAGAGAGATGGTGAGTGGAACGTAAACCTATACGGTGGCGGAAGTTGAATCGATTGGGTCGAGTTAGTAACCCTCTAAGACGGATGTTAGAGGTGGATTCAAGGTTCTGTTTATTCTCACACGAGAGTGTTCATGTTGGACATACAACATGAAACTAAGTGTGAGAACAAGCACCCTTGTGTTGACTTTCGCCTGATTGAGTCAGTTGTTTTTGCTTTGCGGCGAAGCTATACAGGTTAAGGTGATTAACCCAAGTTCTTGTGTTTCAGGAGCTAATGGCACCAATGAGACACTACGTGCGTAGATCCGTTCCGGCACAGCCTGCCGAGGTGCCAGAGCAAGCTGGATCAAGTGAGGTGCAAGAACTGCGGGCGCAGATGACTGCACTAGTTGGCGTGGTTCAGCACCAAGGGAGGTTGATCGAGCAGCTCCAGGAGTGTTTGGAGCAGCTGGTAGCGGCGGCGGCCGCGACAGAGACTGAAGGTCGTGGTCTGCCCGCGCCCTCGATTTGCGCGCTTGATGCGGCTGAGGGTGAGGGCCTGGCAGTGGTTCCGATGGCGGTACATTCCCCGTCGGTTAGTGTTCCTCTGGCGGCTTCGGGTCCTACGATACTTGATGTGACAGCTGGGGAAGTGAGACAGGAACGCGAGGCGTTCAAGGAGAGTGGAGTAAAGAAGCGACCTGGCGGTAGTTCGGGGGGACAGTTTAGTTCCCAGAAGCCCCCGAAGTATCGGGTGAGGTGGTCTGATGGCTATGGGCCTAAGCGATGTGTGATCTGCGGTGGAGAGCATCGCGCGGGAAATTGTGAGCATAAGGCGGGACGGTGCTTCAGGTGTGGTCGGGCGGGGCATATAAGCCGTTACTGCCCAGAGGGAGCGTCACCTGCACCGTTTGTTACATTCGCCCCAGTGCCTTCGAGGCAGTTGGCTGGAGTTCCGCCGGCTACCGTATCGGTGGGACGTACGATGGCGCCGCGTCAGCTCGAGGTGACCCGGTCGGCTCCAAGCGGTCGGGTGGTTGCCGCTCAAAAGGAGGGACTTGCTGGGGCCGAGGAGCGTGATATCGTGGCAGGTATGATTTAATTAAAGCAATCATACGCTTCTGCGTGATGTAGACTTGGAAAATTGCATGCATCTTCTCGTGGTCATTGGCTACTAATTTTGTATAGTATAGTAAGGACCAAGTGGACGGATTGGCGTAGATACCCGGGCATGCTTATGTGGTAGTAGTGTAGCGCCTGCTGGAGCAGGTAGAGAGTTAGATGGCACTAGCAATTTGCTGGTGATGGTTGTTGGGCGAGAAGTGAGACTCGTGGTAGACACGAAGTGGTAAAGCGACTCTCAAGGTAGTGATTATCGAATTGCGAGAGTTGCGCAGTGGAATTGCGAATACCGAGTGGCTTGAGCATCTCGGATATTATTTCGGTAGATCGAACAGTGAGAGTAGAATCACTGTTGAGAGAGTAGCTCAGTAGTTGCCGAGTGCGGGCACGTAGGCCTAGTAGTACCTCGAGTTGAGGTGGGCGAGTCGTGCTCGTGTAGCCGATGTGCATAGGCAAGTTGCCTAATGCTGGACTTCGTGTGAGACGCTGTAGAGGCTTAGGGCGCTCGAGTATAGATACTCGTAGAGTACGGTTTCGATTCAGCCGGGTGAGTGAGCTAGCAGTAGCACTTTAGCTTTGCTAAGTGTGAAGCGGGCCTTGGATCACTTGTAGGGCTGGTGGCTCGCACTAAGTGCCTAGGAGCCGATAGAGTTTGTAGCTCTGTAGAGTATGTCGTGTAGGACGACGACGGCGCGGGTAGTGCTTGGGGACGACTCGTGCCTAGACCATTTGTGGACTGTGGAGCCTGGGCCCTTTGGGCAGGCGTAGTCAGCTGCGAGAGGCAGCGGCCCGGTACCTACGGGTAGGGCAAAGATATGGTCAGGATGGTAGTCCGAGCTTAGACCCGAGAATGTGTAATTCCACGTGGTAGATCATGGGATCGAGGATGCGCTGAGAATGCGATTTTGACCTAACCTCAGGATTTGATGTGGTTTGGGGTCGTGGTTGCTCCTGGTTGGAGTGTGTGCGAATTCCCAAGTGAGAAGTTCGCCCGGTTATGATTCGGTCTACGATGCGAGCGAGAGACGCTATGCGTAGTTGCGACAGGTTTAGGGGTATGCCGACGTGGTATTACGACCGTTGGTCCATTTGTGGAAGCCGACGCAATCGGTTTAGCTGGTAACTCCGTGGAGGAGTTGGGAGTAAGGGAGCGAATTCTCGAAATACGAGAATTGAACTTCGCTCAAAATTAACTAGTTGTCAAATAGGAGTGCTTCGGGAAAGCCGAAGAAGTCAAATGCATCAGAAGTGCATTGCAACGGATCCGCGAGAGCAAGTTATGCAAAAATCTACACTTGGCAAAAATTGCTCTCGGGGACCGGTCCCTGGCAGGGAGAGACCGGTCCCACCGACTGGTGGTTGCGGCGACGCGCGAGGCAACCTGTCACGCCCCGCGACCGCTACCAATTTGGCTCGGCCCGGGCGCGTCGAACAGACGCCGAACGGACAGGACCTCCCCTGTCCGTCCAAGGCTAACCAACAGATCGTGTATAAGAATTTACCCAGGAATCAATTCATAAATACACGATCAAGAAGCACCACTAGTGCTATGAACAAGAGCAAGATACAAGTATAGAAATATATACAAGTACATAAGAGAGAAGAGGCTATCTATTACATTCATTTGATTTACTACATCTAGATACATCTTTTACATTCTTCCAAAATATAAATACAAGCACTCAACCCTCACCCTATACAACATCTACTCTCAAATACAAAAGGGGTGACGGCTAATGCAAGAAGGGAGGTAGCTAATGCGACTAGAACGCCGGGCCCTTACCGCGGTCCTCACGCTCACCGGGGACACCCGAACTGGAACCTGTGGTAAAATGGGGGTGAGAACTAACTTCCTTAGTTCCCAGTGGGTTCGGCCGCCGACTCCGCCGATCTCCCCACTAGGTCCAAGCGGGCACGAGTAGATATACCAATAGATAGATAGATAGATAGATAAATAAGGAAGCTATAAATGACGGGAATTAAGCTATTCTACTATGCCCAATCATAGATATATGAATGCATGTTCGATGAATTGGTAAGCAGCTAACCTGTCAGCGTGTCCAAAGGTGAAGCTATTCACTCGTTCATTAACCTCATTTACTTGTCCATTAATCTCATGGCTTACCCGAAGGCTCGCCTACAGCTCACTAGCCATCTCGACACGTAGGGAGAATCAACTCACACTACGGACCCGAGACCGTCTGGCGGGGCCATATAGGCAATCCCTGGCGTGACCAACATCCGGAGCGCACTACTTGTGTGGGGCTTCCATCACAAGATTTAACAGACCGTGAGCATGATCCAATCCTCTAAGCTCGAGGATACCCTGTCCTCTAGAGTCACAATCATCATATAGTCCATAGGTTTCATATACACTACGACTAGATTACCAACCATCCATTTGTTCGCTATCGACTAGATGCCACTCGTTCATCATTTACTATTGACTAGATGCCACTCGTTCATCATTTACTATTGACTAGATGCCACTCGTTCATAGTTCATCATTTCTCTACATTATAGGATTCACAATCTCGACCCAATCCTTATCAATCCAATATATCAATTATCCAATGTACGCTACGATATCATCAAGGAAAAACATAAGGAAAGGCAATGCATACTAATCCTATAATGCAATAATACAAGATGCAAGATCAAATATACTAAGACATAGGAGGGAGCCCGATTGCTTCGGGATGGACACCACCCACCTCTTGGCGATGCCGCGGTGGTAGAAAACTTGACGCTGCGGTTCTTGTACGCCGCCTAAACTCCTCGGGGCAAAGCGAGCCCTCGAGTACCCGATTTGGCGATAACTCCGCACCCGCTCGTCGGATCGGCAAACCGTCTTCGCCGACGCGTTCAGAGACCTAGCAATTAGGTTTACGACCCATTAAAATAGATCAGAACCCTAAATTTACCAAAAACCCAATTTCAAACCCTAGGTCTCGACAACGGAGAAATCCGTGGTGCGAGCTTCGATTTCGAGCTCGAACCTTCCATTTATCCCTAATAGGTTCCATTTGAACCAATTCTAAACCCTAAAAAACACAAAACCCTAAAAACACCATTAAAGGGTTTAGAGCTTACCTCTCTTCAAGACTTCTTCAAGCTTGAGGGAGAGGGAGAGAAGAGGATATCTCCTTCTTCTTCTTCTTAGTCTTCTCCTTCTCTTTCTTCTCTTCTTCTCCTTCCTCTTCTTCTTCTTCTTCTCTTTCTTTTCTTTTCTTTCCTAGAGAGAGAGATAAGGAGTAAGAGAGAGAGAGAGAAAGCAGCTGAGAGGGAGAGAGAGGGGTCCCCAAGCCCTATTAAAGGCCATTTTGCATATAGCCCCCTCAACTTTTCATCCTTTGAATCAGCCCTCTCTGGGCATTTTCGCAGCGAGAGACCGGTCTCCCCGACTTCGGACCGGTCCCCGAAGGCTGCCATTTCGAGCAGAGGGATTCTCGCGTTCGGGAACCGGTCCTTGCCTGAGAGACCGGTCCCCGGGAGACCGGTCCTTGTCCGAGAGACCGGTTCCCGAGAGCTGCATTCTCGGGACTTAGCCAAATTTGGCTAAGTCTCGCCAGGCCAACGTTCGGGAACCGGTCCCTGCCCATCAGGGACCGGTCTCATCAGAGACCTTCGCAACCCAGCCTGATGGAACCGGTCCCTCCCTGCCAGGGACCGGTCCCCGAGAGCATTTCTGCTCCAGTGCAAGTTTTGCACTTGGTGCTCTCGCGGACACTTCCTTAATGCACTTTATGCATTATAAAAACCTTCGGACTTTCCGAAGCCTACGCACTCGACAACTAGTCGTTTCTAGTCGAAGTCTAATCCTCGAGTTTCGAGAATTCACTTCCTTACACAACCTGTCCCTGGACCAGGGAGACCGGTTCCCGAACGTGTGAATTGGAGAAGGTCCTCTGGGACCGGTCCCTGGCAGGGAGAGACCGGTCCCCGAGTATGAAATTTGCCCAGGCAGGCTGGGTCATGTTGGAGAAGTTGGAGAACTTGAGAATATTGCTCTCTTGAGGGTTAGCATTGGAGATGTGCCAAAGTGTGCCATCTCGCAATAGAGCAAGGGTGCCACCTCACAATAGAGCGAAGATCCGGATGTGATGGTAGCACTCGCGGTTGATCGATGCACCAATAATACTGCCTTTAGGCAATGCCGGTGATCGAACCGGAGTGGATTTCCCGATTGGGCGTGTAATGCAAGGAGTAGTTCCTTGCATGGTAGTAATGCACTTTTGGAGTTGCGCATGGCGAATGTGAGTGAATTTGGTCTCCCATTCTCCGTAGTGAGCCTTTGGAAAGTTCCGATAAGTGAAAGGCCACTCCGAGATGCAAAAGTGCATTGGAACCCTCGATTACTCAATAAGTTGAGTTGAGGTGTGTGTTAGATTTGAAGTGAGTTAGTTTCGAGGATGAAACTCTTTTAAGGAGGGGAGAATGTAAGGCACCGGACTTCTAAAATCATGAAGTTACGTTGTACATTTGGTTGGAGAGCCATTGGAAAGGTTCCGGTAAAGTTCGGTGAAGTTCGGGCGATTCGGTGCGCGTAGGCGCGGAAACGGAACCCGAAAGGCTATGTTGGTCCATGGATTAAATCCAGCATTAGCATGGATGAAAAGATGGTGAAAACATGTTCGAAAACATGTTGGGAGAGTCTCGGTTCGATTTGAAACGAATCGGAGGTCAAACGAGCGAAAACGGGTGAAAACGGAGCGAAAACGGTGAAAAAGCTGAAAATTTGGCTAAGTCCTAAATGCTGTTTTTCTGGACCTTCGGGGACCGGTCCCTCAAGTCCAGAGACCGGTCCCAGCACCCGAAAATAGCCCAATTTCGGCTGTGCACAACTAATATTGTTGAGGGGCCTTTGTGCAATTGTGCAGAGTGTATAGAGAGAGTTGGGGGCTCATTTCCTCTCCCTCTCCCTCACGTTGCAACCAAGAGCTCTCCCTCTCTCTCTCTAAGTGCTCTTCTTCTCTCTCTAGAAGGTGATGGAGGAGAGGATTTTGGTGGAGATCAAGATCAAGAGAAGGGATTTCTTCTTCTTCTTCTCCTTCCTTGGCTAGTAGCAAGCTTGGAGAGGTAAGCTTCAAAACCCTTTAATGGCATCTCTTTATAGCTTGGGTTTTAAGCTCTAGGAATGGGTTTAGATGTATTCCAGCATGCTAAATAGAGATTTCATGCTTGAATCCAAAGCTCTAATGGTGGATTCTTGCCTAGTTATAAACCTAGGGCTCAAAATGGGATTTTGAGAAATAGTTGGGTTTGATCTCATTTAACCCTCTGTAAACCTAATTGATAGGTCCCCGAACGCGTACGTGCAGTCGGTTTGGCAATCCGTCGAGCCGTTACAAAGATATCAAAGAAGAGGCCGATTTTGGTACAGATTGCCGCAGCTCGCGGCGAAAGCTTCCAAAAATCATGGAAATGGAATCGTAGCATCGTGGTGTCGGGGAATAAACTCCAGAATAGACGGATCGCGGATTGGAGGTCGTTCGGTGGTCGCGCGCGCATTGGGTCAAGCCGAGCGGCGTGCGCCGCGGGAGGCCGATTGCGAGTGACGACGAGCAATCGGAACGCGGTAAAAGGTGGGGGGTGTCATCCCGAAGCAATCGGGCTTCTCCCTATGTCTAAGTCTCTCTATGTTGATCAATTATGCATATCGAGCTTTGCATTATAGGGTGCTAGATGATAAATGTATATATATATATATACATACATATTGCATGCTTCTTGAAAGAGTAATGTATTGGGCTTAGTGCTTATATCTAGCATGCTTGAGGTTTATATATATGTGATGTGAAACCCTATAATGAGATGATAGGTGTGGAGGAGAACTTAGTAATGTATTGGCTATTGCATTGGAAACTTTAAACTGTCATTGATCAAGTTGCATATTATGATGTTGCATATAGGGTGTTTAGAAACTTGTATCTATATTTGCATGCTAGTGTTAATGTAGCTTGGTAGATATAACACTTGAATCTAGTATGCATGAAGTTAGTATGTGCACCTTAACCCTATATGAGATGATATGTGACGGATTGGAACCTAGGCAAATGATAACCTAGTGTTTGTGTTGTGTGAACGAAGAACCTAGTAAAGTGTGAACTAGAGTCTTGGAAACTTGTAAAGGACGAGTGGCATCTAGTTAATGTTAACCTATGACGAGTGGCATCTAGTTGATAGCACATATGAGAACCTTAGTGTAGTTGAAACACTAGAAGGTTGAGTATTAGACTGGCATTGAGTTGATGAGTTGTTAACCCTAGATGATAGGGTGTTCCCAGTTGATGACACTATCCTTAGTTGATAGGATGTTCCCAGTTCATGAGATTGGATCGAGCTCACATAGCCTGTCTGCACCTGTGGAGGTCGCTCCTCACAGGTAGTGCACTCCGGAGTTTGGCACGCGAGGGGGCCAGTGTAGTTGCCCTTGGACCAGTGTAGTGTCCGCAGGCGGTCTCGGGGTAGGTGAATAGCTAGCCACCTCCCTAGGAGATTTACAGACGTGAGACTGTGCGCGAACCTCGAGTTCGCCGAGAGATTGGGTAACCTGATGAGTTACATTGTGTATAATAGCCTGGCACTTAGCCTTAGCCTTATTGATGAACCTAGTAGTATGATAATTAGCCTCCAGTATGAGTTGCATCGACATTGAGTATAGTCGCTTGGTAGTCAGAGTAGTGGATTTGCCTACATACAGTGAGTGGACATACTATTCTTTCACCTATGAGATTTGAGCGAGGTAGCCTGTACCTAGTCGAGATTGAGTCGGACCGTCGAGATGTGTGTCGGGTGAGGAGCGGGGTAGCTCTTTGCCTAGGACCTTCGAGATTGGGTCGGACCTACGAGATAAGTCGGGCAAGGAGCGGGGTAGCTCTTTGTCTAGGACCTTTGAGTTATGAGTTAGGCAGGAAAAGAGCGGGGTAGCTCTTCACCTCCTGGATTTGAGATCTTAGGCGAGTTAGCCTAGCGGATTGGGTAATAACATGAATAGCATAAGAGGATTGCATTCATACTATGAATAGACATAGAGCATTGCATAACTATGTTATAGTTGTATTCATTTCACTGTTGAGGCATATTAGCATGATAGTAGATTGTTGCTAGATGATGTTCCATGCATCTTTTACATTGATGGCATAGTAGATATAGTAGCAGTTTATTTCCATATATCTTTCTGTCTATCTATCTGTGCCAGCTTAGACCTAGGCGGAGTCGGCGGCCGAACCCACTGGGAACTATAGTTATATAGTTCTCACCCCGTGTGGTTTTGGGGTACAGGTACACACGAGAGCGGACCGGCAGATGATCGCGGCAAGGGCTTAGCGCCCTAGTGCTAGTTGGTAGATGCTTTCCTATTTTGCATTAGAGTTACCCTATACATGTATTGAGAGTAGATGATGTATAGGATGTGAGGTATTTTGAGATAAATATAAACTAATGTTTATACTTTGGATGAATGTAAAGCTAAGTTGTAATTAAATGTATCAAGTTGAATCGTTGTAATAGAATAGTTAAGTATCTCTTTTTTGTTTCACTTGTATGTTTACTACTCGTGACGCTTGCTCTTGTAATGTTCTGCACTGTTTGTGCTCTCGTTGTTGTTGCATGATCATGTATGTATTCAAGTTGATTTCCTGGGGACTTGTTGTACATGATCTCGTTGTTGAGCCTTGGGCGGACAGGGGAGGTGCTGTCCGTTCGGCGGTCCGCCCGCCACGCCCGAACCGTGCCAAATCGGTAGCGGCCTCGGGGCGGGGGCGTGACAACCCTTGGGTAGGTCCTTGATTGGAATGGAAATCGACACGTTGTTGAGAATGGTTAATCACTACTAGATAGGTTTAGTAGTTGAATTACATTTATATGCTTTTAGCATGGTGTTGAGACATGCAGTATACTTGATAGTCTTTTATTGCATTAAAGCATACTTGGTTGCCATGACAGAACTTATGCATCATGTATTGATAAAGGTTAATGACACTTAGTTATTGCTATTGGACATGATATTATGATATCGTAGATGCACATCACCATGACATCGTTTATACTTGCGTTTAGTAATTTAGCATTTTAATTATGCCTTTATATCGCAGTCATTATTGCTTTTATCATTGTACTCACCCTTTTCTTTTAGGGCCTAGTGGTGCATAGAGCTGAGATCAGTAATTGCCCACTGGGAACTATAAATTATAGTTCTCACGCCCTCTTTTTCTCGATGTTTTCAGAGCCTTCCACGCAGGGAGAGGCCAGGGATCGCGGAAAGGGTATCGCCTCGGGCTAGCGTGCTTACCGAGGGATCGTTCGATAGGTGGTCTACCTCTCGTGTTTTCTTTTTGTGAGAGGTTGAGAGTTGTACCCGTATATGTATAGAGACCACCACTTTTGTACTAGAGACGGTTATTGTACTACTTATGGTTATCTTGGGTTGACTAGCTTTATTTCCTTTACTTTGGTGTAGATGATAGAACCTTACTTGCTCTGATATCATTAGTTGCTAGTTATTTCACTTCTTCTATTTGTCACACTATTTGCTTTTACTTCCGCTTTTATTCTAGACGCCTTATATGTGTAGACATATGGCGGGTCTGGCCACGCTACCGGGAGGGCCTCCGCCGGTCCCGGGGCGTGACATAAACTATGTCTTTAGATATAACACTAGATTCCTCTTTCATTTAGCATCATAGGTTTACCAATGTTATTTCCCAATCCTTATGTCCACTACATCAAGTATCCATATCATAATACTATATTAATCATAGACATTATACAAGGAGTAGGAATGCATGTATCATCACCCTACAATGCATAACAATATACAATATGCTATATGCAAATCGATAAAGCACTAAGACATAGGAAGAAGCTCAGTTGCTTCGGGATGGACACCTCCCACCTTTTATTGCGTTCCGATTGCTTGTCGTCACTTGCAATCGGCCTCCCGCGGCACCCGTATCCGGCACAGCCCAATATTGCAACTGCGCTAGAATCGCGCTCCGCTTCGCAGCCCCGAAAATTATAGGTCTGCGGTTATGTGTTACGGTGCCACCAGTCCATTTTCATGACCTTACGACGTCGCCTCGGCCCTCTAGGCGAAAACGAAGCTAAATTGTCAGTTTCTTCAATATCTTTGTAACGGCTCGACGGGTTGCCAAACCGACTGCACGAACGCGTTCGGGGACCTAACAATTAGATTTGCAGAGGGTTAATAGAGATCAAACCCAACTATTTACAAAAATTTCATTTTGAACCCTAAGAATTAACCCATGCAAGAATCCACCATTTGAGCTTTGGATTCAAGCTCAAATCATCTATTTAGCATCCTAGGATTCATCTAAACTCATTCCTAGAGTATTTAAACCAACCATCAAGGATCTACCATTAATGGGCAAAGAGCGTGCCTCTATGTGTTAGCTCCAAGCAAAGGAAAAAGAAGATAAAGAAGGTGATGAAGCTTCTCTTGATCATCTTCTCCTTCTTCTTCTCTTTCTTCTTCTCTTTCTTTTCCTTCTAGAGAGAGAGAGAGAGCTATTTGGTGTAGTAGGGTTGAGAGAAATGAGAGGGAAGAGATAACCCAAGCTTCTATAGCCTCTCATTAGTGCAAAATTGCAGAAAACACCCTCAATAATGCTTCCCTCGCAACAGCCCAAATCGGGCATTTTCGGGCTTCGGGGACCGGTCCTTGCGATGAGGGACCGGTCCCAAGAGACCGGTCCTTGGCTGAGAGACCGGTCCCCGAAGGTCCAGAACTCAGCCTCAAGGACTTAGCCAAATTTTCAGCATTTTCGCCCGTTTTCGTCCGTTTTCGCTCGTTTGACCTCCGATTCGTCTCAAATCGAACCGAGACTCTCCAAATATGTTTTCGAGCATGTTTTCATCATCTTTTCATCCACGCTAATGCTGGATTTAGCTCATGGACCAACATAGCTTTTCGGGTCCCGTTTCCGCACCTATGCGCACCAAAACGCCCGAATGCTTCCAAACTTCACCAAACTTCACCGGGACGATTCAAATGACTTTCCAACCAAATGTACACCGTAACCTCATGACTTTAGAAGTCCAGTACCTTACATATATAGTAAAGAGTTTTCGTGTTGGGCTTTGCTCTATGGATAGCATTCTTAATTTTGGCTTTGGATCGTGATGCATCTAGTAAATATGACATGTATAAATGTACATGTTATATACAATGCATGTTGGACCTCTATGTAATAGAGAGTTTTTGTATTGGGCTTGGCCCTATGGATAGCATTCTTATTTGTGACTTTGGATCGTGTTGCATCTAGTGAATATGACAAGTATTATACACTCTTGGATTTAAAACTCATGCTTGGCATAGATGATCAGTTAATGTCATAAAGTGGCATTAGACTTAAGTGATGCATGTTTTGGTAAGCTAATGTCATAAAGAGACATTGGGCTTGGAATTGGTATAGTAATCTAATGTCATAAAGAGACATTGGGCTTGGAATTGGTATAGTAAGCTAATGTCATAAAGAGGCATTAGGCTTGGAATACTTATGGACTTTGTAAATCTAAGGTCACATGAGACATTAAAATTATTGAACGGTTAAACCTTCACTTAGGGATATTAAATTAGACCTATGAGTTGCTAGCGATCATTTTCATGGTTGAGCCATGATGACCGGATCGTTGTGACGATAACTATGCTTGCTTGCCATTTGTGCTGATTCGCAAACCTTCACTTGGGGATATTAAACTAGACCTATGAGTTGCTAGCGATCATTTCCATGGTTGAGCCATGATGACCGGATAGTTGTGAAGATGACTATGCTTGCTTGCCATTTGTGTTCATTCGCACATGCTTGTGAGGGTCGCTCCCTCCAAGCCGGCACTCCGGAGTTAGCCTTTGAGACGCAATTCGCGCGTGCTGGGTGAGACGCTTATAGGGTCGCGTAGGACAGACTCATTCCTAGCGTGGAATGATGGGCTACCACAGGCAGCTAGGCGGTGAGACGCCTGTAGGGTCGTGTGGGACGGCCTCATTCCCACCGTGGGATGATGGGCTACTACAGGCAGCTAGGCGGTGAGACGCCTGTAGGGTCGTGTGGGACAGACTCATTCCTAGCGTGGAATGATGGGCTACCACAGGCAGCTAGGCGGTGAGACGCCTGTAGGGTCATGTGGGACAGCCTCATTCCGAGGGTGGGATGATGAGCTACCACAGGCAGCTAGGCGATGAGACGCCTGTAAGGTCGCGTGGGACAGACTCATTCCTAGCGTGGAATGATGGGCTACCACAGGCAGCTAGGCGGCACCAGCTGGACTACACATGTGTAGGTCCTAAATGAGATTGAACGAGGACATTGAACAAGAATATGACAATCACTACTTGATAGGTTATAGTAGTTGGATTCTTGACATGCTCTGGCATAGTGTTGGACATATGGACATGTAGCATACTTGATAGTATCACACATTGCATTATAGTATACTTGGTTGTCATGATAGAGCATATTATGTATGTTTCTGGCATATTGGATCATGATAGAGTAGATGTGCACTACGTTGACATCATGTGATATTGCGGCATTGTAGATTAGCATTTTAGTACATGCTTTTCCTATTTGCAGTTTACTAGTAGTTCCTTTATCTACTTATGCTTTTGGGCCTAGTGGTGCATTTTGCTCAGGTCAGTAATTGCCCACTGGGAACTATAAATTATAATTCTCACGGCCCCTGTTTCATGTTTTCTTTCAGAGCCTTCCACCCCGGGAGAGGCTCGAGATCGCGAAAAAAGAATCGCCTCGAGTTAGCTAACCAGGAATTCGACGATAGGTGGTCTACCTCTCTTCTGAGTTTTGTTTTGAGAGGTTGAGAGACTTGTACCATTTTTGTATAGACCACCCCCTATATGTAGCTTGAGACTTATGATGTATTATTTACGTTTTGCCTTAGTAGTTTAGTTTCCTTTGTTTCTACCTGTTGTTAGAACCTAGCTGTATACTTGCTCTGATATCTCTAGATACATTCTATTTATTGTTCATCTATTCGCTAGTGTTGTAGACGCCTTATATGTGTAGGCATATAGCGGGTCTGGGCACGCACCAGGCGGGCCTAGGCCGGGTCCGGAGCGTGACAGAAAGCCTATTAATTATGTTTACACATGATCTAATTAGATCAAACTCTTACTTTTAGCAAAACTTCATTTTGGAGCCCTAGATTGCTACTAATGCAAAATACTCCAACAAAGCCCTAGATTCATGCATTTAGCATCAATTAGGCATGCTAGGATTCCAACTAATCCATTTCTAAAGCTTATAATCCAACCTCTAAAAATCTAACATTGTAGCTCAATGGAGCTTACCTCTCTAGCTTGCTCTCAAGGTGGAGAAGATGACGATGAAGATGAAGATCCTTCCCTTGGCTTCAATCTCCACCAAATCCTCCTCCTTCTTCACCTTCTAGAGAGAGAGGAAGAGAGCTTAGAGAGAGAGAGAGAGTGTCTTTGGTGTAGCGTTAGGGAAATGATGGAAAGAGAGAGAAGGATGGCCCTCAAGTAGCCCTCATAATGCACAATTGCTGAAAACCCCCTCCACAATGCAAGTTATGCACATCCCAACCCAGGGCATTTTCGGGTACCGGGACCGATCTGTCCCTAGAGGGACCGGTCCCCGAGAGCAAACTTTGCGGGCAGAGTAATTCTACCAATTTTACGTGTACGGGGACCGGTCCTTCACTCTTGAGGGACCGAACCCCGAGAGCAATTTTGTGCGCAGCATTTTTTTGCCACTCACCAAGCTTACGGGAACCGGTCCCTCCCACCAGGGACCGGTCCCCGAGGGCAAATTCTGCAAGTATGCAGAATCATACCAGCTTGCTCTCCGAGGCCCCTTCCAATGCACTTTATGCATTTTCGACGCCTTCGGCCTTTCCGAAGCGTGCCGAACTCAACTTCGAACAATTTCGATCGAAGTTCGAATTCGTGTTTCAAGATTTCCGATTCTTTACAGAAAAAGCGAGGGAGCAGAGGGTAGGGAGAGAGAGAAGGGGGGAGAGAGAGAGAGCTGGAGGGGGAGGGAGAGAAAAAAAGGAGAAGAGAGAGAAGAGAGGAGAGAGAGAGCCGGGGGTAGGGAGAAGGAAGGAGGGAGAGAAAAAGAGGGGGGGAGAGAGAAAGAGCCAGAGAGAGGGGTGGGGAGAGGGAGAGGGAGAGAGGGGGAGAGAGAGAGAGAGAGGCAGAGCCGGGGGGGCGCCCTGACATGTGCGGGCGACACGCGCCCGGGGCGCACGCACGTAGGAGAGAGAGAGAGAGAGAGAGGGAGCCAGGGGTNAGAAAAAAAGGAGAAGAGAGAGAAGAGAGGAGAGAGAGAGCCGGGGGTAGGGAGAAGGAAGGAGGGAGAGAAAAAGAGGGGGGGAGAGAGAAAGAGAGAGAGAGGGAGCCAGGGGTGGGGAGAGGGAGAGAGGGGAAGAGAGAGAGGGAGGGGCTCCCATGTACGCGACCCGCGCCCCTCGCTCGCGCATGTGCACACGAGAGAAAGAGAGAGAGAGAAAGAGGGGGAGAGCCCGGGAGGGGAGAGAGAGGGAGAGAGAGAAAGAGAGAAAGAAAGAGAGAGAAAGGGAGGGAGGGAACGAGGGGAAGGGGTGGGGAGAGGGAGAGAGAGGAAGAGAGAGAGAGAGTCGCGCGCTCGCGAAGGGCTCGAAGGGGGGGACGCTTAGAGGCTGACGTGTGGCCACAGTAAAGTTCCCCTTTTAATATATCTATTGATTGATAATTAAGGCCAAAAGTGGAGCAAATAATATGAATAGTCATGAAGCAGGTAAATCCAATCTACTCAACTAGATTCATGATAGAAGCATGATAAAAATAATCGAGTAGAATACCACTTTACCGACTTTGGATCAAAACACCCACTTATATGCTGGTTATACTTGAATCTGTGAATCTAGTAATGCCTCTAGATGTCACATGAACCTAAACATAATCACCGAGTGCCAACATAAACCACTACATATCCACAACAATCACAAACACACATATACCGCACCGAAGTGCATGATGATCAGTGACAACAACTCGAGACACTAAGTTACAAACAACATGAACTGGTGAGCTCAAAAGATCAATTTCTTTAATCGATTTCATATCCTCGTCAAAACCATTGCGTAACTCACTATGACCTCTGCTCTATACATGGAGCGTATCGAGTCAAGCTGGAGGTTTCCTTATATAACCTACTGTCTCAAGACACACCAATTTAGGTGTTGAGACATCTGCATGCAAGGTGCGCAACAATAGAGCCCTCTGAAATGCATCCCATGAGTTTCAAAATCCAAATGCACAATTAGTGCACCGAAACAGTGGAGTTTCTACCCTGATAACTCCCAAAGTTGCCATTTCTAGCAATAGGACAGCTAGCACATAACTATATGATTACTCTCGAGGGTCATTTCCATTCAGAATGCGACTACAACAGAGCTCTTGCTAGCAATAAGTATGGCCACGCACTCCCAACCCAACTATTTGTCTTAAAAGGCCTAATTTCGATTTTTCGAACACCATTTAGGTCTTAGAAGATGCACACGACATGCATTCAGCCAACAAGGCAGTCCCAACACCACATTACCACATAAAAGTAACATGGAGTCACCAACAATACTAACAATGTGATTGGAACATTAGTTCCAGCTACCAATTTCTAGTTTCCTTCAATATTCTCACCAAATAGCTATTTCAGCCCACCAATTAAGTATGTCCCGAATCACATTATGCATCCCAACATCCGAGCCGCTATCCTGAAGTACACCAATTTAGGCACCTGGGCACACACAAAGTGCAAACAAAAGGGATTTCAGTATCAAAATATGTCATTTTGAGCTCCGAAAATACCGTTTTCGGCATCGAAACCCGTCACAACCCTCTTGCTATTAGCGGACACAAAAGACCGCAATAGTTGACTAGCCAGGAAGGCTCAACAATGTCCAAAGACCGCCACAACAACGTTCCTATGAATTTAAAATCGCCATTGCACTATAATGACAATTTCAGCACAAAATTGCCTAAAAGCAGCCCCATTTAAGTTCTGAATTGATTTTCGGACTTAGGACGTCCAGTTTACAACGGACATCTTAGATGCTGCCCAAGGTAGCCTGCAACGCGAGAACACTAATAAGATCCATAATTTTAAACTATTACACTGTTCAAATAGAAAACAGAGTTTTGACTCGTTACTTAGTTTAAAGCCGAACCATTGCACAGGCTGGTAGAAGGCAATGCTCTAGACATTGTGCTTAGCTTAAGAGGTATCAATGACGATGAAAATCCATTTTTTCCATCTTGTTGAAAGACGATCGAAGAGCACCATAGTTGCAACTTAGCTCACTGGCTTTTTCGGTAAGAACTAGGATGAGCACAATAGTAAGGATAGTCGAGAGGTCACCGTAGTACACCAAACCGATCGAGATCGCTGAAACTTGGGATAGTCGGAACAGCAGCCTCAGCTCTGGAGTCTCCTCGGTCAAGTAGCAGGCTGCAGGAGCAGCTCAAGGAAGCTAAGTGCAGCCAAGAGCGAGCGGTCGGGGCTGGCCGGGGGTAGCTCAGTCGCCCAAAGGAAAGGCCGGAAGGCGATGGCTAGCGACGCAGCTCAGCGTTGGCAATGGTCCGCCGGAATCTGGCCGTAGAAGCTCCGGCCAAATCCCAGCTCGAGGAAGGCTCTGGAGCTCGGTAAGGGCTCGTTGCAGGTGAAGGAGATAGTGGCTCAGTGATTGGATGAGGGGAAAGGGAGAAATAGAGAGAGAAAGATAAAAAAGGGAATAGGTTTTTTTTTTTTGTTCTCCTTTGTTCTCTCAATTGTAACAATTGCAGAAAACACCCTCCCTACCCTCTTTTCCCCATTACAATTCTCTCTACCCCGTTTGGTTCGGAGACGAGCGGAGATAACGTTCCGCCAAACGAGCTAATATTTTACCGAAATATTTTATTCCGGTCAAACGTTGTTATTCCCGGTTATTTCGGAATAGCAAGAAATTTGCTATTCCACCATTTCGGTGGAATAGTGCTATTCCAATACTTAATTTCAAACTTAATTTGAATTAAAACTAAATTATATAAATATAATATGTTATATATTACAATACATAATTTTTATTATAAAATTATTAATTGTACTATATTAATACATATTATTTATATTTAAATATTATAATAAACTTCTTTTATTAAATTTAAGTTTAAGTAGAATTTGAAAAAAAAATTATAAATTTATTATAATAAATTATTTTTATTAATTGTTCCCACCCCTATTTTTATTTTAAAAATTGAAAAATTAAAAATTTAAATTTTTAAAATTTATAATTTATAATCTCAAAATTTAAGTTTATAATTTTAAATTATAAAATTTAAATTATTTTAAATATTTGAAATTTAAAATTTGATATTTTATATGTTTCAAATTTAAAATTGATCTTAAATTTAAAATTTAAAATTTTGATTTCAAAATTTGAGATTTCAAATTTCAAATTTTGAAATTTCAAAGTTAAAATTTTAAATTTAAAAATATAAATTTAAAAATTTAAAAATTCAAATTCAAATATAATAAGAGGGTAATATCATTATTTTTTATTTATAAAATCCACTATCCTTCTTATACCATTTTACCTAACCAAACGCTAGTTTTTTTATTCCCAGAAATAACCCAATTTTCATCCAAACGCAAAATTGATCTAATCCCCGCTTATACTTCAATTTATACCTATTCCTGAAATAGTCACTTTTTGCTTATCCTCGAACCAAACGATACCCGACTTAGTTCTCTTCAGGTTGTACTCTTTTTTGAAAAAATCTTACTTTTATTACATGAAATAATAATTTTTTCACAAATTGCTCACTTTTTCCAATTTTGTAAAAATTGTACTTTAGCCCCTCTGATTCATAGTTTCCTACCTAAAATTTACTTATATATGTATTTTGCACATGAGTTCTTTTCACTGCCAATTCTTGTGATTTGACATATAAAATATTGCCATTTTTGCAATAACATTTTATTTCGTCGATCCCTCTCTCGAATATTTTTGTTTTCAAAATATTATTTTATCGTGCAAAACTGTTTGAAAGTTTCTCTAACGACTTATAGCTAGCACTATCAGATTTTGGTAGTGACGATTTTATTTTATTAAAAACCTTCCAATTACTCAATAATACCCCTTCTTTATGAAAGCTACTGTAAACAAAACTTCGGGTTCTATAGATAAAACGAGAATTCAACTCTGATTTGTCATGCCTCAGGACCCACCTCAAAGATTCGCTCAGGCACATGTAATAGACTCACCAAATAAATATAGTTTTTCTTCCCGCACAAAAGCAATAACTTAAAAAAAAAAAAAAAAAAAAACTGTTCATTATCATCCAAAATGCAATACTTTCTGTTCTTTTCTAAACTAAGACAATATTGACTTGTTTACTGGCATGCCTTTCGGTCTCTTTCTTTCCTGGTGTTTTACTAGCATGCCTTCGCGGATATAGTCGAGTAGGGTCGAGTTTTTTGTTTCCACTCCCATGTACCTTCTCTAAATAGGGTTCGTCCCTATTTAATCAAAACAATGTTGACTTGTTTACCAATTCAAAATATTAGGCTAATTTCTATATATACATATTCTCTTACATCTCTCTGGAGTCTTTTATCCAAAAGAGGAATGATGTACTATCTTATTCGAGACATCCTTTTCATGTTTCCGAACTCTCTCCGGCAAAAACAAGTCCGAAAAAGAAAAACACGAAAACACTGGTGTGAGCGACATATTTTGGGTACAATATTAATTATATGAATAATTTTAATAATTTTACCAAATTTGATGGATATTTTTTATATTGACAACTTTTGGAGAGTTTTTATATAATAAAAAATGGACAAACTAACACATGCAATTAACCCAAATTAGGAACTACTATGCATATGAATTTGAGCCCTTGTATGGGTTTAGATAAGTTACTAACCTCCACCAATTTTTTATTCCAAATTTAATATTTTGTTAAACAGTGTTAAATAATTATTTTTATAACAAGGGGTTAATTCTTTAAATAAAGGTGTTTTATTATATTTTATTTAACATTCTCCCTTGTAACAGGGCTAGGGGTTTTTTTGAATTTTTTTATAAATAGGCTTCTCGAAAATTTTATTTACAAAAATAGGTCTCCTTAAAATTTTTTTGTAAAAATAGCCTTCAAATAGGCCTGGTCAGTGCGGTTGGCGGGTAATGCATATATGCGGTGAATGGTTCACCGCATTCATATAGCGGTGAACCATTCACCGTATTTGTGGGTCTAGGCACGCTGGGTGGTAAAATCAAAGAATGCGGTAAATCATTTACCGCATTTATAATGCGGTTAACCATTTACCGCATTTAAAAACTGTAATAACTGAGATTTTTGATTTATTGATTAAACCCTTTTGTTTGACGATGTTCTTGTGTATAATATAATTATAAGTGTACTCGTCAAATTTCAGGAGAAAACGAGTTAAAACGGAGAAGTTACGCGACCCGGAAGTTTGACTTAAGTGAATAGTAACTCCGGTTTTTCGGAGAGGCCGCGGAGTAGAGTGGACTTTCGACGCGTATCGGACTCCGAATATAGCCTTCTAATAGCTCGTTTTCAACTACTCGACTATCCTGGACCCAATGGCACTGACGGAATTGGATTTGGATGCACGGATTTCGAGAAAAAGGGGTTTAATGGTTTTTGCATATCGTCGTCTATATGCGGGTTTTGGTGGAACCTTGGAGGGATGGTTTTGTCGCAAATCGGAAACCTTTTCGGGTGAAACGAAATGCTAGATTCGATGCCTCTGTCGTGCTGATCGCGCTGGTGCGATCCGATCGGAAATCCGACGGACGGATCTTCGAGAATCGCGAAAAGTCCGCGAAGGGGCTGATTTGAGAAATCGGATCATTCGCGAAAAGGCCCTATATTTTATGCATCGAATTGCGAGTTTTTGAACTCAGAGGGACTATCGCGCATTGTGCGACTGCTGGTTGAGAGCTGGGATTAATTCGATTCCTTTCGAGGGGGTTTTCCGCAAGTTTTCCATACCTTTATATAGGTGGATCTAGGGTTTTATTGGACCAAACCCTAACCCTAGAACCCCCCAGCTGACCCCAGCCGCCCCTGTCATCCCAGCACCTCCCTGCTCTGCCCGTGCTCGCGTTCCGGCCGCCGGAAACAGCCTGTAGCCAGGTTTCCCTTCTCTCTTGGACCACCTCACCACCGGCTTAAGCTTTGTGCTTGGAGAGGCTTGTTAGGGTGGGCACCACCTCCTCCTCGGTCTCCGGCACCGGATCATCGCCGCCCCGACCTCCCCCGGTCGCCGCCTCGCCACCGGCAAGCTCCAACCCGAGAGGAAGTGTGCGGGCCTGATCTCTGCCGCCGCGCCACCGGCTGCTGCCCGCCGCCGGCCAGCACATCCCCCGGACCTCCCCGACCAGCTGCTCCCATCCCCGCCCGGAGTGCCCGCCGTCCGATCGCCGGCGGCCATCCCTAGCTCCCACAGCTCCGGTAAGTAGTTTATTTTGGTTCCAGCACTGCTGTTTTGCGTTACGGTCACATTTTCGGTGATCCGATGACTCCCTGGCACCTCGGGAGGTGAGCACGGTGATCGTGGGCTCGTGCTGAACACGATGCTCACCTCCATTTAGGCCAATGACGCCCTGGTTAGTAAGAAAAGGCTGTTTTCCACAGTGTGCGCACTGATTCCTGAGGTTCGCGTCGCTCGTGCGCGCGTGGTTGCTGCCGGCAGTGCTCCGAAAGGTGAGCACGGCCTCAGGCATGCTGAAACCTTGCAGCAAGTGCGATGGCAACCTCCGTAGATCCCTGGTTTGCTGGTACGACCCGTTAGAGCCATGAAATCACATAAAATAATGTGATTTCATGGGCCATTAGGGATCCTTTTGCGTTTCGCTTCGTCGTGGCTGTTGTTGGCAGCAGGTTAAGGCTTAAGATAACCTATGGACTGATCGTCCAAGGCCCCAAGCCCTTGCAGAAATCTAACTGTCATTTCCGGAGCGTTTTTCGGCGAAATCCGCCGATAGAACGCGTGTTCGACTCGGAATTCATCCGACGGTGCCTCGTGGTTGATTGTTGTGTCGCTGAGCCTTGTTGGCTGGTCACCCGTGTCGTCTCGAGGGTTCAGAAACGACGGGTAAGCGACGGTGGAGTTCCGATACGGTTTCCGGGACTTCCGGCTGGTTCGGAAGTTGCGTTTGAGAAACCGATTTCCGAGGGGTTATGATTTTGGGATTTGTGTGAGAATGGTCATGTTATTGTGTTTGGGGTTAGACTCTAACCCGGTGGACCCTTCGTAGGTCCGGTCGCTTCGTCTCCGCCTTCGCGAGACCGTTTCAGCTTTATACAGGTGGGTACTTCGATCCGAAGTCGGTACAGTGGTGCACGCTCGGTGATGTCTTCCTTTACCCTATCTTTTACATCGTCAAGTCATATTGCTTACTCTTTACATATTGAGCCTTGCACCATACTGTCTTTATTTACTCTGCCCGGTTGTCCTATGCGTAGTATTCTGTGTAGGGGTAGAGTAGATGGCATTAGTATATACTATACATGTGACCTGATTGGTCGGTTCTCCTGTTGCATCGGTGACCTGTTTGGTCGTTCATTACTTTACGTACATTGACCTATCTCGGTCGGTTCACATTGTACTTGATGACCTATACGGTTGGTATGCCCAGAGGGGCAGTGATTGTCGGCTGGTTGCCGACGTGTCACGCCCCGAACCCGATCCTATTTGGCCGGTTCGAAAGCGTGATACAGACGCCGAGCAGACAGAGCCTCCCCTGTCCGCCCAAGGCCCAACAACAGGTACAGATAGAGTGTAGACAATGCATAAGCGGAAGCATACACAATGGCTTGCACGAGGGCAAGCAACAGCCAAGGGCGAAAGTAAACAACTACACTTATAAAATCTATTACAACTTTGCATCATTTCTTTTCTGTTACACCACAGGATCTCAAAATATCATTCTTGTATTTAAATATAAACTTTTACATCATACAAGTTCTTTTTCCCTTAACAATTAGATCATCAAAGTACAAAAGATGACGTAATAAGAGGGTATGCAACTAAGGTAAACAAACAACTCGGGCGGTCTCTACCTAGGGCGCGATGCCCTTACCGCGGTCGTCCGCCGGCTCGCTGGGTCCCGGCTCTGTAAAAGTAGGGGTGTGAGAACTACAACAAAGTTCCCAGTGGGTTCGGCAACCAACCACGCCAACTATCCCACTAGGTCTAACCAGGCATAATAGAATAAAGGAAAGTAAGTAACCATCTAACAAATGCAGCTAATATGCCTGAACAATATAAAATGCAATGCTCAATATAATGCTCATGATGCATGCAAGATCATAGTTGCTTTACCCAATCTCTTGGCTAACCCGTAGGTTTCGCCCTCAACAAACTCACCAACTCAAAATCCCAATATTCGGGGAGATACTCGCTACAACCCGATGGGACCGCCCTCTGGGGAGATACTCGCTACAACCCAGTGATGTCGACTCCAGAGCACATCGCCCGAGGGGGAGCTACCACAACCTCGAGCAAGGACTAAAGTGAGTACGATCAAATCCTACATTTGAGGATTCCAAATTCAATCCATTCCTTAACTTTAAGGAAGATCATGCTCAATGACTCTTAACTCTAAGGTTAAAAATGTTGTATATCACAGTCATTCTTTTCTCTTCAATCTTTGCTATCACTAGTGTCATATGCACTGTCAAGTTCTTGTCCTCATGTCACACTTGTTTACTAAGTACTATATTCTTGTTCTCATGCCAAATGTCACACTTGTTTACTAAATGTTCTAGACTCGTCAATGCCACTCGCTAACTCTATGTCATAGTGTCACTTTTGTTTACTAACCCTTCTAGATTCTTGTCACAATCATGCATACATAGGATTTATAATTCTCACATTCTTTCAAACATTCAACATGCAATTGAATATACATTATGCAAATAAAAGCTCACAATTTAACCCTATTATGCAAAATGCTCAAATATACTCATATGCTCAAAACATGACACTTAGACATAAAGAGATTTTCGATGTCCTTGGAATGCACCACCCACCTTAGATGGTTACAAGGATGCTTCGGTGAATTTCTTGAAATTTTTGAAGCCCTAATCCGCGTGCTGCGGCTATCTGTACGGAAAACGACGTTTCTGTCAATAACTTTGCATACACTCGTCGGATTGTCGAACCGAGCATTCCAACGCGTTTAAAATACCCTCAATTAGGTTTCTACATGATCAAAATAGATCAAAACCTAACTTGGGCGAAACCCCTCTTTGGGATGCCCTAACATGCAATTTTTGCATTATTCCTAAATTGATCTCATTACTAAGCAAAAGAAAGCTTAGAATCACTTGGGAAGCTCTCTAATAAGGTTTCTAAACTTTTAGAACCATCTATAGGGCATCTACTTTGAGCCCTAGTGATCCACCATGAGAGGGGTCCAAGAATTCCATGTTTTTCATGGAGTCATGGTCCTTAGAGGATTTCCTCACTTGTAGAGAGATCAAAACCCAAAAATCTAAGGTCTAAACCCAAAAATCTAAACTCATTTTTGCATAAGGACTCACCTTTGCCCAAGCTCCACCAAAGCCTACTTGTTGGAGAGCTTCTAGGACCACCAAAGCCACCAAAATCCACTTCTCCAAGCTCTTCTCCACCTTCTCCAAGCTCTAGGGCTTGCTTCCTAGAGAGAGAAAGAGAGGAAAATGAGAAAGGGGGATGTGTGTGACTGTGGGAGGGAGAGAGAGAGGTGTTGGGGAGTTAACATATTGCTATAATTGCAACTAGGCCCCCCACAAAGTCTTATTTGCATCAGACTTCGAAGTGCTGTTTGGGGCCTCTTGTACCGGTACAAGGGTTCTTGTACCGGTACAAGGCCAGGCAGTAAGCCAAACCCGAGAGCTGCCTCTCGGTTGCGCAGGGTTTGTACCGGTACAAGGGGTCTTGTACCGGTACAAGGTCTGGACTGCACCAAACCGAGAGCTACTAAGCTCTGGTCGCTGCTTGTACCGGTACAACCATCACCCTTGTACCGATACAAGACGTCCAGAATGCAGTTTGACTTCGATTCAGCTCTACTTCGCGCCGGTTGACGCCAAAACCATTTTAACACTTCTCTAACTCATTTTTCGCCCTTCCAAACTTGTCGGGCGGCAAGAGGAACTTGTCCATCGCTTTCCTTCAACACTTTAACCAATTTGGTTAAAGTTCGAATATCGTTTCTGGGTTTCGATACGTTACATTCTCCACCCCTTATATTTAGTTTCATCCGCGTAACTAGCTTAATTTAGCTTGAATCCCATACCTCAGTTCAACTCATCAAAGAGATGAGGGTAATGTTACCTCATTGCGCTCTCGAGCTCCCAAGTAGCTTCCCTGTCGTCGTGATTACACCAACGAATTTTAACATACGGAATCTCGCGATTTCGTAGTTTTCTTACTTCTCGGTCGATGATGTATGCCGGGAACTCCTCATAGGTCATATCCTCTTGAATCTCGGACGGTTCAAACGAGAGGACATGATCAGGGTCATGAACATACTTGCGGAGATTCGATACATGGAACACGTCGTGTACTCCCGCAAGCCTCGGTGGTAAGGCTATCTTGTACGCCACCGTGCCGACCCACTCTAGTATCTCGAACGGTCCAAGATACCGGGGACTTAGCTTCCCACGGATTCCAAACCCGTTGATCCCTCGCATTGGCGAAATCTTTAGAAACACGTGGTCTCCAACGGCAAACTTTATATCTTTCCTCCGTTTGTCGGCATAACTCTTTTGCCGAGATTGCGCCGTAGCAAGTCGTTGGCGTGCAAGACGAACCTTCTCCTCCGCCTCCCGCACTACATCGAGGCCAAGTGCCGCTCTTTCGCACACATCGCTCCAATGAATAGGGGAGCGACATTTCTTTCCATAAAGGGCCTCGAATGGCGCCATCACGATACTTTCTTGATAACTGTTATTGTATGCGAACTCCGCCATCGGAAGATGATCATGCCAATTGCCCTTATAATCCAGCACACACGCTCGTAGCATATCCTCGAGTATTTGTATTGTCCTCTCCGATTGACCATCACTTTGAGGATGAAATGCCGTGCTAAAGTCGAGCCGCATACCCAAAGCCTCCTGTAGGCTCCTCCAAAAGTGAGAGGTGAACCTCGGGTCCCGATCTGACACGATAGACACCGGAACCCCGTGAAGTCTCACGATCTCGTCGATATACACTTGAGCCAATTTGTCCCCCGACCAAGTAATGTGGATCGGTAGGAAATGCGCCGACTTCGTCAACCGGTCTACTATTACCCAAATGGCATCATGTCCACCCTGAGATCGGGGCAACCCGGTCACGAAGTCCATCGCGATATTCTCCCATTTCCAAACCGGTATAGGGAGACTTTGTAACTTCCCCGCCGGGAACCTCCGCTCGGCCTTGACTTGTTGGCAAGTAAGACACTGCGCAACATACTCCCCAATGTCCTTTTTCATGCCCAGCCACCAATAGTGTAACTTCAAATCTCGATACATCTTGGTGCCACCGAGGTGAATGCTATAAGGAGACTGATGCGCTTCTTGCATAATCGCCCTGCGAATGTCCTTGTTCTTAGGTACACACCAACGATTTCGAAATCGAAGTGTGCCATCGGTCCCAATGCCAAAGTCGTTAGCACTACCGCTCTCAACTTCACCGCGCACCTTTCGGAGATATTCATCTGAAGTTTGCAACTCTTTAATCTTCTCCAATAGCGTCGGTTGAACAACCAACGCCGCAAGTGTCGCCGGCACTCCTGGCGCTACTACTTCCAAACCAAGCCGTTGCATCTCTTTCTGCAATAGTGGTTGGGGTGTAATTGCCGAAGCCAAATTTTCCCTTGATTTCCTACTAAGTGCATCGGCCACGACGTTTGCCTTCCCGGAGCGGTATAGAATAGTAACATCATAGTCTTTCAACAACTCTAACCACCGCCGTTGTCGCATATTTAGCTCCTTTTGGGTAAACAGGTACTTAAGGCTTTTGTGATCCGTATAGATCTCACAATGTTCCCCGTATAAGTAATGCCTCCATAGCTTTAGCGCGAAGACAACCGCCGCTAGCTCGAGGTCGTGGATCGGATAATTCTTCTCATAAGTCTTCAATTGGCGTGAAGCATAAGCTATAACCCGCCCGTTTTGCATCAGGACATAGCCGAGTCCCACATAAGAAGCATCACTATACACCACAAAGGTCTCCCCCGGCGTCGGTAGAGCAAGCATCGGGGTCGTGGTCAACCTTTCCTTTAACTCCTCGAAGCTCCGCTCGCATTCGGGGCTCCAAACATATTTCACCCCTTTGTGTGTAAGGCGCGTTAGTGGAGTAGTTATTTTGGCAAACCCCTCCATGAATCGTCGGTAGTAGCCCGCTAACCCTAGGAAACTGCGGACCTCCGATACACTCGTCGGGCGAGGCCAATCCTTAATTGCCTCCACTTTCCCCGGATCCACCTAAATACCATCGCCCGAAATTACATGGCCAAGAAAAGTGACATCCGATAGCCAAAAGTCGCATTTCTTCAACTTGGCATATAACTTCTCTTTTCGGAGTATCTCCAACACGGTCCTCAAGTGCTCCTCGTGTTCTTCCTCGGTTCGAGAATATACCAATACGTCGTCAATGAATACCACGACGCACCGGTCCAATAGCGGACGGAAGACTCTATTCATTAAGTCCATGAATGCTGCCGGGGCGTTAGTAAGTCCAAACGGCATCACCGTAAACTCATAATGGCCATACCGCGTACGGTACGCCGTCTTGTGCACATCCTCGGGCCGTATCTTCAACTGATGATACCCCGAGTAAAGATCGATCTTTGAATATACCCTTGACCCCTGCAGCTGGTCAAATAAGTCATCAATCCTCGGCAGCGGGTACTTGCTCTTTACGGTGACCTTGTTCAACTCGCGGTAATCCACGCAGAGTCGAAGTGTGCCGTCCTTTTTCTTAACGAATAGCACCGGAGCTCCCCAAGGCGACACACTCGGCCTCACAAAGCCTTTGTCGAGCAAGTCCTGCAATTGTGTCTTAAGCTCTTTTAGCTCCGCCGGTGCCATTCTGTACGGGGCCTTCGAGATTGGCGCCGCCCCCGGGACCAAGTCAATAACAAACTCGATCTCCCGGTCCGGTGGCAATCCCGGTAACTCCGCCGGAAATACATCCGGGAATTCGCACACCACCCGAATGCCTCCCAAATCCTGGTGCTCTTTCTGGGCTTCCACCATTGTCGCCAAGTAGGCCACACAACCACCTTTTATCATTTTCCTCGCCCGTGCCGCCGACACGGTCGCCGCGAAAAGCGAGTTTTTACCTGCCTGATACACTAGCTCCTCTCGACCAGGCTCGCGAAACGTGATCACCTTACTTTCGCAATCTATCACGGCATAATACTTGGAAAGCAAGTTGGTCCCCAAGATCACGTCGAACCCCCACATCCGATTCAACACCAACAGATCAATCGGCATGACCCAGTCACCTATCTGCACTGGGCACGCTACACATTCCTCGTGAACATGAAAAGTATGCTTTACTGAATTTACCGTCCAATAGTCATAATGGTGCACGATCTTAATGCCATGAGTCCTAGCGAATGATACATCTATGAATGAATGCGATGCACCTGTGTCGAATAAAGCTCTAGCTCTGGTGCCTCTGATCGAAATAATACCTGCCACGATGTCGTCGGGAACAGGGATCAGCTCCTCCTGCACCTGAGTGGCACCGCCCACTCGGTGCCCTCAATGCCTCCGGCTGACGCGAAGTAGATGAGCGCCCAGCCGACATAGCCGGTGGTAATCCCGCCTGCTGTCTCGGGGTATAAGGAACTGATGCCGAGGTCGGTGCGGATGAACCCCACTTCGAGCACTCCCGAATCATGTGCCCCGCCTGGCCGACTTGAAACACTTTCCTTCGCGCTGCGGGCATACTGGCGGTTGATGGTCACCACCGCAAATAACGCAATGGGAGGGTCTCCAACCCCTCGACTGCTGTCGGGGATACCGAGGGGGTTTCTTTGCACTTGGCCGGCCCCCGATGCCACCCGCCGCCCGCTTCTTACTTTTATCCCTTGCCTCAGCTGCGGCTTCACGTTCCTCACGCTCGTGGGCATAGCCCTGCTCCGCCCACAGTGCTCGGTCAAAGGCCTTGGCGAAGGTCGGGAGCTTGAGAATTTGCACAGCCCGATGAATCCCCGGCCGAAGCCCACGCACAAACCAATCGGCCCGGTCCCGATCATCACGGACTACATCCGGGACACAGTCGATAATGTGGGAGAACTCCCGCTCGTACTCCCCCACCGATCGGTCGCCCTGCTTCAACTTGCGGAATTTTTCTTGCAACTTCCGCTTCTCCGTGTCGGGAAAGTAGTTGGCGAACAACGCCCTCTTAAACTCCTCCCAGAGCATAGGCGGGAGGTCAGAAGGTCGATCCCGCCTCATCCGCTTCCACCACACCTTGGCCGCCTTCTCGAGACAGTGTGTGGCGAGAGGTACTTTGTCTTTCTCCAAGGAATAGATGTCCTCGAACAGCGTCTCCATTGAGTCGACCCACGCCTCGACTACCGCCGGATCTATTTTCTCCCCATCGAAGATAGGTGGGTTGAACTTCTTGAACAAAACGAGAGCCTCTAACGCGCGCTCCAGCTCCGCCTCTACCGCCGCACTATCGAGATTTGAGGTTCCCGATCCGGCCGGTATCGCCGTCACTGGTATGGCCGCGACCGGCGTCGCCGCCGTGCTACTCCCTCGGCCACCGTCGGCACCACAACGGGGGGCGCAGGGGGTTCGACCCCCGCCTGAGTCGCCGTCGTCTGCTGCCGCTCCAACGCCTCTTGGAGCCTTTGAATTTGCTCCCCTTGGCGCTGGACCGACTCCGCCTGTTGCCGCACCACGCCAATAAGCGCGGCCAACTGCTCCCGAAGCTCCCCGTCGCCTCCCGCTCCGGGCTGCACGGGAGCCGCACTGGGCTCCTCGGCCATCGACCTCGTCCGCGGTCATCCACGAGGCAACTTAGGTCGCCCACAAGGCGGCATCGCTTCCTGAAACGAAGCAATTCACGTTAGTTACTTAGATAGTATACTCGATTGTACCCAATCCGGCGAAAGCATACAAGTGCATTTATTCTCCTCCCTAAGCATCACGTCGTCGGCCGCCGATCACAACACAAAGGAAAGAAAACAAATAACACTTTAAGTTTGTCTCTCACCACATTAAAGACTTATAAGCATTAACCCAATCATAAGCTTTCGCTATACCTTGTTCAACGTCACTCACGTTTCCTAGGTCCTTAAGGTCTCCCAAATCCTAAAGGTCTCTAGGTCCATCCTAAACTTTCACCCTTGTTGGCTTCCACTCTCTAATACCATCTTATCTGTCACGCCCCGAACCCGATCCTATTTGGCCGGTTCGAGAGCGTAATACAGACGCCGAGCGGACAGAGCCTCCCCTGTACGCCCAAGGCCCAACGTGAAATCAGGAACGAGCTCCAACACCATCGAGGGGGAGCCCGCTACACGAGGCCTCAGCTGTAGTGACCTAACATCGCTCATAGAGGGGTCTCCCGCCAGGGTAGCCCAACATCGCTCATAGAGGGGCTTATAACCCTAAAACTCAACCACTCAAACAACTCCCGCTTTGGATGCCCAATCGGTTGTCTAACCCATTTCGTTGATACTAGAACGTACGTAGTACTCGTAATATAACTCGTAACGTAAAATATAACAAGTCCGTATAATCGACGTAAACAATCTACCAATGAATGAAAGGAAATAAGATAATACGGACCAATCTGGATCACCCTATCAGCCGCACCAACCAACGGCTTGGGTGACCTTTGAAACAACATTAAGAGTGTGGGGATGAAAATGTCTCGGCCCTGGGTCGCTCAGCCGCCTGCTGGCGCCATTCCCGTAGCGCGGGATCCATCTCTGGCGGGGTCAACACAAATGGAATCAACATATGGGAGAATAATGCAGTAGAAAACATGAAACTACTAGATTAACAATTCCTTTTTTCTTGAACATACTACATTTTCAAATATAAATTTATGTTCTTACTATAAAACTCTAGGACACCACATTGTCTTTTCTTTACTACGTTTCAACATTATCTAAAATACTCACATCAACAAATGAAAGCGGGAACCGACAACGAACGGGAGCACGTTCGGTAACACATACGAAGGCGAATACGTTACAGATGTGAAATAGACATGGACAA
>NC_033625.1:8407018-8461913 GCF_001540865.1 Ananas comosus
AAATGAAAGTAATAAAGTCGACGACAAAGGCGTATACAGTTAAATGCATGGTAGATTCATGTCCTTGGAGATTACATACATCGGTGGCAAAGGATATGAGTTATTTTAGAGTTAAAAAATACGCCGGACAACATACATGTTTAGTGCCGGTGCTTAACACTGTACATCGAAATTGTACTTCATCTCTTATATGTCGACATATTCTCCCATCTATACTATAGCGCGTGAATCCCGGGACTCAATGGCGTCTTGATCCTAAAATCCTGCCAAATGGATGCTGTCTAAAGCCGCTCTAGATGAACCACCTCTTTTTCTGCTAGAGAAAGATTGGGATGAGTTCCTTCTCCCTGTCTGAGGAGGAAACTGGTTTAGTGGAGTTCGAGCTGGGCGATGAAAAGTTTTATAAAGCGCTTGTTTATAGCTTTCCCGATCGAAAGAAGTGCCTCTGTCCCCATATTTAGTTCCCTATTCCCATAGGCTATTGAGCCTTCTGCTTCTGGCTTCCCGAATTAGCAGAAAAAGGACTGAGGTTCGGTGTGGGAGATCTTCTATAACAGGCAGTTTAGGCGAGTATTTTGGGCCTTCGGGCCGTCAATTAATGGGTTTTCTTATTGTCGACCATTGCTGAGCATAGATGGAACCCATATGTATAGAAAGTATCAAGGGTATGCGTTGATTGTGACGGGTGTAGATGCTAATAATGGGTTATACCTATTGGCGTTTGCTATTTGTGAGAGAGATGACGGTTACGCTACGTGACGTGGCCATTATAGCTGGACTACGAGTGGATGGGGAGCCTGTTACATGACGTGTTTCATTTGATTTGTTGCATACATGTGAGCTCCTTCTTGGGATACAGCCAGACGATGTTGTCGCCGGCCAGATCCGCTTGGAGTGGTTGTTTCAGCATTTCCGGCATATTCCTTTGGATGCTCCGGCGGCCGTGGTTGCAGCATCTGCACGAGCATACATTTTATTTCAATTGGATGCAGTTTGTTTCCTAACCCCACTGGATATTGTGTTTACCTCAAGTGGCTACCGCTACTTAAGGATTTTGACTTCTGCGGAGGCCTAGCTTGGGGCGCAGCTACCTTGGCCCATCTCTATCGGGCATTAAGGAATGCCTCTATGAAAGGAAAGGCCGAGTGTTGTGCTTTTGGTACTCTACTACAGATCAAATCACTATAACTTAGTTTTTTTTAGTAATAANATCGACATCTGTCCCAATTCATCCATCTGATGTCCCTTCGACTTCTGATGTCCCTTCGACATCGGAAGTGCAGTTTGATATTCCGTCGGCGTCCATCCCTCCATTTGAGATTCCATCTATGTCAGAGATATTATATTTTAATATTCCATTCACGTCTATCCATCTTTCTAACGTTTCATCCACGTTGCAGGTTCGTCGCAATGATGTTGTATATCAACGTAGGTGACGACGACGGGGTCATATTGAGACGCAGGAAGGGATACTACCATCAGCTGTTGAGCAAGGGATGGAGCAGATTGTCGAGGGCATCGCCATCGAGCATATTGATGAGATGCATGTCATTGAGCCCGTGCAGCCTGAGATGGAGCATGACATACATATTCGAGGACGGAGTTGAGGACGCGGTCGTGGACGCCGACGTGGACGTGGCAGGGGACGAGGGCGAGAGCATAGGAAGGGGATGGAGGGGACTTGATGTTTTTTTATCATTTTTGAGATTATTATGTATATTTGATATTCAGATCTTTCTATATTAATTTTTGTAGTATTATCTAAATTTATCCATATTGAAATGTGTTGATATTGGTATAGCTCATTTTATCTGCTTAAAGTGTGGTTGAAGTTGGTATAGATGATTTTATGTAATTATTTTTGTAATTGAAATGCTTCAAAACATTACTTTTTTGTATAATGTGAGAATTTTGCATAGTGCTGCTGTTTTGCTGCAGTACAGCTTGCAAGCGGTGAACCATTCACCGCATTTAAATGCGGTGAACCACTCACCGCATTTATAAGCGGTGAACCATTCACCGCATTTATAAGCGGTAAATAGTTCATAAATGCGGTGAACCATTCACCGCATTTATAAGCGGTAAATAGTTCACCGCTTTTAATGAAAACTTGTGTTTTCTGAGACTAACGGCAAAACTGGGGTACACCATGAAGACGGTGAATAATTCACCGCATTCATAGGATTTTTAAATCCTCATGAAAGCGGTGAACCATTTACTGCTTTCACATGAATGCGGTAAATGGTTCATCGCTTTTAAAGTGTTCTGCCACCTCACCGTCTACGTGGCAGTTTTGAGTCTATTTTTATAAATTTAAATTTCAGAGGGCTATTTTTAAAATAAAAGTGTTGAAGGAGATTAGTGGGGTAAAAACTCCCCTAGTATTCTCATCCGCTACCAGTTTCCACGCTAACTAATAAACTAACTGGTGTAGAAACCCGCGCGATGCGGCGGATAAACAATAGAAATAAAATTTTAAAATTTCAATAAAATTTATATTTACAGTTTATTGGTATATAGGAAGCTATACCATATTAAGTATAGCCAATTTGCATTATTAAATTCAACTGTTAAAAAAATAAAATTATAGTTAAAAGTTTATATACTTTTTTAAATCATCGAAATACTGTAAGAGATATACAATTTTATCATATTAAAACAAATTAAATATATAAAATACATAAAAAAAAGAGCTACTATAGTTGAATCAAACACCTTTGTTTAAGTATTAAAACAGATTAAATATATGAAACACATAAATAATAAGTTAATGTATCGGGCTTAAAAAAATNTATATATAGGCTGAGTGAATAATCTGAGTTTAGTTAAAATTGGGCCAATATTGTTGGCCCATAAAAACAAACCCAATAGACAAATAAAAGAGCAAAATTTTACTAAATTTATACATTTTTTCCTTGTTTCTTTCTTTCACAGAACTCTAAATTTTCAATATGTTTCTCTATTTCTCTTTTTCTGTCTCTCACCCTAAGCGGCCAAGCCGGAAGTCCTCCAAATTACCAAGTAATAGCATATGCTTGCCGTTGCCTACCTTGCTATTAATTGTATGCTTGAAAAAAATATACATAATATTTTTAAAGTAAAAAATTATTATTCATATAAAATTTTAATTTTTGTTATATATGATTGGATAGTTTAATCCAATATTTATCTATATAATTTATTTATTTTTGACTGCATAAATAAAAATAAATAATATGGAGATTGAAGGCGTAAGAAAAGACATGTAGGCTGAAAACATTAGATATTCAACTCATAAATTATTTTTTTCATATTATAATATTATATTTTATATAAGTATTTTGTAATTTGAACTATTAGGCATATTTTTGTATCAAATTATAGATAATGTTCTATACAAATTAAACTTTTGATCGTATGTTGTTGAGAATTTCAAACGGCTCGTTTAGGGCTCAAGCTCGCTCGACTCGAAATTAAGCTTGCTCGAGCTCGGCTCCAATTAATTTCAATCCAAACTTGAGCTTAAATTTAAGCTCGAAATTACTTTCAAGCCGAATTTGAGCCGAGATAAGCTCGCTCGAGCTCGGGCTCGTTTCCACCCCTCCGCGCGAGAGAGAGAGAGAGAGAGAGAGAGAGAGAGAAAAGAGGTTGTTTCGTCGTCTTCCTCCCCTTCCTGGCCCCTCCACCTCTCCCCAAAACCCTAACCCTAATCCCACAGATCGTAGATACATACATACAGAGAGAGAGAGAGAGAGAGAGAGAGAGAGAAGGGGCGGGGGGTTTACTAAACAGAGAGATCTCCCTCTCCCATGGCGATCCTCTATGCGGTGGTGGCGCGGGGCACGGTTGTCCTCGCGGAGTTCGCCGCGGTCACGGGGAACACCGGCGCCATCGCGCGCCGCATCCTCGAGAGGCTCCCCGCCGACGCCGACTCCAGGCTCTGCTTCTCCCAGGATCGCTACATCTTCCACGTGCTCAGGGCCGATGGAATCACCTTCCTCTGCATGGCCAACGACACCTTCGGAAGTAAGCCCTCATTGGATCTCGCCCCCATTTTCTTTTTAAGTTCCTCGTAGGTCCCTTTTTTTTTGCATCACTTATTGGTCGAATCGTGCTCGTAATTTGATCCTGTGCGAGTTACAAGGTGCGGATTTTGGTGAAAATTAGGTTTCTTGAATGGTCTGGTATTCCTCGTAGATTCAATTTTTTTGAATCCTTTATATTGATCGAATTTGCACTCGTAATTGGATCCTTTACGAGTTAAAAAAGAGAGGATTTTTGGTAAAACTTAGGTTTTTGGATGGTCTGGTCCTCCCTGTAAATTCATTTTTTGAATCCTTTATACTGATCGAATTTGCACTCGTAATTGGATCCTTTATGACTTAGAAAAAAAGAATTCTTAGGGAAATTAGGATTTGGGACGGTCTGGTACTGATTAATTGATGAGGATTCGGTTTTAGTTAGTATATGTTTTTACGAAAAGCTTTGGGGTTTCAGATGCTTGATCTACTTGCTGTTTATTTGGCTCATATAGCGAGCAAAGTTGAAAGATCCTGGCTGGATGCATTTAGGAAGAGATCGTGCGTCTAGTTTCCTTTATCTATGTTCTTATTGCACAAATCTATTATTATGTAAGGACGATTTTGACAATTTAGGTAAAACTAAGGTTTCGGTAGTTATTTGCTGAGCAGTTGAGGGAGATTCAGTAGTAATAAGTGTGTGTTGTGGAAATAGCTTTGGGGTTTTTGGATGCTTAATCTATTGGCCGGTGATTCACTCACTATAGCTACCTAAGTTGAAGATCTTGGGCTTATTTAAGTCATTAAGTGGGAACAATAATTTTATAGAAGATTGCATGTTTATAAAGATAGAATGCCTAATTATCTTTAGTGCTGCTACTATTGGCCAAGTTATGGTTAGTGAGGGATACTTTGATTTCTTTAAAGGTGCTATGTTCATTGTTATCAGAACCAGTTCTAACCCCCAGCGTTGCATTAGGTCGTATATTCTATCCCCATCATCAACATTTATTGGGCTGGATTCACCCATAATATTCCAATGGGTTTAAATCCATCTGTCAGGAAACAAAGACGACTGATCCAGGCCAATCGTATACTTATTTATTGTTTGATATATCAAGCAATCTAAACATGTTATTAGCTATGTTTTTTTTTCCACAATTCTGCACCTTTCTGCAAATGATATGTGCTGGAAAATTCAACAAGGCTGTCAAATTTGTCCCCGTGTTATCATTTATTCATAAGTGTTGCAAGAAGGGAACTTGCCTGCTGGCTTAGATTTGTCTAATTTTTCTTGATGTTTGATGTTTGCTAATTAAATCACATCTAATGAATTGTTTCCCCCAAAATTGTTGGTAGAACTAACAATTATTCCTTCCAAGTACATATTTGTCTTTATGCATCTTTAGAGATGACTAATGCATTAGGGAATATTATTATATATAGACGTAAATGGAAAGTTCTGCTGGGCCAGCGAGCAAACCAGTGTTATTGTAACTCCCCACCTCCCCCAACCTGCATTGCATTTGTACGGATTGAGATGCATCATCATTGTCCTCGCTTTTGAGAATGCTCCCTAACAATCGCAGGGTAGAGTGCGCTTTAATTGGAATATTTCAATTTCTTGTACTCACACATAGCAGCTATTTCATGAAGATGGTTGGACGTTATTATCTATATCTATATTCATGCAGTCATATTCATGTACTTGAAGATGGTCGCACTTTTCTTAATTCTTATGTATATCCTATTTTTAACTTCGTTTTTACATAGGGAGAGTTCCTTTCCTATACTTGGAGGATATTCACATGAGGTTTATGAAGAACTATGGCAGAGTAGCTCATTCTGCTCTAGCTTATGCAATGAATGATGAGTTCTCCAGAGTGCTACATCAGCAGATGGAATTCTTCTCTAGTAATCCAAGTGCAGATACACTTACTCGTCTCCGAGGTGAAGTTAGCGAGGTAAGTTTAGAGACTATTAAGTTGGAAAAATATTTATCAAGATATTCAAGTAGAATGCTGTCTGTGATGAAGGATTTTTGCTGTAGTGTGGTTTTTATGAATTTGATTTATTTGAAGGTTCTGTTTTGATTAATTTGAAGGTTTAGTGCTTGTTAAGGTCTTACGTACCAAATTAGTCAAATTTTCTTGTTCTGGCTTTACCACGAAGGACGTGACTCTCTTAAACAGAAATCTGTTCTTCGGTAAATTATATAACCCTGTTTATTATCCTTCTAATTTTCCTCCGGAGTTAGCCTTTTTAAACAAAAAGTTGCTTGTTCAATTTATTTTGAGATAGCATGGGCTTGACCTAGCACATTAATCCTTCTTCACATGAATATAAATTTGTTTGTCGCAATTGTACTCGAGTCCACTGTGGTAACATGTACTTAATGTTGAAAGTTAATCAACATAAGACCCATATTAACTTCTTCTAATTTTCACTACTTAGTCATCAAACTTATGGTTTAATGAACATAATATTTTCATAACTTCATTACTACGGAAAATTGTTCAGATACATACTATTATGGTGGAGAATATAGACAAAATATTAGACAGAGGTGATCGAATTGCACTTCTTGTTGACAAAACTGCTACAATGCAAGATAGTGCCTTTCACTTCCGGAAGCAATCGAAGCGACTTAGGAGAGCTCTTTGGATGAAGAATGCGAAGCTTTTGTAAGTGCTGAATCTTATGTTTGAGTTATCTTTTCCTTTTCAATGAGTTAATTGCTTTCTTGCTAATAATACATAACTTGGTAGTCTTAGAACGTAATGGATTTTTCTAACATCTATTTGGGAAGCTTCTATTAAAACATATAAACTGATGCAACAAACTGCTTTTTGTGTTATGCAGAGTTGTGTTGACTGTTATGATAGTGCTGTTGCTGTACTTAATAATTGCTGCTTGTTGTGGGGGCCTCACACTTCCATCGTGCAGAGCATAATTGTTTTGGTTATCACCTTTCATCAAGTGCACTCGAATTGTCATGTTAAACTTCCTTTCTAGTTCGCGAGTCTCCCTTTCGTATTGTGAAGAACTTTATAGTTATTACATATGTGGTTTGTATCTAGGAAAGGAAAGGATTTATCTGAAATTTGGTACATATTTCATTTATCATTAGTAGTTCCTGGTCTTTTGTATAGCCATTTTGTCATCTTTCCGTTGTTTATTTGCTGTACAATATTTACCGGGTCTGTATCATACATATGGTTTAAGACAATGTAATGGTGGACTATGGTTTCTGCCTTTTTCATTTTCACCTTTTTGGTGCCATTTTACGTGTTGTTTTTTTACCTCTTTAGTTGGAATGACTGATGCTCTTTGCATTATAATGAATAAATGTTAAGAAGAAAGGAAAATAAAAAGTTTTTAATCCTCTTTGTTGGCACTTTTTTTTTTTATTGTCTGTTTTTCTGAAACTCAAATGATACGGCCGATTGTGCAGGCTGATGGATTTCTGTATCCTTAGTATTGTTTGTTCTTCTATTCGGCCTAATGCAGAATGATGGTTTCCTTGAAAACAAAAGTAAGCTAAAGAAAGTTGCTAATTTGTTTTTCTGTTGCAGGATTAAACCGCTACATAAATGTGTTACAGAGTTCTGCTATCAAGTGGTTCATTCAGTTGCATAGAATTTTAGTTCAAAAAAGAAACTAATAGAGATGGTAGCAACCTGTCAACTAGTTTACTTCATTTCATTTAGAATAGATGAATATATTCCAGCGTCTGAAACTCACTAATGCTGTTATGTGCATTTTGTTGTTTTCTGAAATATTTTGAGGGAATTTTTTTTTTTCCTGAAATTTTGTTCCAGCTAGTTCTTATTGAATTGGTGGGAACATTCTACTTCCAAATCTTAGTATGGCCTAAATCTATATAGTTAGATTCAATGAATTGCAGTCGTGGTACAAATTATAAATTTTTCATGGTCTTAATATTTTTTTCCCAAATTGGATATTGCACAGAATTGTTTGGAGCTTCTGCTTTTGGGTTTCAGAACGCTCTTTACTTTGTTGTTTCGCTCCTGTTTCTACCTGAAGAAATCCTCCTCTTGTGTTTTCAGAAGCAAGGAATGGTTCTTATAGTTGGAAGGCAGCATAGCTTTCAGCTACTCTGTGCAGTGCAGTCTGTTAAATAGACTTTTTACAGTACAAGCTCTGTATACAGCTAATATTTTGATGTAATTTAAATCTGTAATGGTGCTGCTGATGCTTGAAGAAAAGCAACATCTTAGGTTTGTTAACTCCATTGGTTAGGTTTGGTGTTTGACCACCATTTTTAATCACCTTTCTGTATTAAAATCTCGAAAAGAAAACTAAGATTGATTGAATTAGTATTTCTATCCTAATTTTAACTTTTCTATTATGAACAGATAATTCCTGGTGAGTTAATTATGAGCTAAGAACAAAACCACATTTTCTTAAGCTAATAATTTATAGGGTTTTCAAGGGGCCATGCTTGTAAAGATTAGTTAGCAACTGCCCCTCATTGCCTATCCCTGAAACTGCACCACCACTCCCAACTTCTTCACAAACCCTCAATATTTTTTTAACTTGTTCGATCTCTCTCTCTCTCTCTCTCTCTCTCTACTCCTTTAAAACCCTGATCCCCTTCGCACACACTTCCTCACAACACAAACCCCTTTCTCCTCTTTTGATCATCACAATCCATACAACTAAAACAAGCCAACAATCAACAACAATGAGCACTAGCGAAGCCACCGTGATCCCCATCGGCGATTATGCCGCTGATGCAGCTGGAAAAACTCCAGCTGCACCGGTTGCGCCTGCTGCTACTAGTACTGCTGCTACCGCCGCTACTGCTCCTGCTCCTGCTACTGCCACCACTAATGCTCGTAAAGCACGCATTCCTTTTCTTTTGAGGAGCAGCAAAAGACGCCAAGGATGCAGGAGATGCCTCGCGGCCTTCGACTTCCTTTTAAGAATCTGTGCTTTCGGCCCCACCCTTGCCGCTGCCATCTCCACAGGCACATCTGACGAAACCTTATCTTTCTTCACTCAGTTCTTTCAGTTCCACGCGAACTATGCGGATTTTCCGGCCTTCACGTACGTTACTTTAAATGAAACAAGTTACACTTATATGTAGTAACAAAGTTTTGTATCTGAGATTGAATTGGTAATAGTTATAAATTCAGTATTATTTCGTCATGATGCATGACTGAGAAATAAAATTAATTGTGCAGGTTTTTTGTGATTGGGAATGCGATTGCAGCGGGATACCTAGTGCTGTCTCTTCCCTTCTCGGCTGTTGGAATTCTTCGGCCTAAGGCTACAGGGCTGCGGCTTCTGCTGCTTATTTTTGACACTGTAAATTCCAATATTCATGGCCTCTATTTAACATTCAGTTTCTTTAGTTAGTATAAGTATCAAGTTATGCTTTTGTTCTACTACGCTCATGCATGCCAGTTTGGTTTGGCTTCCAGAATAGTTTTTCTACTTCGAGAAGTAGTAATTGATGCTTGGCAAACAAATAGTTAGTAGCTTTTGCCACACTTGGCAACCAAAATGAGCTTTTGCTTCTGCTGCGGCGTTTTCTTTCTTTCTTTTTTTTTTTATGAGAGGGAGGAAGCTAGGGGAAGTTAGATAAAAACTTTAGCTTCTAGTGCCTATCTTCAATCACATCTACTCAAACAATACTTTTGTCGAAGCACTAATCAGGCTAAACAAGCCCTAAAGGCTATATCAGAAGTTAATTTTTCCGCATTGAGGAATCCAAATCTAAATATACATGATTTCCCTCTTTATGATTTGTACATGCAGGTAATGGTTGCCTTAACTACCGCAGCAGCATCTTCTGCTTCAGCAATTGTTTATTTAGCTCACAACGGAAACCCGAAGGCGAACTGGGTCGCGATCTGCATGCAGTTCCATGGATTCTGCGAGCGAACGAGTGGTGCAGTCGTCGGGACATTCATCGCAGTCCTCATCTTCATGCTTCTTGTGGTTATGTCTGCTTTTGCTGTCCGAAAACATTGATTACTTAAGGACCTTAAAAAGGAATATTGTGGTGCTTGTGTGCAATTTCTGATCATGTATGTGCTCTTTGTCATGTATGTGCTCTTTGTCTGTTGAGAGTTTGGTTGTTTCTCTCTTTGTTTTCAGTTGGCTTCTTGCAATATGTAATGTAGCAAAGTGCCAAAGAATGAAATATTTATATATCTGCTTGATTTCTGGTGGGAACTGCTGTAATTTTTATCATTTAGTACACAATTGTAAGCATGTCAATTAACTAAGATCTCTCTCTCTCTCTCGTGTTAAATTATATGAAACAACCATTTTTTTTAAAACTTAAGCCGGTAGAGAATGCTGCTTTAATAATTATATTTAATATTTTTACTCACATCAGGGCTCGAAATATTTTGATAGATCAAAGACATGAATTTAAATTAAATGGGAAGAAATATTTAATAATGCAAGGAGTCTCGCAGAACTTGAATTCAGAACCTTTATTTTGCTCTAATATCATATTACATTATACGGAACAACTGTTTGCTCCAAAAGCTTAAGCTTATAGAGAATGATGTTTTAATAATTATGTTTAACATCACTCTCTCTTTTATTTTCTTGAATCCTGAGTGGTTTTACCATGCATAAATTAAAAAATTATTAATGGTGTTGATGGATTACTTTATAAGAGTATTCGACATTTTAAAAATTATAAAATTTGAACCCGATGCGTGAGAACTATGTTTGCGTAAATACAATTATGGCATCTGAGTATGACACAAAACAGAAACGGTGATACGATAAATTTTAAAAACTTTCAAATATGATATGTGTGGATACGATAATAAAGCATAATTTTTTTACAAATATTTATTAGTATATGTGACAATATATACTACAAACTTCACTTTAGCTAAAATGATTTAATAATTTATAAAGGTAAGGAACTCATTTACTGGTGCAAAGATGTAAATATTTGTCGAGCTTTGATATATCATGAAACTAAATTACTGAGTGTTCTGAAATTAATCTGGAGTTTTATCAACTGTGAATTTTTAATGCAAATGCCATCCAAATGCAAAGTGAGATAACTTATTTAACAGGATTTTGAATACGAGATTAAACGCAAAAAAGCTCTATCATATGTCTCCCCGATTTTTTCCTAGAGTATCCATTAAAGTATTCCTCAAGTATTTGAATATTTTTTTAAATTTTTAATATATCAAATACTTCGTAAAAGTATCCGACTGTCTCTAACGAGTATTCGCGTCCGTACGGATCCCATATGGACACCGTAGCCAAAATAAACTATCTATGCATCACTTAGATAACATGTAAGAGAAATGATTGGAGGATAAGAAATAGAGTTTTTTTTTTTTTGAGTTTAATTCATGTTAGAATTAGTGAAGTGACATGCACGATGCGAAAGGGTTGATAATAGAAAAAAATAAAAATTTATGAAAAAAGTGAACATATGGGAATATAAATATTCCATAATTATTGAGAATGAGACAGTCGACGATGGCACCGTACATTGTCCTTGTCGGAGACGCATGAGGAGCAGCGAATAGGGGCCGCCGAAGTGCTTCAAGCGACGAGCAAGAGAAAAAGGGAGAGAGAAAAAAAAAATCTAAAATGATGGTAGAGAGATCCAAAACCGCTGCATAGATGAGGTGAGAGGAGAGGGAGATACCCCGCTATTGGTTTGGGAGATAAAGAAAATCAAGAGAAGGGAGGAAAAAAAAAAAGAGAGAGAAAGAGGGTTGAAGGATGTGGTTTGCGAGGGAGAGAAAGAGTTTTATTAAGATAAAAGAGAATAAAAAAAATTTAAAACAAATAATGGATCCCACTATCCTCAAATGAAGATAGTATTCACGTTGGATTTGACCATGAGAAATCATGTACAGATATAGATATAAATTATTCTCAAATAGCCTGAATATATATTTTCAATATTTTGATTTGTCCAATCAACTAGTAACTAATATTTTGAATTGTCCAATCAATTTTAAATTTTAAATTTTTAAAAATTACATTTAAAATCTTGGCTTATCATTTCAATATTTTGATGTAAATTTTTAATATTTAATTTTTAGTTTGAATTTAAATTATAAATTTAATTTTATGTTTTGAGGTGCAAACTCAATTTTAAATTATTTTTTATATTTTGTATTTTAATTTTAATTATTTTTTGACGATCAATTTTTTTTTTTTAAATATTTACAATAGGAATCAAACATACCGATTCCTATTGTTATTTTGACCAAACATATTGGAGATTTTATCATTCCGTTTCTGACTTATCCATTCCGATTCTAATTTCGATTCCATTTCCCATTTTGAATCAAACGCGCACTAATTTTTAGATATTTATCGGTGTATAAAATGTATTTATACACTTGGTTTAGGTAATAATTTCCCAACTACAAACGTGTTCTGGTTTGTTTATCTCTAAAATGGAAATAATCACTACAACAGAATTAGATTATAGGGACACATTTTTGGAACATTTTATATAAGTGTTCTATTTATGTCAAAACTTAAAAAAAATCTACTAAGACCTAAATATAAAGTTCAATGCAACAAAAAATAAAAGGTTACTCTACTCAAACTATCCCACCCAGTTCATTCGGCCTGATTATAAACAGAAAAGAAAAAAAAGAAAAATCGATCACCATCTCCCCTTCTCTCCTCACTCAATCCACTGAAACCCTAGACGAAGAGCCCCTCGCTCTCCTCCTCCTCCGCCGCCGCAGCCGACAAGGTAGGGTTTCGGCGGTTGCTAAATACTCAAATAAGTGTTGGTAAATTAGCAGCATTGTTTTTAAGTTATACCGACACTCTTAAACTGTTATTATATACCTAGCGATCCCACATATAGCAACACTTTTTAAAAGTGTCGATAATTTAGCTAGCATCACTTTTTTTGACCTGTACCAATATTTAAAAATGTCGCTATATACCGTTTTTGTTGTAATGAATCCAATTACCCAACTATTAATGTCTCAATTGATAAGTCAAGTTCTATGGGCTTCTCTCAACAACCATTATTATCATCTTATCCAAATTAATAAGCTAGGTACTTGAAAAGTATACATTTCTTTATCTTTGTACGTATTTTATTCTTCTATATCTTTGTACGTATTTTATTCTTCTATATCTTTGTACATATTTTATTCTTCTATATCTTTGTACGTATTTTATTCTTTTCCCATAAGTTTTGCTTTGGAATGTTAAATATAAAAATATTTAAACACCTTTTACAATCAACTTAATCTTTTAGAATAACGGTTGTTTCGTATAATTTAATATGGTATCAGAGTAGGAAGTGCTGAATTAAAGTCACGCCGGGCTCTTAGTATTAATATATAATTCAAGTCCACGTCATAGGCCGTTCTTCTCAGCTTAAGCTTTAGAAAATAACGGCTTTTTTGTATTATTTCACATTGAAGTCAAAAAAATATGCACATTAAACTTCTTATTGCTAGGGAGTCCCCAATTCTTGGGTTTGGCCTATTTTGTGATGCAGCTCGAAAATTTTTAGAGCTTAAATCACAAAAAAAATAAAAAATAAAAAAGATCCGTAATAGAAATGTAGAATTTCTGGATTTGGTCAGGCATGAAGAGTATAGATTGTGTTGCCATGTAGTGTATTCATATTGGCCAGTTCTAATTCAACCCGATTCACATAGGATGTGGGATTGAAATTTATCCCAACAAGATAAGGATAATGATGAATTATATATTTCTTATTAGTTATATAAGAAACATATCTCGTGATGAATATTTTAACTGATATTTTAATCCTAAACTCTATGTGAAAATTAGGATATTTTAAGGGGTCCCGATAATCTATAAGTAGGACCTCTTTCTCTCGGATTTTTCATAAACGAGAATATACGAAAATAGAGATTTCTTTATTCTCCTCTCTTTTCCTCTCTCTGGGATTTCCTCCTAAGTTCCCAGAGTTTTGGAGTATGGACATAGAAGAGCTCTGGTAGCCCTCATCGCATCTGACGATCCGCAACACATGTGTAACACACTGAACTTTAGCAAATTGCAAGGTTCTAGTGTTAGAATAGTAATTTGAACTATTCCTGGTATAGTGGTATTCATGAGGGTCGTTGACTGTGTCCCGACCTATTACTCGCGTCTTGAGGAGCGAGGGTTGGTACTTAGCACCAAAACCTCCAAACTGCAGGTTTTGGGGTGCTGGGTACCGGTATCAGGGAAGGAGTACAGGAACCGTGCAGCGTGACTGAGAGGTGTGCTCTCGAGTTTGAGCTCTGCAAGGCAGAGTATCGGTACTGGACCTGACACCGGTACTCCATCGCGAGGGTATCGGTACCTTGTGTAATTTCTCGCTTGACCGAGGCTCAGGTTTGGCGCGCTCGGCTGCGGGGTACCGATAGTTCAGCCTGCGTACCGGTACGCAATGCAGAATGCAGCCTGCACGTTTTTGAGGGGTCTTTTTGAGATTGTAGCATCTCTTTAAATAGTACACCACCCCTTTGAGGGGCTTTTTGTACTGGGAACCTGAGGAGAAAGAGGTGAGCTTCCTCCTCTACCTCTCTCTAAATTCCTCTCATTTTCTTGTGAGATTCTTAGGTTTGATCTTCTCTTTTTGTTTCTTCTTCATGGGGTTGCTCTTGGGTCTTTGGAGAAGCCTTGAAGTGAAGGATTGGGCTTGTTTGAGGGAAGAACTCCAACCCTAGCACCTTTCAAGCTTGGTTTGGAACTTAAAGAGAGGTTAGTAACTTTAATCTCTCCTTTGGATTATGTTTTGTTGGATTTTTGGGGATGAAAACCTAGTATGTGAAATCTAGGGTTTTATTTGGGGGTTTTTGATTTGTAGTCTTTGGGGTTAACTGGATGGTTGTAGAATTTTCTTTTAGGTTGGATTAAAAGTGTTCTAGCTCTCATTTGGAGATTGGAAGGGTTCTTCACCATATAAGGTGAGTTTCTATCTCTTTTTGGGTTGGATAAAGATGTGTTTGTGGGGTGTTCATTCGAAACCCCTAACTTTCTTAGAATCTTTATTAGAGAGCTAGGAGACTAGTGGATATCCTCGTTCGCGCAAACGAAGGGGATATGATGAGTTCTCGGTGGGTTTGACCTTACCGAAATGGGTGAACTCCCCCTATGTTATATTCTTTATTGTAAAATAGAAAATCATGCATATTCATGCTAGATAGAGTATAAATAAATTTTAGAATGTTTAAAATACATATGTCATATATCATATTATATCACCTCTATGTAGTAGAGAGACAAGTATATATAGTAATCATGCAATTGAATGGCATTCTTCTATATGGTTAGAAATCATGTTTCATTTAGTGAAAATGATAAGTATAACATGCTCTTGGACATAGAACTCATGCTTGACATAGTGAACATTAATGTCATAGTGGCATTCAACTTAGTAAATGGTTAAACTTTTACTTGATGACATAGTGATAGACCGTAGGGTTTTTAGTATTTATACCATGTTTTAGACATGACGACCTTGGACATGAGACGGATGATTACGCTTGCTTGCCATTATGTTCATTTGCACATGCTTGTGAGGGTCGCTCCCCACAAGCCGGCACTCCGAAGATAGCCAACGCGACATAAGCTCGCCCGTGCGGGATTGGGCACCAAAATGGGATGCCATAGGGGAGACTCATTCCTAGAGTGGGAATGTTGACTACTGCGGGGCCATTAGGCACGACGCAAGCCGGGCTACACTTGTGTAGGTCCTATTTGATTGGAACAATATTGAACTAAAATGCAATGTGGACATTATACTAGTTGTAAATGTAGACATCCTACTAGTTGTACATGTGGACATCATACTTGTTATACATTCGCATTCATGTTAGAATAGCACTTATACATGTGAAACTCATGCTAAGTAGAGGCATAGTAGTTTAGTAAAATTTATTACATGCTTTTTATACATGTTGTTTATTTTCTTTAAATGTTGAATAATACTACTTATGCCTCTATGACCTAGTGGTGTATTTCGCTGATGTCGGCAACTTACCCACTGGGAACTATTGACTAATAGTTCTCATTTCCATTGCATTGTTGTTTTTGTTTACAGAGCCATCCATTCCGGAAGAGGCTAGGGACCACGGAAAGGGTATCGCCTCTAGCTAGATAACGAGGTGCTTTACTTTAGGTGGTTCATCTCTCCTTTTTGTTTTAGTTGGAGAGAGTGAGAGTTTTGTACCCTATGTGTAGAGACCACCATTTTTGTGTATCTTGTACCTTGTATTTGGATATTTGGATGTATTTACTTTATGATTTATGCTAGTTGTTTTAGCTCTTTTTATTCTCCTTATCATTAGAAATTAGTTGGTGTATGCTCTGATATCGTATTAGATGTTTTATCTATCTTACTTCATTATACTATTGTTCTAGACGCCTTATATGTGTAGACATATAGCGGGTCTGGACACGCACCGGGCGGGTTTCCGCTGGGTCCCGGGGCGTGACAGCATGGGAGAAAGCAAGATACATGAAAGACCCAAAAACATCGAGATAAGGATGATCCAAGAAGGCTAGTAAAATAAGCAACCCGATCCGATTTTGGTTCCTAAATACATTGGCTATTTAGTTTGTGGTTTTCGCCATCCTCTGATTCCAACAGATCGAAGTGTGTTCAATAAGGAGTTTGGCTCAAAAAAAAGAAAAGAAAAGAAATTCATATATGAATAGTCTCATATGGATAATAAATGAAGCTTAAAGTGGTCTTTATATGAATTACTATATTCCAAATTTATAGGTTTAAGTTTTTGGTTTGGATAGGCTCTAATAAACATCTTATACCTGTGATTTTGCATGAACTTGAAAAACTTACAAACTGGATAGCCAATGTATCTAGGAACCAAAATGGATCGGGTTGCTTGTTTTACTTGCCTTCTTGGATTGTCCTTATCTCGATACTTCTTGATCTTTCATGTATCTCATTGTCTGGATGCTTTTTGATCTTCTACGTATCTTGCTTTCTCTCATGCGTTGCGGATCGTCGGATGTGAAGAGGGCTACCAAAGTCATCTTCTATGTCCAAACTCCAAAACTTTGGGAGCGTAGGTGAAAATCCAAGAGAAAAAGAAGAGAGAGAGAGAAGGAAGAAATCTCCAGAAATGTAGATGAAAATCCCAAAAAGAAAGAAGAGAGAGAAGGAAGAAATCTACATTTTCTTGTAGATACTTATGGATACAAAATCTGATAGAAAAGGGGTCGTATTTATAAATTATCAGGACCCTTTAAAATATCCTGATTCTCACATAAAGATTAAGATTAGATTATCTATTAAGATATTCATTAGGAGATATGTTTCTTAACTAATAAGAAATATATAATTCATACTTATCCTTAACTTATTAGGATAATTCCCAATCCACATCTTATGTGAATTGGGTTGAATTTGAATGGACAATTGTGGACATCATATGTGGATCGGGTTGAATTTGAATAGGTCAATGTGGACACGCCATATGGCAACAATCTTCCAATTGGCCACATTTGTCAATTCTCTCTCATACATTCTACTCTTCATACGGATAATGAAGTGTGTGATCTGATAAAAGAAACATAATGAAGGAGTGCTATATTAAGTCACCACCCAACTAACATGGCACATTAGTAGCTTAATTCATCTATGTCCTGGATGTTTCAATACACATCGGATCAAGCATCACAAATTTCTCTCTTGTAATGATAGGGCTCGACCCTACAATTATTTCTCATATTCATAATTATCTCAAGTAACACAACCGAGATAACAGTCTGGACAATGAGTCACAAGACTTACATGGTGTGTTATCAAAACGTCTTCCTCAGCTCCTCATGTTAATCTATCTCGGTCCAAACACTTTACTAGACATGCTTTGCAAGATCATATTTTCTCATGACCTGAGATGCACGCTAAGTTAGTTACATCAGACCTCCACTTCATAACGTAGTTCTAAGTCGAGGGCATAAAAGGGTTAGTGCTCACATAGTTACATAGAGAGAAGAACTTATGTTACTATACTAACTGGTTGACAAGCACATACGATATGATATGTATGCAATGGCGGAGCTCCCACTCAATGGGTCGTGTCACACTTTAAAACGCCATACGAATCTTGGTCTAGGTATCACTAATGTATCAATCACTACACAACTCAAGTCATCTCTCTAATCCGAATACTTAGGTTCGGATATTATACAGGCTCGATATGGAATTTCATAGAAGAACTCTCATATCCAATTCCTTAGAGCCTCATCTTAAACTAATTAAGCCGACTTTTAAGTTATATTAACACTTTATTCGTAATGTATATAAACAAAGCAATCATATTACAACTACTCAAATTAATATAATTATCTAGTCTTATCTTGCTCACCACCTAATTGTTAGGCTGATCACCCATGTGAGTGGGCAGACCTGAGCCCGGTGACTTATCGATATGTGTCTATTAGAATCAATTACACAATCACATTAAAAGAAAAATATATTTCCATTAAGAAAGCATCAGATACAAAAGTATCAATAATGTCCATACATCAAAACCTCCGAAGACCCAAACTCCTAGCGTGGGTCTGGAACATATCCCTAGCTATCGGTTTGGTCAATGGATTGGCCACCGTCTTAGTAGTGGAGATAAGTCTAAGAGTGACCTCGCCTAACCTAATCATCTCTTGAATGTAGTGAAAACGAATATTTATATGCTTGGTTCTGCCATAATACTTAGGGTCCTTCACATACTCTAGGGCAGCTATACTGTTAGAGAACATCTCAACATGCTTATCAGCTCAAGCCACAATGTCGAGGTGCTGGAGAAATCTTCTCAGCCAAACAACCTCCTGAACGGCTACTGAACAAGCAACGTACTTTGTTTCTATGATAGACAAGGCAACACAGCTCATCTTCTTACTACACTAGAAAATTGCTCCATTTTCAAGCATAAACACATAGCCTGAAGTAGATCTGCACTCATCGCTATCACCGCCCTAATCCACATCGCTATATTCTTTCAGTCTCAAGTCTCTAGCTTGGAAGCAGAGAATGAGATCACTGGTTCCCTTTAAATATCGAGGGATCCTCTTGATTGCTTGCCAATGAATAGATTCTGAGTTGCTCTGATAACCACTTACCAAGCCAATAGCGAAGCAAATATCAGGCTGAATACACATCATAGTGTATATCAAGCTGTCAATTGCACTCGCATAAGGAACTCTACTCATTTGCTCATTTTCTTTATCCATTTTAGGAAATGTTAGGCTAAATACACTTCAAAGTTGAAAGACAACCAACCCTTAGTGGTATTGATTGTTTCTATATTATTTTCAGCCAATAGTATATCATTGACACATAGGGAGAGAAACATAATCCCCTTCTCTATCTTCTTGATATATAAACAACGGTCTTCCTCTATGATCGATATGTCGATAGACGTGATGGCTTCATGAAACCTAAAATATCACTGCCTCGACGATTGCTTGAAGCCATAAATAAATCTTTTAAGATGACAAACTTATTGTCTTGACCTTTGAGTACAAAACCCTTAGGTTGATCTATAAAGCAAACCATCATTGATAACACAACTATGGAAGCCGAGCTAATTGCCTTAGTTTTAGCTAGCGAGAAAACTAGTTGGTTGAGAGACTTATTGTCTGAGATTCCATTTGTAGAAAAATCAGTTCCATCTGTGTTAATACACTGTGATAGCACTATTGCTATGGTAGAGTAAGAAACCGTTATTATAACGGTAAATCCAGATCCGTGAGAAGGAAACACAACTGTGAGATCATATAAGAACAATGGAATTATTAGTGTAGATTATATTAAATCTACTGATAATTTAGCAAATTTATTAACCAATGCCTTGGGAAGAGAAAGGATCTGTAGGGTTGATGTCACACCCCGCAACCGTTTATTTGGTCGGTTCGGGCGCGCCGACAGGCATCGAACGGACAGAGTCTCCCCTGTCCACCCAAGGCTCAACATAACATCATGTACATCTAGTTGCCCAGGTTAACATTAACAACATACATGAACAATGCGAGTAATTAAACAAGCAGGAGCAAGAGAGAAAAATCTAATTACAACACTTAACATTTAATTATCTTACAAGTTTCCACCAATGCACATAATTTTGATTTACTATTTGCATCAAAAAGATACATAAGGTTTACATCTTCTCATAATACATGCATATCTCTAGCAACCTCACCAAAATACATAAGTCTCTCCATACATGAAACTCTCAAAATGGTGCCCAACTCTAATGCATAGGAGGTCGCTAGCTAGTTAGGGCGCTATGCCCTTACCGTGGTCCTCAACCTGTCCGCCCGTGCTCGGCCCTGCAACAACATAGGATAAGAACTAATAAATAGTTCTCAGTGGGTTCGACTACCAATGCCGCCGATTTTTTCACTAGGTCTAAGGAGGCAAAAGTAGAAGGGTTAGCCAAATAATAGTTTTCTAGCATGCTACTATGCCTTTGGAATATGAACAACAAACAGGTAAGGTAAATAAATACTAGCAACTACTATACTCATGATGCATGCCATTTACCTTTATTTCCATAACCCAATCAATCCGGCTTACCCGAAGGTTAAGCCCTGACTCACAACCAATCTCGCAATGTGAGGAGTATCCACTATGCTCACCCGAGACCGTCTGCGGGACAGATACGTTAGTCCCTATCGTGACGTATTTCGAAGGCCACGCTTGGGTGGAGCGACCATCTCCAAGCAAAACAGACGTAATGTGAGTATCATCCAATCCTCTAATCCGATGATACTCTACCAACTAGTGGTAATCAAATCCGAGAACACCAATCCCAATTCTCATAACTTGAGTAATCACATTGTTTCAAGCCAAATGTCACAAGACTACAATGTCTCTAACTAATGCCACAATGTTACCGTAACACATTGGACTTTTGCAAATTGCAAGGTTCGAGTGTTTGATCTGTATTTCGAGTTTTTTTTTTCTGGAATTTTGAAGGGTCGTTGACAGTGTTCCGACCTATGCCTCGCATCCCGAGAATCGAGGTTTAAAACTTAGCACTAAAATCTCTAAAGTGAAGATTTTAGGCTGCTCTCGGGGTGAACTCTGCAGAGCAGAGTACCGGTACTGCATTGGGCCCGTACTGGAACTGGACCTGGTACCGGTACTGCATCGGGCTGGTAACGGTACGCAGTGTATTTTTCTGCGAACCCGAGACTCGAATTTACGTAGACTGCTGCTTGGTACTGGTACTCTTTCCCGCGTACCGGTACGCAGTGCAGACTGTAGTTTGGCAGTTTTTGAGGGTTCTTTTTGTTATTGTCACAATACTTTATATACACCCTCACCCCTTGGACAGGGCTTTGGTGCTACGACCACAAGAGGGGGAGGTGAGCTCCTCTCCATTTTTCCATGGTTTTCCTTTCTTTTTGCTTGGGATTTTTTTGGATTGATCTTCCCTCTTTGCTCCATTTTGCATTTTGGTGACCTTCCACCATTGGAGAAGCTTTGAAGCTTGGATTGGAGCTTCAAAGCTTGGATTGGAGCTTGTTGGAGGAGAGATCTTCAACCCTAATCCATTTTCTAGCTTGATTTGGAGTTTTGGAGAGGTTAGTAAGCTTAATCCCTCATTTGATCCATGTTTTTGTAGATTTTATGGAATGAAAACCTAGAATGTGAAATTTAGGATTTTATTTGGGGATTTTTGATTAGAAGCTTTTGGAGCTCAATTGATTGGTTTAGAACCTTTATTTAGATTGGATTAGAAGGACTCTAGCTTTCATTTGGAATTTGAGAGGGTTTTTCCAACATTTAGGTGAGTTTTGACCCTTTTCTTGGGTTGGTTAAAGATGGATACTTTAGGTGTTCGTTTGTTTCGTCTAACCCTTTTAGAATTTTCTTTAAGGAGCTAAGAGACTAATAGACATCTTCGTTGGCGCAAACGAAGAGGCTTAGAGGAGTTCTTGGTGGGTTTTACCTCACCGAAATGGGTGAACTCCCACCTATACTTTATTCTTTATTGTAAAATAAAAATTCATGCATATTCATACTAAATAGAGCATAAATGAATTTTAGAGTACTTAAAAGGCATATGTTATGTATCATGAAATTTCGTCTATATGTAGTAGAGAAATAGGTGCATAGTACTCATGCTAGTATATGGTATTCTCATGATGTGTTGGAATCATGCTATATGTAGATAAATGACATGCAATTACTTGATTATGAACAATGGACATATGCTAAATATAGTAGAAACCTAATGTCATAAAGTGGCATTGAACTTGGAGTATGTATGGACTTCGTAAGCTACAATGTCATAAAGGAACATTGAGCTTGGAATATGTTTGGGCTTGGTAAACTACAATGTCATAAAGTGGCATTAGATTAGTAAATGATGGAACCATTACATTGTGACATAAAACTAGACCTTTGAGGTTGATAGTATTATACCACGTTGAGACATGATGACCAAGTACTTGAAATGATGATTTCGCTTGCTTGCCATTTGTGCTCGAATTCGCACATGCTTGTGAGGGTCACGCCCTATAAGCCGGCACTCCGGAGTTGGCCTACGCGACATATACTCGCCTGTGCGGTATTGAGGGCCTACTGGGTCACCATGGGACAGTAACATCCTAGTGAAATGCTAGACTATCCGGGGCCATTAGGCGGCACAAGCTGGACTACACTTGTGTAGGTCTTATATTGGAAATGAAAATGACATAGAAACAGCTAAGTGACATTTACTGCTTGATAGTAGGATTTGGTTGGGCATATTATTACACTAGTTGGACATAATGGTATATTGGTGAACTATGCTTGGTGCATATTTATATTCATGATGGTTATTTTAGAGCACACTAATATTACTCCTTGGATATACATGTTTATGATAGCATAGTAACTTTTCATGCTTTATATCCTACTAAACATGAGGCATAGTAACTTAACCAGGTTAATTGTTGCATTTCAATACTTGTTGTTTATTATAACTATTTTGCCTCTTTAGCCTAGTGGAGTATTTCGCTAAGGTCAGCGGTTTGCCCACTGGAAACTATTGATTAATAGTTCTCATGCCCTTTGTTTTGTTGTTTTATTTCAGAGCCTTCCACGCCGGGAGAGGCTCGGGACCGCGGCAAGGGTGTCGCTTTGGGCTAGATAGCGAGGGTTCCGCTTTAGGTGGCTTACCCCTCTTTTGCTTTTTTTTAGAGAGGATGAGAGTGTTGTACCTATGTGTAGAGGCCACCATTTTTGGCTATTTAGCACTTGTACTTGGATCACTTGTTGTACTATTTTATGGTTCATGTTAGTTGATTAGTTTTTTTTATCTATCCACTTGCTTCTAGAATCTAGTTAAAATTATGCTCTGATATCTCTAGATGTTGTTCATTATTGCTTTAAATATCACTTGTTGTAGACGCCTTATATATTGTAGGCATATGGCGGGTCTGGACACGCACCGGGTGGGCTTCCGCTGGGTCCTGGGGCGTGACAGTTATCTTTGTTTATAACTAATGCCACAAGGTTACATTTGTCTCTAGCTAATGCCACAATGTTAAGTTTGCATTTCATGTCAATGTCATTTCTAATGCCCTAATGTTCAAGCGCTTATTCATGTCAATATAGAGTTTCTTTGTTTTCGACCCAATTCTCATACTCTTAGCCACTAGGTATCATATCATGCTTCCACATATACCATAAGAGAATGCAAGAATTGAAAATAACAAGCATCTACTCTACAATGCATGAATACTATATATGAACAAATGCACGGCAATGAAGGAACCTAGACATAAAGAGAAATCTGGATGTTCCGGATAGCACCCCCCACCTCTAAATGATGCCGAGGTGTGAGAATCCTAAGCTCGTGATTTTTTTAGACGTTGCTTCGGCCCTCTGCGACGGAAATGAAGAAAAAACACCCTTTTTCCTCAATACCGTGCCACACGCTCGTAGGAACTCCTGTTTGAGTTGCCCACAAAGTCGGTTTTATCTTCAATTAGGTCTACAAAGGGTCAATTTAACCATAAACCTTAATTCCATAAAACCCCTAATTTCAACCCTAGGGTTTCATGCCATGAACACCATAGTTCCAACATGGAATTTCTAGGGTTATATAGGTCTCTAATTTTACAAGAGATTCAAAACAAAGAGTTATAGGGCATAAAACCAAACCCTAACAAGTATCTTGCAAGAAATCTCACCTTAACCCACTAGCTATCCAAGCTCCACCTTGTAGGAGAGCTCTTGTTCCTCCAAAGCTCCAAAATCCTCTTCAAATCCTCTCCAAATCTCCTTCAATCCACCTTGGGAGAGAGTTTCTAGAGAGAGAGAGAAGGAGAAAAATGAGAGAAAGGGGTGTACTTGGCTGTGAACAAGAGAGAGGAAGGTGTGGGATTTTTATAAGCTGCCACAATTGCATTTAGACCCTCCAATAATTTTTATTTGTAGCAGATTGCATCCTGCTGCTCGCAGTGCAGGGTACCGGTAAGCGGGATGGCATCACCTGTACGCCACTTCGCAAAGGCCCAAACCCGAGAGCTGCTGCTCTCGGTTGCCTGCCTGGTACCGGTACTACCCAGGGCCATCACCGGTACTCAGTGCCCAGACTGCAGTTTTGGCAGTGCTTAACACTACTTAGCGCCGAGCAATGCTGAAACTCTTATAACCTCATTGGGACTCAACTTTAACCCTTCTAATATCGTTGGAATGTCAAATGGACTATGTCCAAGCATCCCTCTCGCTACGCTTTGGTCATTTTGACCAAACGTGACATAACACGACGAGGATTTGATATCTTACATCCTCCTCTCTTTAAAAGGAGTTTCGTCCGCAAAACACACACTTAAACTAAAATGCATAACTCAATCCAAATCTTCGAAAAGATGAGGATGATGCTTTCTCATCGCCTCCTCGAGCTCCCAAGTAGCTTCCCGATCATCGTGGTTGCTCCATTGGACCTTAACATATGGAATATCACGGTTCCGTAGTTTTCTCACTTCTCGAGTAAGGATGAATACCGGGAACTCTTCATAAGTCATATCTTCTTGAAGCTCCGGTGGCTCAAACGTGAGAATATGCTCGGTGTCGTGAACATACTTGCGGAGATTTGACATGTGGAATACATTATGAACTCCCGCAAGCTTGGGCGGCAATGCTAACTGGTAAGCCATCGCACCAATCCGTTCCAAAACCTCGTAAGGTCCGATATACCGGGGACTAAGTTTTTCCCGAATTCCAAACCGCTTTACACCCCTCATGGGCGAAACCTTCAAGAAGATGCGGTCTCCAACCGCGAACTCAAGATCCCGACGGCGCTTATTCGCATAACTCTTTTGTCTTGTTTGTGCCGTCAATAGCCTTTGGCGAGCAAGGCGGACTTTCTCCTCCGCCTCTCGCAACACATTGGGGCCCAAAACCACCCGTTCGCCCACCTCACTCCAATGTATAGGAGACCGGCACTTCCTCCCGTAGAGGGCTTTAAATGGTGCCATTGCTATACTAGCTTGATAACTATTGTTGTAGCCAAACTCGGCCATTGCTAAGTGTTTATGCCACCCGCCCCGATAATCAATGACACATGCCCACAACATATCCTCCAAGACTTGGATTGTCCTTTCCGATGTCCGTCGCTTTGAGGATGAAATGTAGTGCTAAAATCGAGTCATGTGCCAAGCACTTCTTGCGAACTTTTCCAAAAATGAACGTGAACCGGGGGTCTCGATCCGACACAATTTACTTCGGAACCCCGTGCAGCCTCACCACCTCATCGAGGTAAACCTGTGCCAACCTGTCTCCAGACCAAGTATTGTGAATCGGTAGAAAGTGCACCGACTTGGTCAAGCGATCCACCACTACCCAAATAGCATCGTGGCCACCCAAAGAATGGGTAAACCGACCACGAAGTCCATCGCTATATCCTCCCATTTCTAAACGGGAATTGATAAACTTTGGAGCTTTCCCGTTGGAAATCGGCGCTCCGCCTTGACTTGTTGGTAAACAAGGCATTGCGCCACATAATGCCCAATGTCTCTTTTCATCCCCGGCCACCAATAGTGCATATTCAAGTCCTTGTACATTTTGGTGCCGCCCGGATAGACACTATAGGGAGATCGGTGTGCCTCTTGTAGAATCAGCTTTCGGATTTCTTCATTTTTCGGCACACATCATCGGTCCCGATACCGAAGCGCGCCATCGGTGCCAATGCTGAAATCACCAATGTGCCCACCATCGACGTCCCGCCGAACCTTTTGGAGGCTTGCATCCACAGATTGCAAATCCTTAATTCACTCCAACAAGGTCGGTTGGACGACGAGAGCCGCAAGCATAGCCGGAACCTCCAGAGCTACCACCTCAAGGTCAAGTCGTGCATTTCTCTCCACAGCGGCTCCTGATGTGTGATCATCATTACAAGGTTCTCCACTGATTTTCTGCTAAGCGCATCCGCCACCACATTGGCTTTTCCCAGGTGGTAAAGGATTGTAACATTATAATTCTTTAATAGTTCCAACCACCTGCGCTGTCGTATGTTCAATTCCTTCTGAGTGAACAAATATTTCAAACTCTTATGGTTTGTGTACAACTCGCAACGCGCTCTATAGAGATAATGCCTCCACAACTTAACTGCGAAGACCACCGCTGCCAACTCCAGGTCGTGAATAGGATAATTCTTTTCATAGCTTTTCAACTGGCGGGATGCATAAGCAATCACCTTCCCGCACTGTATTAGAACACACCCAAGACCCTGGTAGGACGCGTTGCTATAAACCACAAAGTCTTCTCCTTGCACCGGTAGAACGAGTATCGGAGTTGACATCAACCTTTCTTTCAACTGTTTAAAGCATCGATCACACTCGTCGCTCCACATAAACTTGGTGCCTTTCTGTGTAAAACGGGTAAGTGGAACAACGATTTTCGAGAATCCCTCCACAAGCCACCTATAGTAGCCCGCCAAACTGATGAAACTACGAACTTCCGACACATTCGTCGGAAGAGGCCAATCCTTGATTACCTCAACTTTCCTCGGGTCGATGGATACACCACCTCGAAAATAACATGTCCCAAGAAGGCAACTTCGCGGAGCCAGAAGTTGCACTTCTTTAATCTTGCATACAACTTTTTTTCCCGAAGGACTTGTAGCACGATCCTCAAATGTTCCGCGTGCTCCTCGTTGCTACGTGAGTAGACCAAGATGTCGTCTATGAACACCACAACAAATCGGTCCAAGAAAGCCCTTAATACATGGTTCATCAAATCCATTAATGCTGCCGGGGCATTTGTAAGCCCATACGACATAACAGTGAACTCGTAGTGTCCGTACTGCGTTTGGAATGCGGTCTTGTGAACATCTTTTGGTTTGATCTTCAATTGATGATAGCCCGATTGAAGATCAATTTTCGAGTACACCCGCAACCCTTGCAACTGATTAAACAAGTCGTCAATATGGGGCAACGGGTATTTGTTCTTAATCGTGACTTTGTTAAGTTCACGATAATCCACACAAAGACGGAACGATCCATCCTTTTTCTTGACAAATAGCACCGGGGCTCCCCAGGGTGATACACTCGGCATCACAAACCCCTTGTCGAGTAGATCTTGTAATTGAGTCTTCAACTCCTTTAACTCGGCTTGTGCCATTCGATACGGAGCCTTCGAAATTAGCGCCGTCCTGGGAACCAAGTCTATTACGAACTCAATTTTCCGATCCGGCGGCAATCCCGGTAACTCCGCGGGAAACACATTCGGAAATTTCCGTACCACAAAAATATCCTCAAGCGTCGAAGTCTCCCTATTAAGCTCCACAACGGTCACCAAATAAGCCGCGCAACCGCTGCCAACTAGTTTCCTTACCCTCGACACTGACACAGTCATAGCGAAGAGTGAACTTTTGCAAGCACGGTAAGTGAACTCTTCTTATCCGGGCTCACGAAAGGTTATGATTCGGTTCTTGCAGTCGATAGTTGCATTGTACTTTGAGAGCCAATCCATGCCCAACACTAGGTCGAAATCCTTTAACCTCTTGAGCATTAACAGTCGCGTCGGCATAATCTAGTCACCTATTTGCACCGGGCACGCCAAACATTCCTTTCTAATGACAAATGGACGCTCGGGGGCTTCTACCCGCCAAGTGCTTTTACTCAACTAGATGTCAATGCCATGCATTTGTGCAAATGGTAGGCTAATGAATGAATGTGTAGCACCTGTATCAAACAAGGCTCTAGCTCGAACATCATTAATTAGCACCATACCTGCCACCACGTTGCGATCGATGACCCCCACAGGTTCCTCCACCTGAGCCGCATATACCCGACCACTAGGAGCCGGTCGGAGTGCCTACATCTGACGTGGCACCATCACACGTCTAGCAGATACCGCCATGGGCGGAGCTCCAACAAATGGCCTCGGTGCCGCCGGAGCAGACACAACAGACAGGGTGGGCGACGATCCCTCTGGGCATTGCCGGACAACATGTCCCGCCTGACCGCATCTGAAGCATCGTCCCTCCCTATGCTCACAATTTACCAGGCGATGCTCCCCGCCACAAATCACGCACCGCAAGGGTCCACGGCTCTTTGACTGTCCCTTCAGATACTTCGGGGGATTTTTGGAGCTAGATTGTCCCCCCGAACCACCCATAGGTTGTTTCTTACCCTTGTCCTTTTCAAACGCCCCGCGCTCCTCCCGCACACAAGCATTCCTATGCTCAACCCACAAGGCACGGTCCAATACCTTCGCATAGGTGCGGAACTTGAAAGCATGCACCATTCGGAATATGCTGGGCCGGAGTCCCCGCATAAAGCACTCCGCCTTGTCTTGCTCGGTCCTCGCCACATCCGGAACACAAATCATAAGATGTGTAAACTCCCGCTCGTACTCCCGTAGTGCGATTGCCTTGTTTTAGCTTTCAAAAATTTTTCCGCATCTTTCTCTTGTCACTATCGGGAAAGTACTTGGTGAACATCAACCCCCGAAACTCCTCCAAATCGATCGGGGGAAGGTCCGGAGATCGATCCTTCTTCACCCTCCTCCACCATACTCGAGTCGTCTTCTCAAAGCAATGAACGGCCAAGTGCACCTTGTCTTGCTCCAAGGTGTAGGTGTCCTCAAATATTGTCTCCATCGTGGCTAGCCAAGTCTCCACGATCCAAGGATCCACCACCTCCCCGTCGAACGTCGGAGGGTGAAACTTCATGAACTTTGTAAGAGCTGTATAACCACGCTCCCGCTTAGCCTCCTCAGCTGCCATATCGAGTGTCGATGAACCCGAAGCCATCGGATGAATACATGCCGACGGAGGACATGCCGCTATCGGAGCCGCCACAATGCCCCCACTCTCAGCCGCATTAGGCGCGCGAGCCGGGGTACGAGCGGATCACGGCCTTCAGTTGCCGTCGCGGCTGCCGCGATCGCCACTTGCCTCTCCATCAGCTCCTGGAGCCGCTCCAACCGGTTCTCTTGGCGCTGCACTACACCGACTAGTGTAGTGATCTGCGCCTGCAACTTTTGTACCTCGCCAGTCCCAGAATGCTCGGGCACCTCAGGAGGTAGTGCCGGAGTGGATCGCGTCCTAGGGCATCCCCTCGGTGCCATAGCTCCTGAAACGCAACAATTAGGTTAATTACCATAACCCACGACTCTACGCAGTTTAAAAAAACAAAAACTCATCACCCAACTTGGCGGAAGTACCTAAGCATACTCATTCCCAATTCTTAGCGTTATGTTGTCGGCTGCCAACACAACCCATTCGAATTGAAAACGAGTATTACTTGAATCCATCTCTATTGACCATTAGAGACATACTAACAATTTAGACCCAATTAAGTTAACCTCCGCCACGACTCATAGATCCACGTCTCTCACGCACCTATGTCCTTAGGGTTACCAACCTAGGGTCTCCTAGGTCCATCCTAGACTTCTGTCTTTTATTGGCTCTGATACCACTAATCCTGTCACACCCCGCAACCACCTATTTGGCCGGTTCGGGCGCGCGACAGGCGCCGAACGGACAGAGTCTCCCCTGTCCGCTCAAGGCTCAACATAACGTCATGTACATCTAGTTGCCTAGGTCAACATTAACAACATACATGAACAATGTGAGTAATTAAGCAAGCAGGAGCAAGAGAGAAAAATCTAACTACAGCATTTAACATTTAATTATCTTACAAGTTTCCACCAATGCACATAATTTTCATTTACTACTTGCATCAAAAAGATACATAAGGTTTACATCTTCTCATAATACATGCATATCTCTAGCAACCTCACCAAAATACATAAGTCTCTCCATACATGAAACTCTCAAAATGGTGCCCAACTCTAATGCATAGGAGGTCGCTAGCTAGCTAGGGCGCTATGCCCTTACGGCGGTCCTCAACCTGTCCGCCCGTGCTCGGCCCTGCAACAACATGGGATGAGAACTAATAAATAGTTCCCAGTAGGTTCGGCTACCAACGCCGTCGATTTTCCCACTAGGTCTAAGCAGGCAAAAGTAGAAGTGTTAGCCAAATAATAGTTTTCTAGCATGCTACTATGTCTTTGCAATATGAACAATAAACAGGTAAGGTAAATAAGTACTAGCAACTACAATGCTCATGATGCATTCCATTTACCTTTGTTTCCATAAGCCAATCAATCCGGCTTACCCGAATGTTAAGCCCCGACTCACAACCAATCTCGCAATGTGAGGAGCATCCACTACGCTCACCCGAGACCGTCTGCGGGACAGCTACGTTAGTCCCTACCGTGAAGTACTTCGAAGACCACGCTTGGGCGGTGCGACCACCGCCAAGCAAAACAGATGTAATGTGAGTATGATCCAATCCTCTAACCCGAGGATACTCTACCAACTAGTGGTAATCAAACCCGAGAACACTAATCCCAATTCTCATAACTTGAGTAATCACATTGTTTCAAGCCAAATGTCACAAGACTACAATGTCTCTAACTAATGCCACAATGTTACCTTTGTCTCTAGTTAATGCCACAAGGTTACATTTGTCTCTAGCTAATGCCACAATATTAAGTTTGCATTTCATGTCAATGTCACTTCCAGTGCCCCAATGTTCAAGTCCTTATTCATGTCAATATAGAGTTTCTTTGTTTTCGACCCAATTCTCATACTCTTAGTCACTAGGTATCATATCATGCTTCCACGTATACCATAAGAGAATGCAAGAATTGAAAATAACAAGTATCTACTCTACAATGCATGAATATTATATATGAACAAATGCATGGCAATGAAGAAACTTAGATATAAAAAGAAATCTGGATGTTCCGAATAGCACCCCCCACCTCTAAATGATGCCGAGGTGTGAGAATCCTAAGCTCGTGATTTTTTATACATTGCTTCGGCCCTCTCCGACGGAAACGAAGCAAAAACACCCTTTTTCCTCAATATCGTGCCACACGCTCGTAGAAACTCCCGTTTGAGTTGCCCACAAAGTCGGTTTTACCTTCAATTTGGTTTATAAAGGGTCAATTTAACCATAAACCCTAATTCCATAAAAACCCTAATTTCAACCCTAGAGTTTTATGCTATGAACACCATGGTTCCAACATGGGATTTTTAGGGTTATATAGGTTTCTAATCTTACAAGAGACTCAAAACAAAGAGTTATAGGGTATAAAACCAAACCCTAACAAGTTTCTTGCAAGAAACCTCACCTTAGCCCACTAGCTATCCAAGCTCCATCTTGTAGGAGAGCTCTTGTTTCTCTAAAGCTCCAAAATCCTCTTCAAATCCTTTCCAAATCTCCTTCAATCCACCTTGGGAGAGAGTTTCTAGAGAGAGAGAGAAGGAGAAAAATAAGAGGAAGGGGTGTACTTGGTTGTGAACAAGAGAGATGCAGGTGTGGGGTTTTTATAAGTTGCCGCAATTGCATTTAGGCCCTCCAACAATTTTTATTTGCAGCAGACTGTATCCTGCTGTTCGCAGTGCAAGGTACCGGTATGCGGGATGGCGTCACCGGTACGCCGCTTCGCAGAGGCCCAAACCCGAGAGCTGCTGTTCTCGGGTTGCTGCGGGGTACCGGTACTAACCAGGGGTGTCACCGGTACGCAGACCCCTATTGTCCAAACCCGAGAGCTACTGCTCTCGGTTGCCTGCCTGGTACCGGTACCACCCAGGGCCATCACCGGTACACAGTGTCCAGACTGCAGTTTTGGCAGTGCTTAGCACTAATTCGCGCTGCGCAATGCTAAAACTTTTCTAATCTCATTGGGACTCAACTTTAACCCTTCCAATATCGTTGGAATGTCGAATGGAATATGTCCAAGCATCCCTCTCGCCACGCTTCGGTTATTTTGACCAAAAGTGACATAACACGTCGACGATTCCATATCTTACAGTTGAAGCTCATAATATCATGAACCACGTGTGGGGATACCCAACCCGATGATAAGAGATCCTGAAAATTGGGTTTAATGAAAAAAACGAATCATATGGTAGTCGTAAAGAATGCACAATATATAGATCTATATGATCGCATCTTTACCTATCCCTATGGTGTGGGTGCATTCATCTTGTGATGAAAAAATGGTTGAAGTTTTACTCTTAATGAAATCTGTGCCTCTTATGAGTAGGGTGTCAGAATTATAGGAGCATCCTTGACGGATTTCACCTATGTGAGCATAGAAATAAGGCCGCTTCCTATAAGAACAGGCTTATTCTAAAAAATGCTCATGAAAACCAGGATCAGCACAAGGCCGTAATGTGTTAGTTAGTAAAACTCATGTCAACACTTGAATTGTTATATGTGAGCAGTGACTCTATATTTTTCTTAAGCAGCCAAAGTTTAAATCTGAGACCGCTTTGGCTTTGGAGTAGAGATTACTGTTTCACTATGTAAAGGTTCAATGTAAAGCACACCTTCATTATATATAATGATCCCTCTTTGGCCATCAAACTCTTATATATTTTAATAATAAAAATGAGTGGGGGTATGTTATTACATTTTATTATTAATTAAACTATTAATTTCTTTTTTGATAACATATGCATTGAAGGTAATGAAACCTACCTTTTCATTTGGTGACTTTCTCGAACTTAAGAGAACTAACATATTCTCTATTAACCTTTTTTTTTTTAATTCCACTATAACACTACCTAAACTTTAACCTAATTAATGTCTTGTAACCTATAGCTTTGAGTTGTGATAACCTATAGGCTCATGACGCCTATATATAGCATGCTTTCTACTTTTTGAGAATACAACAAAAGCAATAAGGAAAAAAAAAAAAAAAACTATAAATATTGTCCGTCCAGAAATAAATAAACCTGCGGTTGTTTTTTCATCCCCAATACCCCTTTTTGTTTAGTTTGGGCTCATCTACTTGCGCATAGTTGGTGAAGCAACACGACAAGGGTTGAGCCATTGTATCTTGAAGGGGATAAGTCAGTATTCTGCTGCATCGGTTTAAAGGTTTTGCCAACTGCAAAGGGCTTGAATCTCTTTAAAGAGAGCGATATTTTCGTGCCTCAACTTGATCGACTCGTCAACACTTTTTATATTATTTTGTAGCTAACCTCTATTTTTTAAATATACACACCAACAAAACATTAATCTATATATATGTTGCACTCGTATCCTTCATTAGCTAGCGCTCACTTGACTAACTATATATATTACGGCCTGCAAATATATATAGTTTTTTTTTGTTGATTGAGAAACATTAATCTATTATTTATATTATATTCTTATAGATTATATGGTATTTGTGACTAAATCAAATAAGGAATGAAACAGGAGAAAAAAAATTAACCTGTCTATGTTGGGGCTAAAACATAAAATACTCAATAAAACTAATAGCTTGTATGTACAAGATGGACTTAATAATTATTTGATAGAAAGTGCTAAAAAGAATTAAGAAACATAAAATAAGGAATGCAATAAAAAAAAGGAATAAACATTAGAGAAGAGATATGCAAGGAAACAGAAAAGCCGAAACTTGTTATTTTCTTTAAAAAAATTTATTAATGATTTCTTCCAGCATGTACCTCATATGACAATATATAGCATTACAAATAAAATTATTTAGGGCCTAATAAATTTTTTGTTTGCATTTATAACTCCAATTTCTCTTCCTTGTTTGTTGGAATAATAATCCAAACTTAATTAAAATATAGTTAGAGATAAGTTTAATTCTTTTATTTGATTATAATTAGGATTTGTAATTATCTAAAATAAAAGTTGAATTTATCATCTGTTATGACTTGATAGCTATATATAGTTAAGTATGTGTTAATTAGAGGAATAAGACACAGTAGACATGACTGTATGGGTGTTGCCCAGGATGTAATGAAATGCTTTTCATTAATAAAGTATTAGTTTAGTTTTCTTCTTCCTCCTCCAGTATCCTTTCTCCATATTATATTTTGTTCTATTTTAGATCCTATGTTACATAATCAGTATCAAAACAAGTACCAATTCCAACAATTGTATCAGAACAAATCATGCTTTCAACAAGTGGTATCAGGGTCGGAAAGTATCATGTGACTTCTTAAAAAGACGACAGCATATTCGAAAAGAACAAATAACTAATATACCGGATAGCTATGTCAAAGTCAAGCGACTCGTAGCAGATCGATGAAGGTGACGTTCAAGAGAAGTTGGCCTCCGCACAACATACGACAGTAGGTGATTGTGACACTTGACGAAAAGAGAACGAGGAGATCCCATGAAGAGATCCAAGAAGACTTGACCAGATAGCCAAGAGGGCTAAGCAAGCTCAAGCCGAAGTATAAAAAATTCGGCGAGATCTCGATGAACTAAGGACTTTATCCAATTAAAGGTACTAATCTGAAACTTATTTTTCGGATTTTCAAGTTTTTGTTATGGATTTAGATAATTGGTTTATTCAACCTGGGTTACCAAAGTTCAATGGAATGAACTTTAAACAATGAAAAATCATCGTTGAATTTTTTTAGAATTCCAAGATTTGTGGGATGTAGTAGAGAATAAAAATTATGAAAAGGAATTTGGTAAAGAAGAATTTAGAAAGAAAAATAGAAAAGTTCTATCATATATTTTTCAAGTAGTGGATCTGTCATTAATTGGAAAATTTTCAAAGACAAAAAGCAGCACGAGAAGCGTGGAGAATGCTATTGAAATTTGGAGGAGAAGATTTGCAGCAAGAGAATGAAATTCAAGAAGAAAAAGAAATTCAACCTAATGGTGAAGATATAGAAGCCTCAATTTGCAAAAAAAATTTGGAAAGAAAATTCTGATCAAAATCATGAAGAAGATAAAGAATATGCTAAGATCAAAACGATATGATTCAGGCCGACGGGAAAATTCACAATGATAATATGATTGAAGAAATTTTTGTTGATGAAGAAATTATGCAGCAAAGTAGGGAGGAAGTTTACCATTATTTTGATGTAATCGAAGATGAAGATCACAAATTAAATTTACAAAAGCAGAAAGCACATGAAAATTCCAAATCGAGATCAATGCACCAAACAAATATCCATGTCGATCAAACTTTCCTCGGTTAATTACCACAAAATAACAAAATTCAAATCGATCCAATCATTTTAAAATTACATGTTTTTCAAGATATTTGCAGGAATCCGCAGATCTTTAAGCGTAATGTGGATAATCACAACTACATGTGGCAAAGATTCCGTGCATGGCAACATCATTGGACAGGCGTCATGCTGCACAACTCGAACACCATGACAACAACAGCGACAAAGATTACAAAATCAAAGTGCACGTTTCACGGAATTAGCAGCTTGAAGATGAAGCTTGGATTAAAGAAGGATGTTAGAATAATAATCCAAACTTAATTAAAATATAGTTAGAGATAAGTTTAAGTCTTTTATTTGATTATGATTAGAATTGTAATTATATATCCAAAGTAAAAGTTGGATTTATTATCTGTTATCATTTGATAGCTATATATAGTTAGGCATGGATTAATTAGAGGAACAAGCCACAGTAGACATGACTGTATGGATGTTGTGCATGATATAATTAAATGCTTTTCGTTAAGAAAGTATCATTTAGTTTTCTTCTTCCTCCTCCAATATCTTTTCTTCATATTATATTTTGTTCTATTTTAAATCCTGTGTTATATAATCAGTATCAGAATAAGTACCGATTCCAATAATTGTATCAGAGCAAATCACGCTTCCAACATTGTTTAGTAGCATTTTCTTTTGAAATTAAGAGTTTAGTATAACATCCTTTTCTTGTCAATTTTTTTTGATTCATTAATGCATGCTCATGCACAAAAAAAAAGGGAAAAAATGATTACAATCCTCGGGATATTTTGATAAGCTTAACAAATATATATAAGAATTAATTAGCATAGTTTTTAATCAAGGAGATGTATATATATATACCACATTGTCATGTGGTCACCCATTTTATAATTAATAATCGAAATTAATTAATTTGCTGGATACATTTAATACAGTCACTATCATTTTTTCCCTTTTTGTGGTTACAACAATTAGGGGCCGTTTGGTTGAATGTAGTTATAAAAATAATATAATTGGAAGTACATGCAGCTGTAAATGCTGCAGTCATAACTACATCTAGTTTGTTTGGTTTTATGCAGTTGCAACTGCTGCGGCGGTAAACTCTAAGGATATAGGTGCGTGAGTGACGTGGACCTATGAGTTGTGGCGGAAGTTAAGGAAATTGGGTATAGTTGTTAGTATGTCTCTACAGGGTGTTAGAGACGGATTCAAGTGATACTTGTTATCAATTCGAGTGAGTTGTGTTGGCGGCCGACAACATAACACTAAGAATTGGTCACGAGTATGCTTGTATGCTTCCGCCGGATTTTGTATTGGGTCAGTTGGTCTTATAATTGCGTATTGTTCGCGGGTTGAGGTAATTAACCCAATGGTTGCGTTTCAGGAGCTATGGCACCACCGAGACGCCTCGCGACGCGATCCACTCCGGCACCGCCTCCTGAGGTGCCCGAGCAAGTTGGGTCAAGTGAAGTGCAGGAGTTGCAGGCGCAAATGACTGCACTAGTTGGTGTGGTGCAGCGCCAAGAGGACTGGTTTGAGCGGCTCTAGGACCTAATAGAGCGGCAAGTGGCAGCGGCGGCTGCGACGGCGACTGAAGGCCGTGATCCGCCCGCGCCCTCGGCTCGCGCGCCCAATGCGGCTGACGGTGTGGGCATTGCAATGGCTCCGGTGGTGGCATGTCCTCCTCCAGCTTGTGTTCCTCCAGCGGCTTCGGGTTCTTCAACACTCGATGCGGCGGCTGAGGAGGCTGAGCGGGAGAGCGATTATACGGCTCTCACGAAGTTTATGAAGTTCCACCCTCCAACATTCGATGGCGAGTTGATAGACCCTTGGGTCGTGGAGACTTGGCTAGCGACGATGGAGACATTGTTCGAGGACATCTACACCTTAGAACAAGAGAGGAACAAGAGAGGGAGAAAGATGAGCTCCTCCTCTTTCTCTCTCTGTAAGTGTGTGTGTGTGTGTGTGTGTGTTTCTGTTGGGGGAAGGGGATGGGGTCCCCTTATATAAGCCCCACACTGAAATTACACTTTTACCCCTCAAAAACAGCATTCTGGGAGACTGCATACCGGTACTTAGGCTAGCGTACCGGTACCCGGCCAATCCAGTACCGGTACCCCATTTCCAGTACCTCAAAACCCGAGAGCAAAATTTCTCATTTTTGTATTGCGTACCGGTACCCAGTTTTCCAGTATCGATATCCAGTACAAATTCTGCAACTTAGGCAGATTCCTGCTTTTTGAGCCCGTTTTCGCGTCTAGTTTGCGCCGAAAATGCTCAAATGCTCTCCAAACTTCGCCGGAACTTATCTACTAACTTTTTAAGTTTTTTTCCCACTGAAACTTCATAATTGGAGAAGTTCGGGTTCTTACACCCGAAATCGGTTTCCGAAAATCGATCACCGTAACTCGCCGGATGTTCCGAAAATCACATCGGGACGCTGCGTGACCCACTAAGTGTCCCGAAACTAACCGACTCGTGCCACGAGTCTCCCGTTGCCCTAAAACACATCGATTTGGATGTCTTGGCAGTAAACACAAGGTTACACAACCAAATAATTATCGCCGGATAATTGTTTGGATCCGGATTCCCGGAAGTGTCAATTTCGACACCGGAACCCACCATCACTCACCCGTCATCTCTGAACTCACAATATGACTATAGTGACTAGCCAACAAAGGTCAGTGACACAACTCAGGACAAACAAACACCATCGAATGAAATCCGAACCGAAACAGCGTTCTGCCGACGAATTTCACAGAAAAACGCACCAAAATAGACATTCGATTTCCGCGAAGGCTATCGGACCTTGGACGATCAGTCCAGAGGTCACCTTCCATACAAACATAGAGCCTATAGTACCCACATGATGCAAAATTGCATAAAAGTCCCTATATTTATATAAAATTCTATTATTTCATATGTAAATAAGGAGGTTTTGTGCCTCGTTACCGCAAATCGAGGACTTCCGAGGTCAGCCGAGACACATATTGATAGGTCTTGACATGTCGGAGGCCGTGCTCACTATCCGGAGCACAATGGCTCACTGTGGGAGGCGCAGGAGCGACCCGAAAATCTACGAACTGCGCACTCGGTGTAAACCGCGCCGAACAGGTCGAATCGAAATTCGTTGATCCAAAGTGAGGTGAGCATAGTGATCAGCACTAACCAGCGATCACGGTGCTCACCTCCGAAGGCATCAAAACAGCCTCGGATTGCCGAAAAAACATGCATAACCCAGAACAACAGCTAAAAGACTCTAACTAAGCTTACCGGAGCAGTGGGAGCTAGGGCACAGCCGGCGGCGGCTCTGCGGTGGGCGCGCCGGCGACCGTCGGGTGAGGCCGATGTGGGGAGGCCAAGGCTCATGCCGACCAGCGACGGGAGGTGACGGCGGTGACGGCGGTGCAACCCGAGCCCACAGGGAGAAAAGCTCGGGCTCGGCTAGCTTCTCCGGCCACGGTGAGGGTCGAGATGGCCGGAGGAGCAGTGCGGGGTCCCTCTGGGACCGAAGAGAAAGGATGGGGACGGCGGGCGGCGGTTGGGGGCGTGGCGATGCAAGCCTCGGCCGCACCAACAGCAGCCTGGCTGCAAGCTGCTGCAACTGCGCGGCGGCAGACGAGACGCCTCGGGGCGGCGGCGACGGGCCGCCGGAGCTCTGGGGGAGGCGGCAACGGCGGCCTCGGGCGGCGGCAGCGCGAGGGGAGGGATCTAAAGCTCCCTCAACCCGTGCTGGCCCTAGATGGCGGCAGGGCGGCTACAGCGCAGCGTAGGCACTCAGGGGCCCTCGGGGCAGCGACGACAGACCGCGTGAGGTCAGAGGGATGCCGCATGGATGGCCCAGGGCGACGGCGGCGGCGGTGCGGGGAAAGAGCCGCATGCTTACCTCGGCCTGAGCTCGGCCTAGATAGCTGCAGGCTGTTGGGGCGGCAGCGGTGGCGCGCGAGGTCAACAGCGATAGGCCGAGGAGGGTTTTCGTAGTTCAAGGGTGACGCCGAAGAGGGGCTGGGAAAGGGGAGTGCCCTGCACCACCCTCGTCCAAAGAGAACAGAGAGGAAGGTAGTTGAGTATGTGGAGAGAAAGGAGAAGCTGGTGGTGGCTGCGGCTAGCCGGCCGGGGCTGGGTGGGCGGCGGCTGGGGTTAGCTGAGCTTGGGTAGGGTTAGGGTTTGCATGGTGCAACCCTAGAGGCTATATATATACAAACTCCAATTGCATAAAAGTCCTCCAAAAACTCAGTATTTAGAACCGAGTCCTTCACTGCACGAGTAAAACACGCAAACACACCCCCACAATCAATTTCACGCAAAACGGTACATAAAATGTAGGACTTTTCGCAAAATTATCATTTTGCCAAAAATAACCCATCCTCGATCAACGTGCGATATCAGGCAATCCGTCCGTCAGATTTGCGAAAGGATCACATCGACGTGATCAGCACGACTGAGACAACAAATCCATGTTTTGTTTTGCCTGATTCGATCACAGATTCACGACGAAACCCATCCTCTCTCTAATAGGCAAAACCACACACAAATACATAAAATATATGTTCAACCCATTTTCTCGAAATCCGTGAGTCAAATCTAAATCCGCCAGCACCAATGGTTCTAGGATAGTCGAACCATTGAAAATGAGCTATTGGATCACTATGAACGAAGTCCGATACACGACAGAAGCCATCTCTACTCATTGGCCACTTCGAAAATCCGGGTTACTATTCACTTTAAGTGAAAAGTAAAAATCGCGTAAAATCTCCATTCTAACTCGTTTTCTCTCGAAACTTGATGAGTAATTTTGTAATTAAAATACACACAAAAACATCATCGATAGAGAGTTCAGCTACACTGCCAAAAATCTCATTCCTTACACTGAAATTATGGAGATCGACGAAATTCATTGATTCTTTTGAAATCCAATTCTTCTAGCTGATCAATTGGAAAATCCTTGCTGGTTCAAACTTCAATTCCATCTAGAATTAAGGATAATTGATGCAGAATTAAGTTAATTGATGCTACGAGATAAATACTAATTTTCATTGGATTGTAAGGATTTCGATTTTGCTTATTCTTCCAGCTGAACTTACGGTGGATTTTGCCAGAATTTCTTTCACTCCATGCTAGTTTTGGAGCTTTGAGGAAGTCTTCTAGGTGCAGGTGCATTTCTTCCTTCTCGCTATTGAATTAGCTATCGAGGTGGGTTTCATGTCGCCGAAAGTGGCGTACTTTCTTCTACGTCTCTTTCGTATATGTATATTTATAGATGTATGTATAGATGCATGCATGTTGGGACATATGAAGCCGTTGGATATTAGTAGAGGGATGACCATTATTATTTACGCGCATGATTATGACTTTTATATTAGATCATATGAATAGTAGGTTGCATTATTTTAGTGTGCTGGACTCCTACCACTGTTTATGTTGCGTTATAATTACTTACATTGTTATGTTGTGGGACATAGGAAACCAACTATAGTGTTATTGGATACTTGATTTAGTAACTTTAGAATATCTAGTTCCTATTGTTTAAATAATATATTTATAATGTTAGATCAAAAGGGTTCCTTGGATATTGATATACATTGATTATTGCATTACATTCTAGGATACTTGTGATAGAGGCCGTGGGTTAACACGACAATAGTGAACATCATTTTTTTTTGGCTTTGAGAGGTATTTGATTGGGTTGTTGTGACATATGTGTTGGTGAACATTTTGTGATTGTGTTGAGGATGCCATATTGGGTACTTGTGATCTCTTTGATCATTGCATCGACCATAGCCTACAGAGCCACATTGAGCTTAACAGTGACATATGCTATTATACTCAGTAGGGGTTGCCGAGTGCCACTCCGGATCACTGTCTTATAATTTAGGAGAGATATTTGCCTTTGGAAAGAATGGACCACTTGCAGGAGTGGTATTCGGGCTGGAGGCATGGCCTACTTGTTGACGAGCGCACCTGCCGGAGTGTAGTCCAGGCAGTAGGCAGGTGCAAGCTTGACCTGACTTCTGAGTCGGTCAGTGTATGATTGGGTTATATATCACATTCGTGTATGATTGGATTATATGGTACATTTATTATGGTTATTTTAATTGATGCATAAGAGTTATTGATTATTATATCTTGTTTCACCTAGTGACATGTTATTTTTACTGTTTATATTGATCCTGTTAAAAGTGTGATAGTATGCTACTATTTATTCATATTATCTTCAGTTATTCATTCAATTATGCCTTTAGTTGATGCATGGGTTAGTCTTTAGAAATTTTCAGTATCCTTAGTAAATGCAGGATTGATATAGATATCACTTATGAGAGGGTTGATTATGACTTCGAGTTATAGGTTTAGAGGCATGATCGATATGTGGATTTAGAGATTAGTTTATGTATAGTCTAGTATTTCAGTTTATTCTATACTTTTTTACCTCTAGTAGATCTGGTGGGAAGGCTGTGATTGTCGCCGACCGTACCCACTAAAAACTGCTATTTAGTAGTTCTTACACTCTCTTGTGGATTACTTTTCAGTGATTCTGAGCCAGTGGTTGATCGAGGTAAGGGGATCGCACCATAGATAGCGACTTCTACCCGTGTCTTTGAGCTATATAGGAGCACCCAGTTAGATAGCTTTTAGATTATGTGCTAGACATCAAGACTGGTAAGGTCAGGGCCTTTTATTTGTATATTTATATTTTAGAGTTGCGATTTTATCTACAGTGATGTATGGTAGGTTTTACTGTCATTTACAGTGCTTTAATACATGTTGGATGTTAGTTATAAACTCTAGAAATGATTTCGTGGATGATTCTGGGATTAGAATTACTTTGCTACTACTCTGATTTGTTAACGCTTCGTTTGGACAAGAAACACCCTTCCCCACTGTCATTTAAAAACCTACACTTTGCCCCCTTGTAAAATAAAAAATATTCACAGTGGGGTACGGTGTGAACTGTGATGATAAAATGACCATTTTGCCCCTCACTATTTTGCCCTTCAATTTTTACTGTTAGTTGAAAAGTGGTAAACATATCAATTCACCTTATTAACTAATTAGAATTAAGTATTTTATTTATTATTAACTAAATTTTTATAACAGATTCTAACGGTAAGGACATATTTGAAAACATCAGGATTTTTTTATGGACAACATATGGAAGTTGAACTTTATATAAATATATTTACAATTCACTATATTTGCCGGAAACTGTATGAAATTAATCATTTTATATATTAGTCCACCAAATCCTAAAATTTATGTGTTGTTAGATTCGTGTGATTTATATAAGTCATGCTCCCTCTTGGATATAAGCTCTTTTTTTTTCCTTTTTTTTTTCTCACTCTCTCTCTAAGTGAAAGAAAGGTTTCTATGATTATTATTACTATAAGCTAGAAAGCTGTTTTTTGGCCATAAGCTAGTAATTTTGCAAAGAAAAAGAGAGGTAAAATCAACATATTATGAAAACAAACTCAAGGCTTGAGACTACACTATAAATATAGTGTACACAAAAGTTTACAAACTAAAATGTTTAAGTTAGGATAAAAAATAAGGACCAAGTTGTGACGGAACTATTGGTACCTTTTATGCTTCTTTCATCATCTAATTACGGAGATAAAAAAAAAAACATGCTGCGATTAATTTTTTGAACTCATGACATCATTTTGAGGAGTAGCTAAGCAATCTAATTTCGGAGCACCTGTTCAAGGGAGCAGTTGAATAAATTAATTATAAACTACCTAGTTTATAAGATGAGTTTTTTAATATGAACCCGGTGTCCCTTTTTTTGACTCAGTTGATTAGAACTAGGAAAAAAAAGTTTCTAAATTTATCACAAAATTAATTAACTAGAAATCAATGTAAGATTGTGTTTATACATAGCTTCTAGAGATAAGCTGTTAAATTAATCAAGTCTTGTTTGGAAAGAAAAGTAGCCTTTGAAGTTTTCATACAAAAAAAGAAAATTGCAATTCGCATACCTAGGACGAGTCATGCATTAGTAGTCTTTTTAACTTTAATTCTTCAACTATCTTAAATTTATTCGGTGTCTAAAGAGAGAGAGAGCGAGAGAGAGACGGAGAAGGAAAAACTATATATCTTAATTAACTAAGAAATTCATAAGAAATAACCAAAGGAATTATTAATTATATGCAATTTTTGAAGCAACAATAATACATAAATGTTGGAGGTTTAATTAATTAGTAAAGTATATATTAATCTAGAAATATCCTTATCAAATAAAATTCATGGATTACTGTTCGATGCATGCTTGTTCAAATATATATATGATACGTAGCCAAAGAAACGTGTACAAAAGAGAAAATCTTACTTGGCATTGACATGTTCAATTAATTACTATACCTAACGTTGTAATACGAACTATTCCTCTAACAATGTAGCTACGTACAACGACTCTTTCGTAGCCTTATCCTCTATATATACCCATCTCGTCTAACCCATTAGCACCACAGCACATTCAATCATTTGCATCTTCTACGTGCCTACTAGCTAATTAAGAAGAGATATATTATAGAAATGGCTTCTCGCTTTCTCCTCCTTGCTCTCTTTGCCCTTGTGTTTTCTCAAGCCATTGCCTCCGATCCAAGTCCTCTCCAAGACTTTTGCGTTGCCGATAAGAACTCTCCAGGTGTGCATGTGTCCTCGCCCTCTTCTTATTTTATTATATTTTTTCTTCTCTAGAACATTTTAACATGATTATTTAGTGAATTTGTGTTGGATTATGTTTTTGTTCTTGCAGTGTTTGTGAATGGACTTGTTTGCAAGAATCCGAACTTTACCACGCCCGAAGATTTCTTCTTCGAGGGGCTCGACCAGCCTGGTAACACAATGAATAAACTCGGGTTCAATGCGAATCTAGTTAACGCAATGGCACTTCCCGGACTCAACACGCTCGGCATTTCCTTAGCACGATTGGACTTTGCACCCTATGGTCTCAACCCACCTCACACTCACCCGCGAGCGACTGAGGTCTTCACGGTAGTGGAAGGCACATTCTATGTCGGTTTTGTTACATCTAACCCCGATAACAAACTCTTCTCCAAAGTTTTGAACAAGGGCGATGTGTTCGTGTTCCCCGAAGGGCTTATTCACTTTCAATTCAATATCGGAAAGACAAGTGGCTTTGGCATTTCAGGTCTCAGCAGTCAGAATCCTGGCCTGATCACTATAGCTAACGCAGTCTTCAAGTCGAACCCTCCCATCTCCGATGATATTCTTGCCAAGGCTTTTCAATTGGATAAGAAGATTGTAGATTGGCTCCAAACTCAGTTCTAAATGATCAAGAGCAATTAACAACAAATACTAGCTTGAAGGACACTCATTATTTTATACATAATCTTAATAGTTAATTAATTGGTAGTCTGTACTTGTTCTGAATAAGCAAACACTTCGTATTCGTCTACATGTATTTCAATAATAAATTTATGTGTTTTTGATTCACATGATACGTGTGGCTTCTAATATATATTTATATTGTACTATCAACATTATTCTATTATTGTATGCACGTTACACTCGTATCCTTCATTAGCTCCCTTGACTAACTATATATATTATGGCCTGCAAATATATATAGATTTTTTTTTGTTGATTGATCGAGAAACATTAGTCTATTATTTATATTATATTCTCATAGATTATATGTGTTAAAATCAGAATAGCGAAAAATAGATCCAGAAAATAACTTAATGCAGGAAAAGAAAAAAAAAGAGGAAAGAGCACATCGATATTTTATGTGGTTTGGCCAACGGCCTACGTCCACGGGCGAAGACAGAGCAAATATTTTATTAATATCGAAAGACGAAGTACAAAGAAGATTTCTCAAAATACCAAAGCTTAATTAGATCGAAAACGCCGCAACCCTCCTACGAGCAACTCCAAAGTGACTTCTCTCTCCAATATGTATGGACCACAAATTGGCCTTAATTAGCGCATAGGGCTACTTAGCGCACACGGCTCCTCTCAAGACCCAAGGCCGTACGGAATTGGCATGGGTCTAATTAGGATTGCGGCGGCTTTGCTCTCTTTAATATGCAACGTTTAATTAGAGCTTCAGCCTCTCTCCTTTTAGCCGTACGAACCACGCAGCAACCTAGACTTAATTAGTGCATGGCTTCTTAATTTGGGCGCAGCGGCTTCATTAACTTAGCCGGCATATATATATATATATATATATATATATAGGATGTGGCTTCAAATTAGAGCCTAATTGGTACTCCAATCTAAATGGATTTCTAAACGCAAGTTTAATCTAATTCAATTTGAATTAGATTCCGGCTCATAATTCATATATGCCAAATTAAATCTAAATTATATCTAATCTCAATTAGATTAGGATTTAACCTCAATTTAGATAACTACAAATTTAAACCAAATTTAACAATCTTCACCTTGGTTTAATTTGTAGTTTAACCGCTATATTGAGATCACTACAAAACTCCACCTTTAATTTAATTCGCCTCAATGTTCCTTAACGCTCCGTGCTTCGTCTTCTCCAAACGCCCCATAGGGCCTCAAGTGCTGCCACCTGCCACCAAGTTCAAACAATGATTGAACTTGGCAATAATAAAGGACTTAGTAAGCATATCCGTTGGATTGTCCTCAGTACCAATTTTCTTAACAGTCACTGTGCGTTTTCCAATCACATCCCGAACAAAGTGAAACTTTACATCGATGTGTTTTGTCTTCTCATAAAACATCTGGTCTTTAGACAAATGAATAGCACTTTGACTGTCTGAATAAACAATCGTCGGATCCCAACGAGAAGTAAATTCTCCAAATAAGCCTCTTAGCTACATAACTTCCTTCACACCCTCTGTCATCGCAATATATTCCGCCTCCGTTGTAGACAAGGCAACAATAGGTTGCAATGAAGTTTTCCAACTAACTACACATCCGCCAATAGAGAATACATAACCTGAAAGTGATCTCCTCCTATCTAAATCACCTACAAAATTTGAATCAACATATCCAACCACACCATCTTTACACCTTCCAAACTCCAAGCAAGTGCTAATGGTATCTCGTAAGTATCTCAAAATCCACTTAACAGCCTACCAATGAGCGTTATCAGGATTGGTCATATATCTATTAACCATGCTCACTGCGTAGGAGATGTCCGGCCGTGTGCAAACCATGGCGTACATGATGCTCCTGACAGCACTAGAATAAGGAATATGTGACATGTACTCCTGCTCATCATCGGACTGTGGTGATAACTCGACGGAAAGTCTGAAATGTGCTGCAAAAGGAGTGCCCAACGGTTTTGCGTCTGTCATTCTGAAATGCTATAAAAATCTTCTCTATATATTTCTCTTGTGTCAAATGCAGTAGTCCTAATTTGTTGTCCTTCTTAATTTTCATATTAAGAATTTTCTTAGCAGCACCTAGATCTTTCATCTTAAACTCACCCTTAAGTAAAGTCTTCAATTTATTTATCTCAACTATATCATTGGAAGCAATTAAAATATCATCAATATAGAGCAACAAAGATATGAAAGATCCCTCATCAAGCTTTCTGAAGTATACGCAACTGTCATGCTTGCTTCTGGAATATCCGCGACTTGTCATGAAAGAGTCGAACCGCTTATACCATTGTCGAGTAGACTGTTTTAAGCCATAAAACGATTTCTTTAACAGACAAACATGGTCCTCCTTTCCTTCAACAATGAATCCCTCCGGCTGTTTTATATAAATTTGCTCCTCAAGTTCTCCATGTAGAAAAGTTGTCTTAACATCAAGCTACTCAAGATACAGGTCATTCATGGCTACTAACGATAAAAGAACACGAATAGAAGTATGCTTCACGACGGGTGAGAAAATATGATTAAAGTCAACACCTTCTACCTAACTGTAGCCCTCAGCAACTAAACGAGCTTTATACCTTGTATCTTCCACGCCGGGGATTTCGTCCATTTTCTTGAAGACCCACTTGCAGCCAACAATTTTCTTGCATGTAGGCAGTTTTACCAATTCTCATGTGCGATTCTTATGGAGAGACTCCATCTCCTCATTCATTGCCACCAACCACTCTGCAGAACTGGCACTAGAAATAGTTTAATTATACGTGGAAGGTCCGCCTTCTTCTTCTGTATCTTGTGCCACTGAAAGAGCGTAAGCAACCATATCTCTGCGGTGGTTTGATCTATCTCCTCGCTCTGCCTGAAGCAATATTCTGCCTCTCAACTTATGGAGTTTCAGTTACTGAGGTGTCTGCCGACTAAACTTATTCTGACTGAGAAAAATCCTGCGACTGAACTATACCATTGGTCTCTACCTCCACCTACTTGCTAGCACTCGGGGTCTCATCAGAAGAATTACGGTTAGGATATAACATAGCAGATTCATCAAATGTGACATCCCAACTAATAATTAATTTAGACGATTCAGGACACCACAATCTATATCCTTTAACCCCCGATGCATAACCAATAAAAATGTACTTTTTAGCCCTAGGTTCTAACTTGCCTTCATTGACATGAGCATAAGTAGGACAACCAAATATTCGCAAATTATAATAATCAGAAGGGCTGCTAGACCAAACCTCCTCCGGAGTTTTGCAATCAAGTACTGAATGTGGAGATCGATTTACCAAATAGCATGCCATAGAGATCGCCTCTGCCCAGAAACTCTTAGCTAAGCCAGCATTAGAGAGCATACAACGAGCTCTCTCCAAAAGAGTTTTGTTCATCCGTTCGGCCACCCCGTTCTGCTGTGGAGTATGCCTAACGGTTTTATGTCTGACGATTCATTCATTCTTGCAAAATTCTTCAAACTCTGACGAACAAAATTCCGAACTATTGTCGGTCCTTAATTTCTTAATCTTCTTTTCAATTTGCTTTTCAATCATGACCTTCCACTGCTTGAAATAATTGAACACCTCATTCTTACTTTTCAGAAAAAATGCTCACACTTTACAAGAATAGTCGTCAATAAAAGTCACATATATCTAGCACCACCATGAGTAGGAGTACGAGAAGGACCCCAAAGATCAGAATGAATATAGTCCAGAGTACCTTTTGTCCGGTGAACTGCGGCCTTAAAGCTGACTCTTTTTTGTTTGCCAAGAACACAATGCTCACAGAAGTCCAACTTTTCTAAACTCTGACTACCAAGTATATAAACCTCTCTCGCCCAACTTCATCATACCATAGTCACTCATATGGTCCGGTCGCATATGCCAGAATTCAGTGCTATTTGAATCTGAAATAGAGGAAGAAGTCACCGCTGCTGAACCTGTCACAGTGGAACCCTGTAGAACATATAATCTGTCAGCTGAAGAACACTTAAAGCCTTTAGTATCAAGTATACCCAATGAGATCAGATTTTTTCTCATATCCGGAACATGCTGAACCTCAGATATAGCCCTCACTACTCCGTCAAACATCCGTACCCGAACAGTGCCAATTCTAATAATTGTACACTTAAAGTGATTTCCCATCAATACATCTCCACCTTGAATAGGCTTGTACGTCGAGAACCATTCTCTATGTGTACAGATATGAAAAGAACATGCGGAGTCCATAAGCCACTCATCCTGTCTACGTGTCTTATCCGTAGCTGTGAAGACGATATCATTTTTATCTGATTCTCCTGCTGCAACACTTGCTTCTGCTTCAGTATTGGTGTTTTTCTGACCTTAATTTTTATTACCGTTATTCTTCCGTTGTTCTTTATTTTTCAACTTGAAACAATTAGCTTTTATGTGACCCTTCTTCTTACAATAACCATAAATCAGATTCTTATGCTTTGACTTTGATCTACATGTACCTCTATTATCGAAATCCTTCTCCCGAGACCCCCTTCTAGCGACCAAACCTTGTCCTGAAGCTCCACCTGTCTCGTTGCTTATCTGCATGTCAATTCTCTCTTTTGAAAGTAAAGAGGATTTAATATCATTGAGATATAGAGTATCTCGTCCAAACAAGAAGATCTCACGAAAATTCTTATAAGAGGGCAGTAGAGAATATAATAATAAAAAGGCTTCATCTTCCTGACGATTTAATATCTATCGAGCGAAGATCCATAATAATAGAATTAAATTTATCTAAATGCAACTTTATAGAGGTACCTTCCGCCATACGCAACTTGAAGAGACGTTGCTTTAAATATAATTTGTTGGTGAGAGACTTTGTTATGTCGAGAGACTCCAATTTAAGCCAAAGCCCTGCAGCAGTCTTTTCATCCAAGACCTCGCGCAATACCTGATCGGATATATATAATTGTATTGCCGTGAGAGCTTTGTCATCAACCTCCTCCTTCTGCTCCAGTATCAACGAATCGGACATTTTCTTTTCCCAACAGTACTTTCTGTAATCCTTGCTGCGTCAATATAGCACGCATCTTAACTTGCCATAATGCAAAATTGTTGGTCTTGTCAAATTTCTGAATTCGAACTTCGTCATCATCTTATATAATCGGTATCAGAACAAGTACCGATTCCAACAATTGTATCAGAGCTAATCACGCTTCCAACATTGTTTAGTAGCATTTTCTTTTGAAATTAAGAGTTCAGTATATATAACATCCTTTTCTTGTCAAATTTTTTGATTCATTAATGCATGCTCATGCACACAAAAAAAAAGGAAAAAAATGATACAATCCTCGGGATATTTTGATAAGTTTAACAAATATATATTTAAGAATTAATTAGCATAGTTTTTAATCAAGGAGATGTATATACCACATTGTCATGTGGTCACCCACTCTATAATTAATAATCTCCGTTAATTAATTTGCTAGATACACTTAATATAATCACTATCATTTTTCAATTTTGTTATTACAACAATTAGGGGCCGTTTGGTTGAATATAGTTATAAAAACAGTGTAGTTGGAAGTACCCGTAGCTGTAAATGCTGCAGCTATAACTACATCTAGTCTGTTTGGTTTTATGCAGTTGCAACTGCTGCGATTACATTTCTTCTGTTTGGTAGGCTGCAGTTGAGATTTGTATTTGTAAATCCTGTCAATTTTTAGATAAAAAGGTAAGATTACCTCTTGTAAACATACATAGCATAATAATGAGATCTTTTAGTTATTTATTAAGACTTTTATATCTATATATTATTTCTATATTACAAAATTATGTATAAATTTAAGGCTAAATTATATAAAACTCCCCTATCAAAACCCGATTTTTCACTTTCCCCACCTGTCATTTAAAAACCTACACTTTACCCCCTTGTAAAATGAAAAATGTTCACAGGGGGGGTACGGCGTGTACTGTGATGATAAAATGACCATTTTGTCCCTTACCATTTTCGTCTCCTCCCTCATCTTCCTCAACCACCGCCTCGATCGGCTGCGATTCACGCCTCGATCGGCCGTGGTTTCTCTCCATTTTCTTCTCCATCTGCTCCCTTTCTCCTCCTGCACCCTCGCCGCCCCTCGATTTCGGTGACAGTAGGGAGGAGATCGAGGTGGGCATGGATGGAGAGGTGGGCAAAGGCAAGAGGGTGAAGGCGACGGGACGGAGAAGGGCGAAGGGGTGTTTATGGGCGCGGACGGAGATGTGGGCGAGGGCGAGGCAATAGAGGAGGGCGAGGTGGCAAGGCGGCGGCGAGGCGAAGGAAGACGAAGCAACAGGGAAGAGGGCGGAGGGGTATTTTTGGCATAAAAAAATATTTTATAACGGAACTCTAACAGATCACTAACGGTACGGGGTGAAGTGCACATTTTTCATTTTACAATGGTGTAAAGTATATGTTTTTAAATGACAGGGAGGAAAAATGAAAAATCGAATTTTGACATGGAGGTTTTCTGTAATTTAGCCTAAATGTAATGAATTTTAAATGCAAACGTACTATAAATTTGGTCAAAACAAAAATTAAGGCATTATTGAATTAGCAAACTGGAAAAAAATGAAGCGCGTGAAAAAAAAATTATTGAACCCTAACAGACATTATTAAACCTAACAGATTTCATGAATAGATATTCTTGGAAAAAAGAAGTTAAAAGCGTATAAAAAAATTTATTGAACCCTAACCGACATTATTAAAATCCTAGCAGATTTTATGAATAGGTATTCTTGAAAAAAAAAAAAGTTAAAAAAGAAGCGTGTGAAAAAAAAATAACACTTTATTTTTTTTTTTAATGGGTGAGCAGACTCCGGCCCAATTGCTGCAATTGGTACTACAGCAATTAGCTGCAATACCAATTGCAACAGTTGGGCCTTCTCGTGCATATACAACTACAGCAGTTCGGTCTAACTATACCAAACGAAACACAAATTTAATAGATGCATGCATTTCCAACTTAGTACAGTTGGAAATGCATGCAACCAAACAACCCCTTAAATTAGTCAAAACAACTTCAACGATATATATGGATATATATGAAATTACATAATTATGAATTGGCTAAGTTGTTTCTTTTTTTTAGTTTTTGGCTTAATAACAAGTGGTGAAAATTTTTGAATTCATAGTTTAATTTCAAACTGCACATAGGTCATAAGTTCAATAACTAAAATCAATATTGGATAGCTAGAAAAAGTCCAAATACTCTTGCAAGCATGCACAAAATAACAAATCCAAATTCTCATAACATATGAATAAAATTGTTTGATGAGCGCACAAACAAAAACGAAAAATGGCAATCGAAACATTTGATGAGCGATATATATGGTAATGGAGTAAGAATGACAAACCACAAAATAGTAAAATAAAATAAAACAGAAAGATTTACATGAAAAATCTTTTGCATGAAAAAAATCATGGATGAAGAAGGAGAGAACTTTACTATGAAAAACGGGAGCACAAATATTGTGGAAGTACAATATAATGTATCGCCTGTAGGAAAAAAAAGAAAGAAAGTTCATGTTGGTGACAGTAAAATAGTGCCACGTGGTGAATAAGTGCACAACATAGCCAGGGACTTTAAAACTGGAGATAAACGACATTTGGTGCACCGAGAACAAAAGGCAAGTTGCAGCAAATCGCAGACGGTTTCATGTTGTTGAGATCGGCTCGTAGTGGCCCACGAAATTAGGGAGAAGTGACCAATAATGTAGATAACTGAATAACTACGGGCAGAGTGTAAATAAACAGAAGACACTTGGAAGAGGGGTCTTTTCTCTACGAACAGAAGACCACTTTCAATTCTACGCATTTTTTTCCTCGCTTTCAAGGAATAGTTTACTTGTAATCTTTTATGGCTTCCCTATATTTACTGTTTTTCTTAAGAGTAGTTTTAAGTTAGATTTTCTGTACACCGTACCGGCATCACCTTTTGTACTTGTTTCGAACTTCAAGTTAATATATATAAAAGCATTCGGCACTTCAGCCGACTTGAAAATACTGTGCAATCCGTACATTCGGCTCATTCAGCCGAACCGATTCTATAATAGAGGGTACGAACTCGGCTGATCAGATCCCTCATCAGCCGAATCGCTTGATCTGTCGAATGGCGCAAACTTCGAGGGTCACCACGTGTAGCCATTTCGCATCCCTATTCTAGGGAAATCCTTGACCGGGTCAGGGAATACGAAATTCGGCTCGTAGCAGTTCCGTTAGGGGTTTCTTCAGAATGGTCTTGAGCCCATAGCTCACCACAAAATCCATTTTTTACTTCATAAATTACCTTTTAAAATTTGTCGCACCGTGAAGCTGTCGGCAAATTAGAGGTACAAAATCGAACTCGATTACCAAATTTCGAGGCATATCTAATAAAAATTATTTCTAACAAATTTATTACACTAATTGAAGACTAATTAAATTTGAGTAGCTCGATGTTAAGGCAAGAGACTTCGTGTTGGTTTAAAGGGGCTAGCATCCTGCCCTGTAGCTAGAGATCAGGTTGGGCCAAATCATGTTTGAAATGGCGAGAGGCTGGGTTGGATGAGTCATGTTCAAAGTGGAGTGAAGTTGGTTGGGCTGAGTCACAATCGAGACCCGTGGATCCTGTGTTTGTAATTCATGAATAATTCGCGAATTATTCCCGAATTATTGAAAATCTGAATAAAAATCTTATAATTTTTATGTTTAAATATAGATTATCTCATATTTTATATCTTATATTTTATATTTTATACCAAATTCTTTTTTTAAGCTGAATTTTTCAACGAATTTAAAACTTAGAAAACGAATTTTATGCATATTATACCCGTACCCAATTTTTGTCGAATTCGAATTAACTAACTATGGCTTTTAAGTAAATTGGTTGCCTATTTTTAACAGGTTGAGCTTTTGGGATTAACTAGTGAAGGCCCGCGCTTCGCGGCGGGAAATATTTGTAATTCTAGATTATACTGGTTTTTTTTTTCTCTTGAAATCGATGCCAAAGGAAAGCCAAAAGGAAAGTTTTTTTCGCCTGCCCAAAACCTCAAACCAATGATGTAAAATAACCAAGGGGGAAAACAAATGTATGTAAAAGGAAGCAGAAAACACAGTTCCAATGACAGAAATGCAATTTCGGGAAATCCCAATAGCGGGAAAAAAAAACATGGAGCTAGTGTTTGCAAAGTAAAGTAGAATGAAGAGAAATATGTGAAAAAATATTAAAGCAATTTTGAATCACATACATAAATCTAGAACATAAGTAATTAAAAGTCTACCAAGAATGTAGCAAACCAAACCCAATAAATCGAGCTTCATGTAAATAGCAAGAACACCCAAGAAACATTGAACTGTATAAGTAGAAAGCAGGAACCACAACCAAAAAAAAAAACTAAGCCTCAACTTAAAAAAAACTATCACGAAGTACTGAACTATTTGAATCCAATAAAAGATAGTCCATAACAGGCTAAAAGAAAACCCCGAACTAACTTATAATAAACAATTTTAACTATACAGGTCAAACGAATACAATCAATAATTTCAGAGAACCACAAAATCACCAAATAAAAATTATATGCATTAGTAAAGTAACATTACTTATAATGAATAGTCTGAACTACACAGGCCACACGAATCCAATCTATAATTGAGAGAATTACAAAGCAATCAAATAAAAGTTATAGAGGTGCTAGCATTTCAATTCAAATATCAAATGATTGCAATAGGTTCTTTGGATAAGAGGAAAAAAGGGGTTGAGATTGCCACACATGTAAGAATGAAAGCTTAGATCTAAATACCATCAAGTTTTGATTAAATGCAAGTGTCCTCTAAATGTAACAAAGAAATCAACATTAAAAATAGAGGCAAGATAGCTATTTGCTCCTACAACAGTTTAGCAAAGACTTCCACACAGGCAAGACTTAATATACCTTTTCTCTGCAAAACCGAATATCCGAATATACACCATTGTCAATAACTATCATGCTTTAAACTAATTGAAAGGGCTAATATACCTTTCGCCTTCAGAACCAAACGTCCTCCGCTGTAGCATTGAGAAATCTACAAAATATATAGGTGGAACAATCAAGAAGCACTGAACTATATAAATAGAAAGCAGAAGCCGCAACACAAAAAAACTAAGCTCCAACTT
>NC_033625.1:8462078-8466872 GCF_001540865.1 Ananas comosus
CTTTGTGATTACATTTTATAGGCAAATAAGTTTCCTGTGACTTACTTTTCCTTTTGTTTAAAAAATCAAAAGGTAGAAACACGTACGATACTACTATGAAGGGGACTCACATTCAACCAAAGCTATCAAGGCACCCTTAAGCGGGAAGAATTAATTGTCACACCTGCGATACCTACCGGACGAGACGTTCGTTGGTCGCGAGGAGTAGACAAGACGTCAAATAAACCAAGACTGTGAAGACTCCGTTTTTTTTTGTAACAACGACTAGGTTAGTTACGAACTATTTATCCCCTTCTGACTCGTTTTACAGACATGGAACGGATAGTTGAAAACAAGAATTAAAAAGAGATATGAGTACTTATCTGATAAAGGCCGATTTAAACGGATCCAACAAACCATACGAAAACCACCAGATTAAATGAAGGCCTAGACGCGAAGAAGTGAGGTAACTAAAACCGTACGTAAGTACATACAACAAACCATACCAAAGATACACGACTAAATGATACCTCGAAAAGTGGAAAGAACCTTCGTCAAATACAACAAGAAAAAATAATGGAAACTAAAGTACTAAAAACAGTACAACGACGACGGAAATGATTTAGCAAGGACGACCAACATCCAAGAAATGAGGAGAACGGATAACGGAAAGGAAGTCGTACGAAACTGCTTCTTTTTTTTTTTTAACCTTAGTCGTTCATCGAAAAAACGAAGACGTACAAAATGTTGTTTCTTTTGTTAATACAAGGGATATAAAGGAACGACTGACACCTAAGAAACAACGAGAAACATCGATACTAGACATGGAAAAAGGGGACGTACAATACGTCTTCTCCATTTGTTAGTACAAAGAGTATAAATGAACGACCGACATCCAGGAAACAACAAGAAACGTCGACACAAGACACACCAAATATTATTACAAAACAGCAAAGAGCCTATGAAACGGAAGCGGATAAAAACAAGTATGATACTACTGACGGAGAACTTCACTGTAGAGAGCCCATAAAACTAAAGCGGATTAAAGGACGTATGATACTACCGATAGAGAACTTACAGATGAACCAAAGTAAATAAGGAACGACAAAGAAAGATTAAAAGAACGAGAAGAAATTCCCATACTACTATTCATCTCCCTTAACAGCTTTTATAACGGAAGCTTGTTCGCCTCAAAACTTGCCTCACCTTCAAACCCACCGGATGAGTATCCGTTGGCGAAGGATGCCAACAACGAGAATCACTAACGTGTGCAAAGGGAAGTTACCATTAGATGACGAGTCGTTGGTAAAGGATGGTAAGAATGGGAAACAACAACACGCGAAACGGAAAGATATCATGGGACGACAAGGATAACGACGGGACACGAATACTCGTCACAACGGGCGGGAGGAATTGACTCAGAATACGAAAAACGGTAACAAAATTTCTAACAAACTTAACAAGAGAAGAAAGGGGTTGGGGAAAACGGAGTAAAAAGTACTTGTTAATATAATATTAAATATGATAACAAACCATACCAAGAACGAATAACTGAAAAATTTTATTTTAAAAGGAAATTACCTCATCGACTCCCTGCCTAGTCAACACCCGTTGGTCAAAATTTTCAAAAAAAAACGTGAAATAAACCAACACGAATTCAAATGATAAGGATAGAAGTAAAGTCTAATTCACAACGATGTAACAATAAAAGGATAATAATGAAGTAAAAGTAAATAAGGAACGACAAAGAAGAACTAAAAGAACGAAAAGAAATTCCGATACTACTATTCATCTCCTTTCACACCTTTTAAAACGGAAGCTTGCCCACCTTCAAACCTGCCGGATGAATATCCGTTGGTGAGAGATGATAACAATAAGAATCACTAACGTGTGTAAAGAGAGGTTGCCATTAGATGACGAATCGTCGGTAAAGGGATGGTAAGAATAGGAAACAACAAGGCGTGAAGGACGGATGTCACACACCAAACAACAAGAATGATGATGGCAAATGAATACTCGTCATGACGACTAGCATGAACTGACTCGGAATGAAAAAACACGTAAAAATTTTATTAAAAAACTTATAAAAGGGAAAGAGGAGTGAGGTTTCACCCACCCAAAGTTTTTATCGAAATATAAGCTGAAAGATTAGAACTGAAGGTTTACTTTTACAAAGAGTCGTTTTCTTTTTTTTTCTTTTCCCTCTAGGGTCCTTGGAATACCCACTTATTTTGCATCTTTGTTTTGAAGTGAAGGCAAAGTAAAGCATTTACCTTTTTTACAATCCCTTCAGCATGGTTCGACAGAGAGGGTGGGAAAAGAGAGAAGGGAAAAAAAAAAGACTTGGCCTAGAGCTCGCAAGGTTTTTGTGTTTCTTTTCTTTCAAACGGGTTCCATTAGTAAGGGTTCCGACATACCACCCCCGAACTACAAAGACCAGCCAATAGTACATGGCAACTTTTACAAACCTCATAAGGACAACATATACTAAAACATAGGGACCGCACAAGGGCGAAGTTTTTTTTCCAAGCCAACCTTCGAACCTTAGGCAACCAGCTCAGGCGCCACAAGCCGAAAAGGCTACCAGTTCAGGCGCCGCAAGCTGAAAAGGCTGCCAATTCAGGCGCCTTCAAGAGTTTTAGCTTATACTGACTTCACTATGTAGGCCAAATTCATGACATCATAATGGAAATTTCAAGACAAAACAAAATTCATTTAGCTATTTTAAACATTGAGTTGCTACTTTATACCTCTATTTACATGATCAGACATATATATATAAAGCAATAACATTTACCACCATCCGCAGCGCCGCGCCCCACCTCTCCGATGCCTGTGAAGCGCTCTGCGATCGCCTCGGCATTTCGTCAAACAGGGCGCGAGCGTTAGGGAGAGGTTGCAGATCTAGAAGGGGGGGGGCGCGCGAGGGGCATGAGCAGGCGCCGGGCGTGGGTCATGCGCACATGGCAGCGTGGGCGGGCCCGCCTGCGCCGTGGATTTGCAGGACCTCCGCGCCCTAGGGGCGACAGGGGAAGGAGGTAGGAAAAGGGGCGCTGGAGGCAAGGTGTGACTGCGGGCTTTGCGGAACCACAGAGGACAGGAAGGCGATAGAGGAAGGAGGCGGGCAGAGGCGCGCACGGGCCTGCTCGAGAAGAAACGACAAACAGGGGGACGCTAAAGAACGATATAAAGCTTATGGGCACCAAGCAGGCCACATGTGGCGCCGGCGAGGAGAAGGACGACGATGGCCATGGGTATGCTAGGGTAGGCGAGTACGGCGCACGCGCGGAGGCGTACCGCGACGGCCACCGCAGAGAGAGGCGTTGGGACACGGTGCACACCGGAAAGCTAGGGCTCCTGCCACACCGTGCGCCCGCGCGTACGGGTAGGGAGCAACGCCCCACATCCCGCGGCCTCAGGAGACAGGGTCCGGGAGACGCGGATAGGGCGACACGCACCCCTCCCGAGCACCCACGCAACGCGGGGCGAGCGCGGAGCACCCACGCAAAGCAGGGCAAGCGGGGGGCGCCGAGAGAGCGCCACGTAGGCCACAGTAAAACTGAGCCTTTAATATATGTATTGATACTTAGCTCTAACGATCCGACAAGAGGTATCTGATTCAGAGGGCACGAGTTCGATTCCTGTATGCTGCGAATTTGTGCAGGTATGGAGGGAAAAATTGTTAGCTTACAGAAGTCAGCATCCTGCCCTGTGGCAGGAAACCAGGTTGGGCCGAGTCATGTTTGAAATGGCGCAATGACAAGTCATGTTCAAAGTGGCGTGAGATTAGTTGGCCAAGGTTGAGTCATAATCGAGACTCATGGCGCTGTGTCTATATGTTTTAAGTGAATTAATTACATATTTCTAACAATTTGAACATTTAGGATTAATGATTAGCGCCAACGATCCGACACTCTGAACGTACCATATAAACCTACTTTGAAAAGTTATATCTAAACTTTGCCCTCATATGTCAAGAAAAATTATGTCTAAAATTTGCCCTCGTATGTCAAGCTAAATGCAAACTTTTTTAAATAAAAGGGAAATAAAGTTGCCCTCTTTTTTTTTTTTTTTTCGAGAGAGAGAGAAGCGGAGGCCACGGGTAATTAATCGTGGAACTAGTGCCAGTCATCAATAAATAAATTTGTATTTTTGTTATTGCTAACTCACATGCAAACAGTACCATATTGTTTGCTTATTCAATCCAATTGATACAATCAAATGAATAAATCCACAGACATGAATAACAAAAGCAGATTACATGCGATAATTGGAAAAACAAAACATCAAAAGTAAATTACATCTAGTATATATCTTAGTTTTGATTGGTCGACGTGAACTGAGCCTGAATCCAATCTATGGTTTTCTTGTCCACCTGAAAGGCTTTAGCAAGAATATCATCAGAAATGGAAGGGTTTGATGCCGAAGACCAAGATCACCCAATCTATTGAGACTCGGATTCTGGCTACCCAGGAACAAGGGCCGACTGCCCGGTGCGAAAGCCAAAGTAAATCAAGGAATCAGACCCGGGAACAACAAAACATCCGCCGTTGTTGAAGGACTTAGAAGAAGGAGCTTAGTTCTCAGTTCGACCGTGTACGATCCCATAAGAGCCTGATCTGAATCACACAAGATCTCGAGTCGCACGTGGGAAATTGTGGTTGGGTTTGAGACATGAGGTCAAATACAACGAGCCATCGAGAACACCTAGGGTGCTGAGAACCGGGATTCCTTACTTGCAATGCGGATTAAAAGTCACTGTTCCGATCCAAAGCTTGTTGATGTGATGCCGGGCTTGTTCTAGGGGCACGAGAG
>NC_033625.1:8467126-8601753 GCF_001540865.1 Ananas comosus
CGTGCAAATTTGAAAAAGCATACACTATAATTTTTCAACCATGCAATTTATCATCCATCTTATGTAAAGGAACTCAAGCAAATCTTCAGCTTGGTTTGCTTGAAGCACCTCAGAATGAAGAAAGGAAAGATATGCGATCTTTTTTAGGTACTTACACCCAAACGAATTGTGTTAAAAAATAAATATGTAAACCAGAAGTGATAATATACATGCTCAAAAGATTATGGGGGAAAAAATATCACAAATTAAGCTGGAAAACAATTGTCTTCTAAAATTCTATAGGTTGAAGTTGTTCAAACATCAAGCAATTATTCGAATCATCACATGCTAGAACTATGCAAGTAGAACATTAAGTAGTATAAAATGAAGGCTTGCAAGAAAAATGAAAGCTCTACATTAAATAAGTTTGCGAAAGTCACACCAAACAATATACATGAATGAGTATCGAAATGAACAAATCAGTCGTTGCATAAAGTACAAACTAAACATGCCCAATTAATGCAAAAAAAATAGAAAGATGGCTGTGGCTACGAAGCTGTGTTTTATGTTTTTCTTTTTTGCAAGCAGGAATCTTACTAAATGGAGTGTTTAACAAAGAAAAATCGAAAAACTGAAATTCAATTTCCAAGCCGGGTCTCTTCATTTTTTTTTCTGCATTTGGAGTCCCTTAATATCAGATTTTCACTAACAGGTCATAAAAATGTTTGGGAAAAGGCACAACAATCAGATTAGTTATAACAAATAATGCATACAAAGTACTAATTAACATAGTCTGGAGTGATAGATAGAAGAGTGAGAAAATGAGGCTTCAAGCTCAATTTGATATGCTAGTAACAAAATCAAGAATTAAAGAAGACCCAACTTAAAAAGCTACTTTTGTTTTTTTGATAATTTTTTTAAGCAGAGAAAGATGTATCAGTTTATGAGCAAATCAAGAGCAAGGTCAAACCAACCAAACCCAAAGGCTAATACATAAGGTCAACACACACACACAAAAAAAAGAACAAAAAAAACCAACATTCACCCCCCTTTTCAATCAATATTTACAAATTATTACAAAACACATCAGCTTAGCTACAACAGTTTAGCAAGTAGAAAGTTTGAAAACTTATACATAGGTAAGGCCTAATATACTTTTCTTTTGTAGAACCAAATATACTCTATTGTAAATAACTACCGACGCTAGAGTAAAAAAAGAAGCAAAATAATATACACAGAATATAAAAAAGAACCTAATGAGAGGGTTCCTGGTAATATCAAGACCTTACATCTGAGAATGCAAGAAAAAACGAAGGATGAAGGCATATAGGAAAAGGAAAAAAAAAATTACATAGAATCTTTAAAAAAAGGGCCTCATTAGAGACTTCTATGGGAAATCAATGCTTTTAAGAAAGATGAAAAGTTCCATAGTAAATCAGTATGTAAAAAAGTCATGAAATCAAGCGAAGTAAAAAAAATGTGTTAGGCTTAGAAAAATCATGTAAAAAATCATGTAAAAAAATCATGTAGGAGACTTAGAAGCATGCAAATCAACATTTAACTGGACCTTTTTTTACCTGNCACGGGTAATTAATCGTGGAACTAGTGCCAGTCATCAATAAATAAATTTGTATTTTTGTTATTGCTAACTCACATGCAAACAGTACCATATTGTTTGCTTATTCAATCCAATTGATACAATCAAATGAATAAATCCACAGACATGAATAACAAAAGCAGATTACATGCGATAATTGGAAAAACAAAACATCAAAAGTAAATTACATCTAGTATATATCTTAGTTTTGATTGGTCGACGTGAACTGAGCCTGAATCCAATCTATGGTTTTCTTGTCCACCTGAAAGGCTTTAGCAAGAATATCATCAGAAATGGAAGGGTTTGATCCGAAGACCGATTCACCAATCCTATTGAGACTCGGATTCTGGCTACCCAGGGAAGCAAGGCCGACTGCCCTGGTCGGACCAAAGTTAAATTCAAAGTGAATCAAACCCGCGGGAAACACGAACACATCGCCCTTGTTAAGGACCTTAGAGAAGAGCTTGTTCTCAGGGTTCGACGTGACGAATCCAACATAAAGGGAGCCTTCTATCACAGTCAAGATCTCGGTCGCACGTGGGTGAATGTGTGGTGGGTTGAGACCATGAGGTGCAACATCAAGACGAGCCATCGAGACACCTAGGGTGTTGAGACCGGGGATCTTACTTGCATCGATTAAGGTCACTTTCGATCCGAACTTGTTGGATGTGTTTCCGGGCTTGTCTAGGCCGGAGAAGAGGAAATCCTCAGGTTTCGCTACTTTTGGATCTTTGCACACGAACCCATTAACAAACACTACAGGAACATAAACACATAGTTAATTAGTGATACTACTACATATGTACAAAGAGCTTTGTACGTAGCTAGGGACCCAATTGCAACTACTTAACCCTAGTAACTCAAATGACAGAGAAGAGCGATGTATTAAATTGCTTACCACGAGACATCTCATCGGCGACACAAAAGTCTTGGAGAGGACTAGGATCGGAAGCGAATGCAAAAGGAGAGGTGACTAAAAGAAGAGCAAAGAGGAGGATTTTAGCTGCCATTTTATGTTTCCTGAAGCTTGTAGGTCACTGCAGAAGAAACTAATGAAACTTGAATGTTGTAGCTAGTTTTTGATGATGGAAAAGTGGCTGGGGTGTTATGAGTACACATAGAAGAAGAGGATGTGGGGACTTGGTTTTATGATAAGGCTTCGAAAAGATCATCATATGATAGAGCCTTGAAAAGGTCATACTTAATTTTTCCTAAAAAAGAAGCATAGTTTGAAAAGCTTTAGTAAGAATTAATCGGTCCTTGTTCTGATGTGGTCGTTGTGTAACTAAAAAAGTAATTAAATATCACTACGGTGACCTTATCAGAGTACGAAAAATAATAAAATATGCGGCGGCCGACTGTGTAATGAAGGTTGAATTAGTCCTAAATGTGTACGAAGATCAGTGTTCTCTAGTGAGAGCTAATCAATTCAAGGAAAGGATTTGGGGTTGTTGTGGAGGGCCTTAAAATAGTTTTCTCTTATTCAGTATAATTTCAGCACGTGTAAGAAAGTTGGTGGCTCCAATAATAATACTCTTCGATAGAAATTAAATATTCGCTGCTATTCCTATAGTGCAACTTGGTCGCTATATACATTTCAAATAAATATTTTAATCCCCAAACTCCTGCGTATATTTTTGCAATTCACTCCTTGACCTTTAAAAAACAATCTAATCTTTCTTGGAAAATGACGACTTTAATCTCACCTATAAAGTGGCTTATATATTAAAAAAATTACTCGTATAACTCAGTTTAATTATTAGCTTACAAATAGTGATAGAAGGTCGTTTCATTAAAAATAGCTTCTTTTTTTTTTTCTGTAAGACTCAAACTAAATTGCAATATATATGACAGTTCATAATTTAAGTGTTTAAGTAAAAAAGTTTAGAGACCAAATTTTAATATTACACAGATTAACTACCTATAATTAGTCTTAACCCAGCCGAAGAAATCAATTAACTGCATGTGTATATTTAAGTAGATGTTTATAGTGAAGAAAAGGACTACCTCATGAAGAAATTACCCGTTTGGCCTAAATTCTAGAAAAATGCTTTTTGCAGAATAGGTTTTGGTTTGAAGATTTTGATTAAAAGCTGTAGTGTGTTTGACTAAATTTAAATATATAGAAAGTATTTTTCTGAAGTGAATTTGTAAAACTGTTTGGTAAAATTTTTTTAATGTTTCATAAAATAAAGTTTTTACTAAATTTTATTTTAAAATAATTTAAAATTTAAATTTTAGTTAAAAATTTAAATTTGAATTAAAATTTTAAATATTAAATTTGCACAAAAATTTAAAGCAAAATTTTTGTGCAAATTTGAAAATTTAAAAATTAAAAATTTTAAATTTAAAAAATGAAAATTTAAATTTTCAATTTCAAATTCAAAAAATAAATTTGAATTTCAAAATTTATAATTAAAAATTTTAATATTTAAAATTTAAAACTTAAAATTTAATTTAAAATTTAAAATTAAAATTAAAATTTGTAATTTGAAAAATAAAATCTATAATTTACATTTTAAATTCTAAAATTTTAAAATTTAAATTGAATAGTAAATTTTATATTAAATTGAAAGTTTAAAATTTTTAATTTTAAAATTTAAAATTTAAAATTTAAAATTTAAAATTTAAATTTGAATTTAAATTTAAAATCAGAATCTAAAATAAAAATAAAATTTAAAATTTGAGTCTAAAAGTATAATCAGATTTCAAGAAGCAGGTTTTTGCTGTTTCTGATTTTGAGCCTCAAAAACTAGAACATTCAATCTAAAAATTAGAATCAGATTTTAAATAGGTGATTGCCAAACATTCTATTGAATCAAAAATTTACTTTTGAACCCAATATCACTTTTCAAATGCTAGGCCAAACACCCACTAATTTTTACTCAGTTCACAGCGATTACTCGTAAGTCGGCAACAGGGATGTTTAAACACCGAGTTTAGTGCATAATTCGGCAATGCGAAAAAAAAGCGCCGAGTTCTCATGCCCGCCGATTTATTAATAAGTGATTAAACTCACCAGGAACCTAACCAAAGGTTTTTCCTTCTGGTCGACGAGGGCAAAAGCGAACACTTCGCCTCTCCCCTCTCCTCCTCCTCCTCCCTCACCATCGCCGAGCTCCAACGAAGCTCTCATCCATGGCGGATCCCGACGAGGATCCTCTCCTTCTCCTCGAGCGCTCCGCTCGAGCCACCAGAGGCAAGAGGTACCTCTCTCTCCCCCCCCAACAGGTCTCTGATCTTTTCTATGTGGTTCGATTTGTTCCGATATAGGTTTCAACATAGAAGCATAGTTGTGTTTCATGTTTTGTGTTTTTTGTGATTTAATCATCATTTTCGGGTGATGTTTGTTTGGATGTAGTAATCTGAGCTAGTACAATTTGCTTATTTGTGGTTTAATTTGATGAGTCTTTAATTTTGTGGCATTGGTAGAATGACTAAGTTGCTGGATGAAGAGATTGAGCAGGATGAATTGTTTTGGAATCAAGATGCTTTTAATGAGGTATTGAGAATGTCAACTTAGCTCATTTACTGTGTGTGTCTCTGTAATCTATTTATCTTCTGCTTTTGCTCTTGGAGTTCTTTTCCATTGTTTTTCTTTTCATTTTTCGACTGTAGAAGAACATACGGCGATTCCCTCTGCGGCCCAATTAAAGGGATAAGAAAAAAAATACACAGGTCATGTTTGGTTCGAAGTCGGAATTGGAATCGGAATACGAATGACTTATTACATCAGTTTGTTTGGTTCGCCACCTGAATCGGAATCGGAATGAACCGTTTGGTTGATTTAGACATTAGAAACGGAATAAAAAAGTATACCAATTTTATTCTTATAGTATTTTAATTACTTTTAATCATTTTGAATACTATATTCAAAATATAAATAGAGAAAATATAAATAGAGAAATATATATTTTGTTATAAAAATAGGTGCCAACTTAATTTGTCATGCTCCGGGTTATTCCGAAATTTGGGCTAGCCAACAGATCTGCCGTGGCGCCGTGTACACGGGAAGCCCCGTGCCCACGAAGCGCTAGTACTTGCTTAAAGTATAATAAAGCAATACAGAAGAGCAAAACAGAGCTGAAGTATTAAACTAGCTAAAGATTGAACTGTATAAAAATATCATTCGAATACAAGATCCATCTCCCATATATAAAAATAAATATAGCCAGTTGGCAAAAGCCAGATTCAAAATGTACAACCAAGGATTTAAGTGCCCATCGGTATGGACCGTATCTACCATACCATATCGTGCCAACAAGATACAGGCACAATACAGCCTCCGTGACGATGACACAGCTCAAAATCCTTTTTTCTTTAAATTAGTAAGTAATTTTCTCAATAAAGTTTAAAAGATTTGTTAAAGATACATAATAAGCAATTAGAAAATTTTATTGTTAAAGAAAATAAATATTTCATATCATTATGTGTTGGCACACATTTTTTTTGTGACCGGGACACATCGGTACGGTTCGGCAAGCACCGTGCCGTATCGTGCCGGCAAATTTTCGGCAAGATCCTTTGCCACAGCACTTAAATCCTTGTGTACAACAGTCTAACAAAAATAATATTCGGGTCCAAAACTAGCCCACATAGGAAGGAGAGCTATCTAGCTAGCGATTCTCTTACCTCGGTCTGCAGTCGCCGCTATCGCTGTAGAGGTCTCTGCAAAAAAGGATTAACAGAGGGTGCGAGAACTACTAAAAACCAGTAGTCCTCAATAGTACGTCATCGACAAGTACAACCCACCCACTAGGTCTACCAGAGGCGACAAGGGCAAAGTGGTAAAGAATATATAATAGCTGCTGAAAGGAAAACTACGTACTATGCCTCTACACTAGTATGGAATGAGTAAGTATAAATGGAATGATATGCATCAACTATAATAATCCGATGAGAATAGCCCAATCTACCGATTGGCTCGAAAGCCCAGTCCCGCCTGCACTAGCATCACATCTTATCTCACTAACAATCTGCGGATCGTTAACGTGGAACATACCCAAAAGTACTCAAACCGTCTAACTCCGGAGTGGCACTTGAGGAGAGCGACCGACTCAAGGATAAAGTAACTAGGTCAAGTATGTCACAGGTTAAAATCAATGCTCATGACCAAGGTGAATCAACAAAACCACTAAATAAATAATCTCGGCCTAATCCGATGCATAATTGAAAACTCAGTACAACCGTCCAAAATCCCATGGTTACTGTGAAATCAACGAGTCAATAATTCGATAATGTCCAGCCCCAACTCAATGATAACCACACTACCTCTAACCCATACTCAACATCATGAGTATTAATGAACTACTCAAACATAGGAATGGAGTTTCTTATTCTAAGTTCATATGCATTATATAGGTAGTGTATATAAGGTGGATCCTAACCAAATGACTAAGCAATCATATGCAAGGAAGTATAGAAATAAGATAAACTCAGTACAAGATTCATATCAACCATATCTTGAATTAAACCCGAATATTCAGCACTTGACACAATCACTCATGCTGAAATTTAACTAGACATAGGAAGCAGCTTGCAGTTTCAATATACTATTTAAAACCTACCTAGAGCGCAAATTCAACCACAAATTGGGATGAAATTCAGCGGGCCTCAGATCCCAAATTACCAAGAAAAGCAATAAAATCCCAAGTATTCCTATCGGATTGAGCCGAATAAAAAATTGAGCTAAATTCCAACAAAATGGCGATTCAGTTGGAAAAACTGCACCTCAAATCAGCGGCTCAAACTTAAATTCTAGGTTCCTCTCAACCTTAGGAACACTCAGGAATCATCAAATCGCAGCAAGACAGTGACAATCGAAAGGAATTTTGAAAAATCTTAACTGCTGTCCCTGCACTAGGCTGTTGCTACTGCTGCTGCTGTAGCTGAGTTCCGGCGGCTCTTGCGGCTATTCCAGCCAGTCCACGAGGGAATCAAGGCAATGAGGAAGATCACAACACTCCAAGTGTGATCCTAAGCCCCTAATCCATCAGAAAAATCTCATAGTTACCACGAAATCACCATGCAAGGGTGATCAAAAAGTAAAAAACACAAACACCACAAAATTCTGATTTTTGGTTGATGAACTCAATAAAAACTGAAATTCACTAAAACCCAACTTTTGATTCAGCTCAAACAAAGTTCCCACTTGCTCTAGATGAAGTTAAGATTCTCCCCAACCAAACAAAAACTCAATTCTAAGAGAAAAATCCAAAGGAAATCCATCAAAATTTCAGCTTGCTCAAAAACTGGAAACTTTTACTAAAACTTAAAAAAAATCTAAAAATATCTAGAGATTTGATGAAGTGAAGCTTTCCACAAACTCTTAACTTCAAGAACTAGCTGTGCATAAACCTCTCCTACAATCCCAATCTTCGAAACATCACCAAAATTCAAGGGAAAGTCGAACTCAAGCTGCTAAGCTGTTGCTGCTGTGGGAATGCTCCAATGGAGCATAGAAGAGGAAGAAGAAAGGTAATGAAGGGAGGAGAATGTGAGGGAGAAGGAAATGAGAGTGGAAGAGAGATGATATGAGCTAGCACTATAGTCCAAACTCCCCAATTAGAAGTAGTTGGAGGTGTAAGCTGAGCCTAAACCCCAACATAACTCTTTATAGTATTCCAGCTGAAATCAATAGTACTTCAAAATTATTTGTTTTACCAATTTCACGTCCAAATCAATTTCGACTCATCCCAACACTTTTTCGACGTGCCACTTAATTCACGGACTGTAATCATTCCGAAAAATAATATTCTAATATATATATATATATATATATATAGAGTTGAGCTAGAATACTATCGATAGCAAACGGGTTCCGTTGCCACCCATTTGTTTTCGATGATGGAGCCTCCAAATCGACGATCGGCACCGTTGAACATGATCTATACTACTTGAAGTGTTTAGAAATCAAATTTCATACATTTTCGATATTGTTCTTTTATCCATCAAGTGAACAGAAAAATGAATGGCTGAAAATGAATATTCTTGAAAAAATGATGATAGGAGTCTTGTAATCAAGATCAATAGTATAGATCTTGTTTTAAATAGTTTAAAGAATTTTCTAACAAAAATTCAATTGATTTGGATATCTTTACGCCATTAAACGAGAAAGCGCCTCATATCGACCATTAAAATTACAAATTTTGAAACCCTTGATCATTAGGCAAATGATGTCGAAAAGATTTGAAATCTGATTTCTAAACACTTCAAGTAGTATAGATCATATTCAACGGTGCTGATCGTCGATTTAGAGGCTCTATCATCGAAAACACATGGGTGGCAACAGAACCCATTTGCTATCGATAGTATTCTAGCTTAACTATATATATATATATATATATATATATATATATATATATATATATATATGTATACATATACATATATATATATATGTATACATATATGTATGTATATATACATATATATATATATATATGTATATANAAGAACTCTCAAATAAGTAGGGGTAGGTCTCCAACATCATAGCCTCCGGTTCCTATGTCGCCTTACGCTCCTCGTGATTACTCCACACCACTTTTACATAGGGAATGACCTGGTTGCACAATTTTTTCACCTCCTGAGTAAGAATTTGCATCGGTCTCTCCACGTATCTCAAAGTCTCACTTAGCTCCAGTGGGATGAAGTCAATCATGTGCAAGGGATCAAAAACATATTTTCTCAAAGCCAAGACATGAAAAACGTCTTGGATACCAGTTAACCGCGATGGTAGAGCAATCCTGTAGGCCACCGGTCCAACCCGGTCCAATACCTCGAAGGGATATTGGGAGATATGTATCTCAGTGTTTGACTTGTCAACAAGTGAAGTCCGAGTATCGTGTACCTGCTGGCAAGCTTCAGACCCTTCCGGTTCCAGAGTGGAAGTGAGACCAGATCACGACGGATTTTGTCGTCGGATTATCTGGAGCTCAGGGTGGATTTGATGCGGTGTGGGTGACAGTCGACAGACTGACCAAGTCTGCTCAGACTTCGTGGTCTAGATTCTGACTTGCTCAGTTGTATTTGGATGAGGTAATAAGGTTGCATGGAGTACCTATCTTGATTGTATCAGATTGAGACTCGAGATTCAACTCGCATTTTTGGAGGAGTCTACTGACTGCCTTAGGTACACAGCTTCATTTCAGTACAACATTTCACCTACAGACCGATGGACAATCAGAGCGGATTATTCAGATTCTTGAAGATATGTTGAGAGTCTGCGTCTTGAAGTTTGGAAAAGGGTGGCATCGGCACTTGAGACTAGCTGAGTTTGCGTACAACAACAGCTATCAAGCGAGCATTTAGATGGTTCCGTTTGAAGCGTTGTATGGACGCAAGTATCGATCACCCCTATATTGGAATGAAGTGGGTGAAAGAAAGATTTTGGTCCAGACATTCTATTGAAGATAGAAGAAAAGGTCAGAATTGCACGGCGACATCTTGAGCAGCTCAGAGTCGGCAGAGGAGCTATGTTGATACTAGGCGACGAGATTTGAAGTTTCAGGTTGGAGACCATGTGTTTTTGAAAGTCTCGTTGTTTAGGAGGATTCGTAGATTTAGAGTTCGTGGAAAGCTAAGTCCGTGTTATAGTGGTCCCTTTGAGGTATTGGAGTGGGTTGGACTGGTGGCCTACAGGATTGCTTTACCGTCGCGGTTAACTGGTATCCAAGACGTTTTTCATGTCTTGGCTTTGAGAAAATATGTTTTTGATCCCTTGCACATGATTGACTTCATCCCACTGGAGCTAAGTGAGACTTTGAGATACATGGAGAGTCCGATGCAAATTCTTACTCGGGAGGTGAAAAAATTGTGCAACCAGGTCATTCCCTATGTAAAAGTGGTGTGGAGTAATCACGAGGAGCGTAAGGCGACTTAGGAAGCGAAGGCTATGATGTTGGAGACCTACCCCTACTTATTTGAGAGGTCTTCTTGAGGTATGGTTTAAGTTTCGAGAACGAAACTTTTTGTAAAGGAGGGATGTACTGTTCCAAATATATATATATATATATATATATTTATAGAATTAGGCTACTATACTATCTATAGTACCGGAGCTTCGGTACCATAGTCTTGTTTTCGATCTTAGGGTGTTCAAATTAACGATCCACACCGTTAAATATGATCTAGGGGAATGAAGTTCTAGGAATAAAATTTTAGTTTTTTTCGACATCGTTTACTTAGTAAATAAATTATGTCAAAATGGACGGTGAAAATTGAATAATCTTTAAAATTTGAGCATAGGACTTTTAAATTCAAGATCAGAATATTAACCTTAATCTAGATAGTTCAAAGTATTTTCTATCAAAATTGAAGAATTTAGATTTTCCACACCGTTAAACTTCAAACTCGCATAGTAGCCATTGAAAATTGACAATTTTGAAATGGTTTGATCATAAAGTAAATTATGTCGAAAAAATCTAAAATTTTATTTCTAAAAACTTTAAATACCCTAGATCAGTTTTAACGGTGTGGATCGTTGATTTGACACCCTAAAATCGAAACAAGACTATAGCCGCTCCGGTACTATAGATAGTTATAGGAACTAGCTCTATATATAATATATATATATATAATATATTATTATATATAGAGTCCGGCTACTATACTCTTATGAGTACGATCACCTTCGTACTCATAAGTCGTTTTCGATGATAGAGCTTCCGAATCGACGATCCATACCGTTAAACATTTTCTAGAGCATTTAAAACTTCTAGAAATCAAATTTCATAATTTTTCGACATCATTATCTTACGATCAAAAGCTCACAAATTTGACAATTTTTAACGGCCGGTATGGAATACTTGCTAGTTTAACGGTGCAAAAGAATTCGAATAGGTTGAATTTTTGATAGAAAATTCTATTCACTACCTAGATAAAGATCAATAACTCCGATCTTAAATTGAAGGATCCGATCATTCATTTTTAAGATGTCGTTCGATTTTGACCGTTCATTTTATGCCTGCTTGATGGACATTTGTCACGCCCGGGTATCAGCGGAAGCATACCCAATACATGCACAGACCCGCCATATACCTGCAGTATATAAGGCGTCTACAAGAAAACCATGTTGAAAGGAGGAAAACATCGAAGAATTCTAACCTGATACCAGAGCAAAGTATAAGTCAATAATAAGATTATCAGAAGACAGTAAGTAAATACCCCAAAATCTCAAACATCACAGAAAAACGTCAAAACTGAAAACTCTGGTCAAAACCACATATACATCCCAAGTATATATACAATATAAGTACAACGGTAGTCTCTCTATACATGGGGACATCACCCTCGGCTGTAGCCCGAGTAGCAAGGTGATCATCTAGTCACGCTCCAAGCTAGATGTAGCTAGACGAGACTCCCTTGCCACGATCCCTAGTCTCTCCTGTAGGTGGCTCTGTAAAAACAACAATAAAAAGGGCGTGAGAACTATTAAACAATAGTTCCCAGTGGGTAAACCGCCAGCCTCGGCGAATTATACCACTAGGCTCATAATGTACTATTAGAAATGTAAACAACATTTACTGCATGATAGATAAATCAACGATAATTAATAATGAACATGTATCATACTATCAGACATGTTAATTAAGCCAAAGCAAATAAAGTAGTTACTATGCACATGGACAAATTCTGGGATTGTGTAACTATACATTAAATAAGGTAATCATCGATTACTATCCTTTAGAAATTTAGTTTAATTCATAAGGACCTACACAAGGTAGTCCAGCTTGCGCCGCGCCTAATGGCCCCGTTGTAGTAAACACTCCCCATGGCAATCCATTTCGGCACCCAATCCCGCACGGGCGAGCAATCTGTCGCGTAGGCCAACTCCGGAGTGCTGGCTTGTGGGGAGCGACCCTCACAAGCATGTGCGAATGAGCACAATGGCAAGCAAGCACGATCCATAGTTCAACATTTCCCAGTCATCATGTCTTAACATGTAAAATTCTTGCTTACGACCTCTAGGTCGGAATCTTAATATAAAGGAAATGCTAGTATTCACTAGTTTCAGCAATTATAGAAAAATATTACAAAAAATACATTAGTCCAAGATCTTGAGAATTTATCAATACAAACGAATGACCTGTCCATATACTAAATGAACCTCTTTATTCTATACTTCATCAAAGTAGGATAAAGTCATATACTAAATTTGCATTGAGTCCAATATCAAGTTCATTACTTATGATTCTAATACATTAGGAAGATTCAGTCAATTCAATGGCAAGTAAGTTATAGTATTCAGCACTCTGTAACTAATGCCCATTAGTACTCGCACATACTATCAACATATAGTATCATATAGAACATAGGGGATTTTCACTTGCTCTGGTTAGGTCAAACCCACCTATTAGTTGCCGATTTGTGAAACACACTCTTGTATGCGTAACCTGGAGTCTTCGAACTCCCTAATATCGGGTCAAAGTCAGTTAAAAGCTGAATTTACATGTCAAAGGTAAAACTTCACATAATCCCATGATAAGGCTAAATTCTCACCTAGGTTTAGTCTAAACTAAACCTTGCTTTAATTCAAGTTGGGCCCCCCCTTAGATCAGCACAACTTCAGCTTCCAGGTTATAATAACCATCTTCAAATGATCACTCAACCTGCTGGACCACAGCTGTGAATCACTTTACCAAACTACATTGAAACCAGCATCGAATGTCAACTTTCAGCAACTTTTACCTTGTGTCAGGCTGCAGCTCTAATCTCCTGTTTCGGTTCAAGTGAAGACACTAGATTCACCGTCACAAGCTCCCAAAATTCAGTCGAGAACTATCTAATACCCTGTCGCAAGCCTGCTGCAAATTAGCCTCAAAACAGTCCTACTATTCTTAGAAAACCATGTATTATAAGCTGAAGTATTACTTGTTTAAATTCCCCACGGAAAATTTCTACTTTGCCGAAGATAGAAGTACTCAAATTCAGTCTCAAAACTCATCAACTCCGCTCCAAAGAGTAAGTAAACCTGCTGCGAAGTCAAGTGTTAATACTATTTTACTTTACACCAAACCCTTCAGCTAAGGGGATTACTAAATAATACACCTTCGCAGATTGAATAGTACCTTTCTCTAGCTTCAATTTGAAGCTCCACAGTCCAAGTCTCCTTCCCAAGCTGCAGAATGTTCTTCTCTCTCCCTTTACACAGCTAGTAACACGTAAACCCCAATATTACACTAATTCATCATTATGCTTCAAACTAAGGAATAACTACTAGTTTACCTCTCCAAAGCTTCAACCGAGTTACAGCTAGGTTCAAAGCTGCGAAGCGCTCTGCAAGGCTGCTGTTCCTTCCTTCCGTAGCAACTCCAAAGTACTCCCAATCAGCTGAAATCGAATAATGAAAGAAATTCAACTTAAACCATTATTTCCCATGGTAGAGAGAAAAACTCTAGAGAGAGGAGAAGAAAATCTATTCAACCTCTTTCTCAAGGCTCCTGCAACCCTTCTACAGCTGCAGGGGTCGAGCTACCTCTTAAAGATAAGATCAAGAAGCCCAAAAGACCAAAAGATCTCTGCTGCCACGCAGCTGCTGCTTGCTGTACCGGTACAGCATTATGCTTGTACCGGTACAGCATTATGCTTGTACCGGTACACCAATGCAGAAAATGCCAAATTCGAAATTACAATGCACTTTCTCACTTTCAAGGGTCCAATGACTCTCAAACTTGTCCGAAAACATCTTTATGCTCTTTAAAACACGTAGGATGGTTCCAAGTACTCTTCTCCTTACTTGAACTTAGCGATTTGCTAAAGTTCAATATACTACAACATTATTATGATTTCGAAAAATTACGAAATTTATTTTCTAGAAGTTTGAAATACTCTAGATCATATTTAACTGAGTGGATCGTTGATTCGGAAGCTCCATCATTGAAAACAACTTATGAGTACGAAGGGCCCAATACTCATAAGAGTATAGTAGCCCTACTCTCTCTCTCTCTCTCTCTCTCTCTCTCCCTCTCTATATATATATATATATATATATATATAGGGGCATCACGAGCCGAATGAGCGAGCTGTGGTCGGCTCGTGTTTGGCTCGTTTCATAAACGAGCGAGCACGGGCTAGTCGTTAAAGTATCGAGCTGAATGCGAGCTGCTTATAAAATAGAAATTTAAAGGCTAGAAAGAATATATATAAGAAATAAATTTATAAGATCTTACCTGTTATACTTTGATCTAATAATTAAAATTTTACATATAAATGAATCATTTTATAATTGAATTGGGCTTTATATTTATATTGGGCAGAAAATCAAATAATAAAAATTTATATTATATACATATATAATTATTAATTTATATATAAAAATATAAAATATATGTATTCGAGTTGTTATCGAGCCGAACACGAGCGAACTGACCCCAGCTCATGTTTGGCTTGTTTATTAAACGAGCAGAAAATTTCAGCTCGCGCTCGGCTCGTTTACTAAATGAGCGATTTGATCCCGAGCTCATTTCGAGTCGAACACGAGCTGGCTCGCGAATGGCAAGCTGAATTGCCACCCCTAGTTAGCTAGTATCTACGATGTTTTTCATGTCTCGGCTTTGAGAAAATATATTTTTGATCCCTTGCACATAATTGATTTCACTCTACTGGAGCTGAGTGAGACTTTGAGATACGAGGAGAGACCAGTATGAATTTTTGCTTGGGAGGTGAAAGAATTGTGCAACCGAGTCATTCCCTATGTAAAAGTTGTGTGGAGTAATCACGAGGAACGTGAAGCGACTTGGGAGCCGGAGGCTATGATGTTGGAGACCTATGCCTACTTGTTTGAGAGTTCTTCTTTGAGGTATGGTTTAAGTTTCAAGAACAAAACTTTTTGTAGAAGTGGAGGATGCAGTGTTTTGAAAAAAAAAATATATTAGAATATTATTTCTTGTAATGATTACAGTCTGTGGATTAAGCGACACGTTCGAAAAGTGTTAGGATGAGTCGAAATTGATGTGGACGCGAAATTGGTAAAACAAATAATTCCGAAGTACTATTGATTTTAGCTGGAATATTATAAAGAGTTATGTTGAGGTTTAGGCTCAACTTACACCTCCAACTACTTCTAATTGCGAGTTTAGAGTATAGTGCTAGCTGAGATCATCTCTCTTCCACTCTCATTTCCTTTTTCCTCACATTTTCCTCCTCTCATTGCCTTTCTTCCTCTTCTACTCACCATTGGAGCATTCCCAGAATAGCAGCAGCTTGGCAGCTTGAGGAGTTCGACTTTTCTTTGGATTTTGGTGATGTTTCGAAGTTTAAGATTGTAGGAGAGGTGTATGCACAGCTAGTTAAAGTTCAGAGTTTGTGGAAAGCTTCACTTCATCAAATCTCCAAGTATTTTTGGATTTTTTTCTTTTTAAGTTTTAGTAAAAGTTCCCAGTTTTTGAGCAAGTTGAGATTTTAATGTATTTTCTTTGGATTTTTCTCTTGGAGTTGAGCTTTCATTTGGTTGGGGAGAATCTTAACCCAAGTTCCGGTATAACCCGGCGTGTGATAGATTAAGTTGGTATCAGATAAAATTACTTGCAATTTTTTTCTTTCTCCAAATTATAGGATAAGTTTTTTTTCCCTAATAAAAGGGTATGTTTGGTTTATGAGTGGAATGAGAATAGAAAATTGAATTGAATTGCATTGAAATGGGAAATAGAATGACGAATCATCGAAAAATTTTGTTTCATTATTGGAATGGAAATCAAAATGAACAATAGGGACATCTAGTACTTTGAGAGAGGTTTTGGTTAAGGGAGAGGAGAATGATGAGGGGAGAGGATGGGAAGGTTTCTGTGAGAGTAGATTTTAAGTGGTTTACTCTGGAGAGATATTTCCAGGATTCAAAGCCGGATTGGGCCATTTCTGTTCCAGAGTGGAATGGGAATCGAAATCCTATTCCTATAAAACAAACAACAACTGTCGGAATCAACGAGTCTAAAATAGGGGAAGCAAACAAGCCCTAAAATTATTGTTTCTTTTTTATTATCAAATCCAAAGTTCATTGTCTTCTTCTTTTGACAAGAAAGTACCAATGCTATATGTGATGTTGACCTCAAAGAAAAAGATTCAATTTTCGGACAATAGAGAAAGAAATTGATTTACTTTTGAGAATAAAAATAGTAGAGAAGAGAGAAAGAATAGTAGAGAAGAGAGAGAGAGAGAGAGAGAGAGAGAGAGAGAGAGAGAGATTGGGCGGGGAGAAGTTGCTTACGAGAGGGTTAAGAGGGGTGGCCGGGGCGAGCGCAGAGGTTTTTTCGCCACGAAGTTTTTTATTATTATTTTTTTAATTTTTTATCGTATGATATTGGAGTCAAGCTTTAATCCGGGATCCGAGGCTGGATTGGTTTTTATCCGGATTAGTGGATTCACATTCTGGAGCGGAAATGGAATCGCAATGGGATTACACTATACCAAACGTCTAGAATCGGAATGGATATTCCGATTCTAGGGTTAATAAAGAGTGAACCAAACATGACCACAATGTAAACTCATCGCCCCATGCCAAAGTCAGCAGAGCGGTGAACCTAAAAACGAATCTAATAATAATAATAATAATACAATCAAGCAACTATTGAAACCAAACTATAAGAGAAAACCTCATAAGAACTGAACAACTCTACGCTAAAAAGTGCAGATTTCACTACTGTTTCCATCTAATTTCAGCATAAAAAATCATTACATGCAGGTTAACATGTTCTATATTCAGATTTCAGCATTTCAAACGATATTCTAGTGATTCTAAGCTAGAATAAATAACTTTGAACAAACAATAGCATTCATGCTGAAAGTTTAGTAAACATAATGGAAATTCCATCAATTTTGGAAAATTAAACCCGCCTTGTGTGCTAATCCAACCACAGCAAGGATTCAATCACCAATATACCTCTCCTCAGCTTCAAATTCGGCAAGAAATTCAAAGGAAAAGACCTCACAAGGCAGCAGGGAAGGAGCTAATTTAGTTCAATGGTCAAACTTCATCAATGCTGAAATTCACTTATCAATGCTGAAATTCATTACAATTCCAAGCCTCCTAGTTGCAATTCAAGTGGAAAGGAACAAGGGAAAGGTCTCTCCAACCAGGGATATGCTGAAATCAAGATTGGAGTCAAGAAAAATTTAACGAAATGCAACTTCAACTTCGGAACTGAATTAACTTAACAATTGGATCACTGTACCTTAAAGTTCAGTTGGGTGCAACCTCAAAACAGCTGGAATTGAAGCAAGGACCAGAAAGAATCCCCCAATTAATTCACTAGAAGAAATCGAAGTCGAAAAATCAAAGAAATCCATCAATTTCCACAAGACATCAAATTTCAGCATACTAACTTCAGCAATTAACTACTAATATACCTGAAATTTAGATGAAGAAAGAAATCCACTAGATCCTCTCCCTCCCTAGAACATCACCAAGAACCCAATTTTGCTGCCAACAATTTAGATTCAAGAATTGGATCAAAAGAACCCTAGAAAATCCAACAATGCTGGAATTTCAGCTCAAACTTCATGTTCACTCAAGTCTCATTCATACATACCTCTCTAACTTCAGCTAGGAAAGGAGTCCAAACTGAGCTCCCCTACTCCCTTATTCTCCCCAAGAATCACAATTTCGAAGTTGAGGTCACCAATCACTCAAATTCAACCCACATTGAGGTTGCCACTGCTGGCAGCACATGCTGCAGTTGCTGGCAGCACCTCCTGCTGCTACTTCTCCTGCTGCAGCTACCAATGGTGTAGGAGAAGAAGCAAAAGAATAAGAAGATGGCTGAAACTCCCCTGCAGCTGCTGCAATTTCCCTGCTGCTGCTGCTGCTGTAGCTTCCTTGCTGCTGCAGTAGCTGGCAGCAATGCTGCTGCTAGCAGCAATGCGCATGAAGTTCAGCTGGGAGAGAGGGAGGACCGGAGGAGGAAAAGAAGAAGAAGACTTAGAAGAAGAGAGGAGAAGAAGATAGGTATAATTCAGTTGATTCGCTAACCTACAAAATCCCCAATTAAGGGTGGTTGGAGGGAGGTGAGTCGCACACTAGGTACAACACAACATAAAATATTCCAGCTGAATTTTACTCGCATTTCGGGTTCGTTTGTAGCGTCAATTTTATGTCCAAACGATTGCAACCCATCCCAATATTCTACAAAAGTGTTGACCTGTTACTGATACTGTAGTTGTTCCGATAGTTAAATTTTTTAGAAGACTACATCCTCCTCCTTACAAAAAGTTTCATTCTTGAAACTTAACTTGTACCTCACATCAAATCCTCAAATAAAAGCTCACAAATGCTATAGTACACACATGAAAAAAGATAAGCAACTGCTCTACTACTTATGGGACAACCATCAAGTGCCAAATGGCGAGCAGCCTTGCATTAATGCTACTTTTGAAATGAGATCCTCCAGAAGAAGGATCTCACATTGCTTCTCAATCATGCAAAGGTCTTCAATCATTAGAGGGTGTTCCAGACTCTGAATTGAAGTCTTAAGGCCCAAATCCTGTTGGATATAGTTATATAATCCAAATAATATGTTCACATACAAGCCCAATAGGTGAAAGCGTATTAGGGCCCATATCAACTGGAGCCCAATAGCTTACTTATTAATCCTAGGGTTCTCCTAAGCTGGAGGTAACACTGTTGAGCATTCCAAACTTGATGTCTCTTGGTGTAATACTTCAAGCACCCTGAAACGCCATCTATTCTCAAAAACCCATAACCTCCAACAATCTTGAAGTATTATGATCGCATGTCGGATCTGAGCGAGTAAGGTGTCTATTTGAAGATCTCGTCAAGATGTGAACTCACAGGTATAATTTACTTTCGATTTCGACAGTCGGATTGGCCGGGATCTGAGTTTGAAAGTCAGGCGGCTGAAATCTTTGATTCAAAAACCCAAAAATTATAGCCAATTTCGGAGGGTGAAACCACTTGGGTTCTGTTCTACTCGTCGATACGAACGTTTTGAGTGGTCACTCGTCTCGAACGGAGGTCGGACGACGGAGTTACGGCGATTGAAAGTTTTCAGCAGTTTCCGGCAACGAGGGCAGTTCATCTTAGGGCCCGTTTGCTTTGATGTAAGTGGAGTGATGGAACTCAAGTTCCAGCACTTCCGTTATTTGTTTTGGTGTAAGTGAAAAATATAATGTAACTCAAGTTACGTTAGAGCTCCACTTCACCTACTCTCGACTTCCTCCTCTAAAGTGCCGAACTCGACTTCCACCACACTCAACCTCCTCTAAAAAATTAATTAAACAGTAAAACCTAAACTCTACTTCCTTTATAATGGATTAGAATTACCTTATTTATAATAAATTAGGATTACCTTTAAATAATAATAAAAAATTTAATTATATAATAGGTTAAATTTTATAGTGGTAAATTTACTACTATATTTAGGAGATAATAGGATCCACTTACATCAAAACAAACAACGGAACTCAAAAAACTAATTTTACCAGCACCAAATTACATCAAAACAAACAGAAGAAGTAATTGAATTTAACTTTCAGACTGTACGAGTTACGTCAAAACAAACAACAAAAAAATAATCACACTTCAGGGAAACTCAAACACCACTACACTTGACTTATGTTGGATCTACAGATTCGTCAATTCAAACGCCCCCTTAAGGTTTTTGGGCACTACGGATCCATTTTTGGGTCTGTTTTTGGCAAATTCCACCTCTACTGAGCAGTTTGATTCAGGTCAGGGGCTTTATTCGACTTTGTGAGCTCTGAGGACTACAAGATGCACTCTTTCTAACACTTTGCTCTGATTAAATGGCAAAGCGTAGTTCTTATGATATTATAAAGCTGCAATCATTTGATGTCATTGAATTTCATGGTTGGAAATTACATGTTCAATTTGGCATGAAAGAACGTGAAATATTCTACACTATTTTGAGTGATTTTGCATCTACCATTGAAGATGTGGATGAGTATCAATGGAACAAGGATGAAGATTTTTGTAGAGATTACTTGTTGAACTCTCTAAATCCTCGTCTAGCTATGACTTACAGTGAGTATAAGACAGCGAAAGAGATATAGGATCACTTGAACGTTCAGTTCCAAAAACAAGAGGGGAAGAAGGGAAAGTGCCATAACTGTGGAAAGTGGGGTCACTGAGCAGCAGAGTGTAAACTACCAAAGAAGCCAAAGAATAACAGACCACAAAGTGAGGCTAATATGCTAATTAGTGAATCTGAGCCTCAAGCCTTCATTGGAACGATGAAAATTGGAAAGGCTAGTATTTCTTCTGAGTGGTGGTTGGATAGTGGCACTACTTATCATGCTGCAAATAACAAGAACCTACTCACAGAGGTCACAGAAGTGAAAGACACCGTGGAAAATTGCAATGGTGGTGAGGCAGAAGTGACTCATGCTGGAACTGCAAACTTTGTGCTTTTTTCAGGTAAATTACTAACTCTGAAACATGTTAGAGTAGTATCTTTATTTAAAAGGAATTTGATATCTATGAGCTTACTTGATAAAGCTGGTATGTCCTTTTTAACTATGAATGGTAGAGTAACCTTATCTGTTCACTCATGTTATTTCGGTTGTGCATTCATGGTTAATGGTATGTATAGGTTGAGTTTAGATACTGATAGCATAAACCATGTGAGTTCTATTCTGATTGATCCAAAGTTGTTGCACAATAGACTTGGACATGTGAACTACAGGAAAATGCAACATCTAGCTAAAACTCACAACATTCCATTATATACTTCTATTCGATTTGACAAATGTGAAGTGTGTGCACAAGCTAAGATCACTAGAAAACCTTTTAATTCGGTTTCTAAAAGCACACAACTTCTTGAGCTAATACATTCTGACCTTTGTGATTTTAGAAATTACGTCACTAGAGGTGGTCGGAAGTATCTGATAACATTCATGGACGATTTTTCTAGATATTGTCATGTCTATTTGTTGAAATCGAAAGATGAGGCTTTTGAAAAGTTTAAGATTTTCAAGTCTAGAATAGAAAATCAACTCAACTTGAAAATTAAGAGGTTTAGGAGTGATAGAGGAGGAGAATATACAATGACAGGGTTCAAGGTTTTGTGCTTCAGAGGGCATAATACTTGAAACGACTGCTCCTTACCCCAATCAAATGGTGTTGCCGAGCATAAGAATAGAACGTTAACTGAAATGTTAAATTCTCTGTTACTTACAGTTGGCATGCCTTCCTCCTATTGTGGAGAAGCAGTTCTAACTGCTAATCACATCCTGAACAGATTGCCACACTCTAAGTTGTCTATGACATCTTATAAGATATGGCATAAGCGTCCTTGTAGATATAATATTCTTAAGACCTGGGGTTGTGTTGCTTATGTAAGAATACAAGATCCAAAGAGACTTAAGGTGGGACCTAGAACCATTACCTGTGTATATCTAGGTAGTGCAGAAGATAGTGCTGCAGATAGGTTTTTAGATCTATCTACTAACACAGTGATAGAATCTAGAGATGCAGAATTCTTCGAGAATAAGTTTCTCAGAGATCATGGCTTGAATATTTCTAGATCTACAGATATGATTTCGGAATCTCTTGTAGAATCTGAAGCAGGCCCTTCTAACACTAATCCGACACAACTGGCTGTTGAATCATCTCCAATTAGAGTATCTACAAGAGAGAGAGTTCCCAAAAGTTTTGGTGAGAACTTTGTTACTTACCATTTAGAGGATGATTCATTTTCTTATCAAGAAGCAATGAGATCTAGGGAATCCCTACTGTGGACAGAAGCCATAGATGATGAAATGAGCTCTCTGTTGCAGAACCATATTTGGCAGCTAGTCAATTTGCCAAAGGGGGCTAAGGCTATAGGCTGTAAGTGGGTATTGAAAAAGAAACTGAATAGTGATGGATCAATAGCTAGATACAAAGCACGTTTAGTAGCTAAAGGCTATGTAACACACTGGACCTGTGCAAATTGCGAGTTCGAATGCTTGATATGGATTCCGAGCTTTTCTACACTTGGTGGAAGGTCGTAGACTGTATTCCGACCTAAAAGTTCGATTTCTGAAATTTGGTTAAGTCCTGAGAGTTTTTACTCACGGGGATCGGTCCCTGGTGGGAGAGACCGGTTCCTCCCGGAACAGTGTTGCGGCGGGACTTGAGGCAACCGGTCCCTGGCAGGGAAAGACTGGTTCGTGAGAGCGTGTTTTGTGGGAGGGCCCTGAAGGACCGGTCCCAACTGGGAGAGACCGGTCCCTCTAGGCGAAAATTGCCCAGTTCGGGCTGATGCACAGATTGGATTGTTGAGGGACCTAAATGGATTTTGTTACATGAGAGGGCTTTTAGAGCCATTTCCCCTCTCTTTTCCTCACTTCTTACTCTCTCACTCTCTCACACCTCTAGAAAGAGAAGAAGAAGAAGAGAAAGAAGAAGGAGGAGAGGAAGAGCTTGCTTGAGGGAGCTTGGAGCATCAACCCTTTATCTCTTTCTTCACCATTGGAGGCTTGGAGCTTGGACTTGGAGCTTTGTGGAGGATCAAACTCCCATCCTTGAGGGTTTTGAGCTTGGTTTGGAGCATCCTAGAGGTATGTGGCTAGTTTCTCTCCTCTAGATCCTAGTTTTGGAGCTTTTTACTAGATGAAACCCTAGATTTGGATTTTAGGGTTTATTTTGGGGATTTCCGATTTGAGGGCTTTGAGACCTAATTGATGGGTTTAGAACCTTGGTTTAGGTTGGATTGGAAAGGCTCTAACTCCCATTTGGAGATCGAGAGAGCTTCCTTCACACTTGGTTAGTTTTTCTCCACCTTAGCTTGAGATGGTTAATGATCAATCTTATGGTTGTTCGTAAGGTTCGTTTAACTCTTGTTCCTACATCTTTAGGGTGCTAGGAGACTAGTGGACACCTTCGTCGGAGCAAACGAAGGAGCGCAAGAGTTGTGGTGGGTTTGACTTCATGAAATCGGGGCGAAATGGCCTCTATGTATTCTATACTTGTCGTAACGTCAATTTGAATGCAAATCCATGTTAGATAGGATTTATGTGAATTTTAGAACACTTAAAATTCATGTGCTATGTGTAAGATAAATTTCACTCTATATAGTAGAGCATACTGGGTAATTTTCATGCATGTGAGAAGTGTTCGAGATAGCAATGGGAATCATGTCCCTTATGTTAAGTTAACTCATAATTGTGTAATTGTAAACACTACACTATGATTGGACTTAGTGACCAAAAGTGTCATAAAGGGGCACTTGGACTAGCAAACTATGAAACTGCTATAATGAGACATAGTGATAGGCCTTTGATATCTATTACTTTCATGTTTTAGACATGATGACTTAGAGATAGGCCATTAAGATATGTGGCATACTCTATGTTGTTAGACATGAGGACTTGCTACTTGAGGCGGATCTTACGTTACTTGCCATTGTGCTCATTCGCACATGCTTGTGAGGGTCGCTCCCTACAAGCCGGCATTCCGGAGATGGCCATCGCGATACATATTCGCCGTGCGGGATTGGGCGCCGAAGTGGATTGCTGTGGGAAAGGCTCATTCCTAGAGTGGGGATGTTGACTACCACGGGGCCATCAGGCTCGGCATTGGCCAGACAGCCTACGGGTGGGTCTCAGGGCCAGACAGCCTTCGGGCGGGTCTCTTCAGATTTGACTTTGAGCATTCATCATGCCATGTGGACATTGACTAGAATAGTAAACAAGGATATCTTTACTATTTAGCTTATGGACATCATACTAGTGATGATTTGGTACATTCATGCTAGTGTAGCCTTTTTATTACTTAAGCAAAATCATGCTAAGTAGAAATATCTTGTGGTAGCAGGTTTTCATGTTTATTTACTAGTTGTACTTATCGCTTTTGTTATACTTATACACTAATCCCTTTTTGTATCTTTTGGGCCTAGTGGCGCATTTCACTAAAGTCGTAATTACCCACTGGGAACTATTATTCAATAGTTCTCACGACCCCTGTTTCGTGGTTTTATTTCAGAGCCTTTGGCACCAGCGGAGGCACGGGATCGCGGCAAGGGAGTTGCGTAGCTAGATAGCGGAGCTTGCTGTTGCTCCTAGGTGGTTATTCTCTTCTTTTTGGTTTTGTGAGAGAGAGAGTTTTGTTACCATGTATAGAGACCACCCATGTTTTTATGTTTAGCATTTGTATTTGGGATTCTTCTTGNTTTTGGTTTTGTGAGAGAGAGAGTTTTGTTACCATGTATAGAGACCACCCATGTTTTTATGTTTAGCATTTGTATTTGGGATTCTTCTTGTACTATTTCATGCTTTTATTTAGTGGACTTTCGACTTTATGTTCATTTCTTTTATTGTAGCCTCTAAATACACTTTGCTCTGATACAGCTAGATGTTCTCGTTCTTCTTGCCTTATTTATCGTTTTGTTTTAGACGCCTTGTATGTTTTAGACATATGGCGGGTCTGGGCACGCGCCGGGTCGGCTTCCGCTGGGTCCCGGGGCGTGACAGAATAAATAGCAGAGTGGAATAGACTATTTTGATGTCTATTCACCTGTGTGTCATCTATCAACTATGAGATTTCTTCTTGCTTTGGCATCTATTGAACACTTTGTAGTGCATCAAATGGATGTAAAGACAGCTATCCTAAATGGAGAGTTAAATGAAGAAATCTACATGGAATAACCGGAAGGGTTTGTCATGAAAGATCTTGAGGACAAAGTTTGTAAATTGAATAAATCTTTGTACGGTCTTAAACAAGCACCTAAGATGTGGCATCTTAAATTTGACAAAGTGGTAAAGAGTTATGGCTTTCAATCTAGCTATTCAGATAAATGCCTTTATCATCGTTCTATGTCAAATAAAATAGTCATCATTTGCTTATATGTTGATGACATGTTAATTCTTGGCTCCAATCATTCTGTAGTGAGTGACGCGAAAGCTACTTTAGCTAAAGAATTTGACGTGAAAGATCTTGGTGTTGCTAATACCATTCTTGGTATGAAAGTTAGATTCGAAAGGCAAGTCATCTCCCTTAGCCAGACTCATTATATTGAGCAGCTACTTTCTACCTGGGGATACAGTGATTGTAAACCGAGTGAGACACCATGTGATTATAATAAAAGACTGAGTCCTAATGAAAGGACTAGTATGGATCAATTAAAGTACTCGAAACTGATCGGTAGTCTCATGTATGCTATGAGTTGCACTAGACCCAACATCGCCTTTACAGTTGGCATGCTGAGTCGTTTCACTAGTAATCCTAGTAAAGAGCATTGGGATGCCCTTAGTAGGCTGATGAGATACCTTAAAGGTACGAAAGATTATGTTCTATGTTATTCTGGTTATTCTCCAACTGTGGATGGATATTCTGATGCCCCATGGTGCTCAGAAATTGGAAATAGTAAGTCCACAAGTGGATATGTATTCACTTTAGGTAGAGCTGCTATTACTTGGAAATCCAAAAGACAGACTTGTATTGCCTTATCGTCTATGGAATCAGAACTTTTTGCTTTAGCTTCCGTTTGCGAAGAGACAGAATAGATAAAGAATCTGATTTTGGATATTCCTTTGACTCGGCTATAGATTAATTCTTTAAGCCTGTTCTGTGATAATCAAGCAGCTGTCCAAGTTGTCAAGAATGCTTTTTTTAATTCAAAGAGAAGACATGTGAGACTGAGACATGCGTTGTTGAATTATCTGAGAGAACAAGGAGTTATCACCTTGATTGATGTGAGATCAAAGGATAACTTGGCCGATACTCTCATAAAAGGTATGCCTAAAGATCGATTATTCAAAATAGTGGGGGAAATGGGGTTAAAGACTATGTAGACTAGTCTTAATTACCATTTACTTACCTTCTAATTGTATGTTTTGAATTATCGAATCTTCCTTTGGTGGTCAAGCACAATTTATATGTTTCATCGATGTTCATGGTTGCGGACTAATTTGAAAAGGGTAAGTTGTCTCATTCCAAACTTGATGAAGATGACTTTAACCTAGTTCAAAGTTCTACCTGGAAAGCTTGTGTCATTCCAAACTTGATGATACAATCCAACTAGGTTGGACTATTCTTTTCTTAGTTAAATGATCTCATTCCAAATTTGATGCTAGATTATTTGACTTTAAAGAATTAGTAACTGTGACATTCCAAATTGAAACATAGAAATAGCTATCTGCATAAGAAGCCTGTTGGTCTTGGTCTTAATTAAAACTTGATATTATATGACTAGTTTATTGTAAGTGACTTGACTATTGGTCATGTTCTTTGAAACTAGATAATGGTTATTCTCTTACAAATAAACTTAAGTTGATGGCTCTTTGTAAATCATACTATTTAGGCTTTGTTCATAATTTATGAAACTGGCTTGATGCTTATGAACATGATATTATGATGCTTTATGACATTAATATATGTTCTTCTTTGCCTGATGTTATGATGCTAAGTTCTTTTAGTAGAACTAGACACTTTAGTAGATTATTCAAATGATTGAATTCATGATAATATGAAATTTATATTTGATATTCTACAGAGGATGGCAGGGATGGAGGAGAGCTTAATGAGTGGGATCCTGATCAGGATGATCTACTTGATGAATGAATATATATATATCATTTAGAGCGTACGGGAACTTGACAGTTCACCTACTATTGCCCGTTTTGGTGGAGCCCATTTACTTAAGACTTGCTTTTTGCTATCTCTATTTTGTGAATATTATTATGCTTTTTTCTTGTATTTGTAAGGCCTTGGATTATTTTGACTGGCCTACTTATACCTGACTGTTATGCACATGTTGGTTGTGAACTGATTTTGAGAATTATTTTGGGTATGCCGATCTCAGAACAGATTCATGATAAGGATGATTCACTCATTTGGATTGCAATTGATGATTGAGTTTTAATCCGAGTTGATTGTCTTGGACTGAATGTGGATGATTCATATTTGTTTGAACATTACACTGACCACCATATTGGATTGTGCTGTATGGTGAACATAGGAGGAGATTGTTGGATATATTGTTATATAATTCAAATAATATGTTCACATACAAGCCCAATAGGTAAAAGCGTATTAGGGCCCATACCAACTGGAGCCCAATAGCTTACTTATTAATCCTAGGGTTCTCCTAAGCTGGAGGTAATACTGTTGAGCATTCCAAACTTGATGTCTCTTGGTGTAATACTTCAAGCACCCTGAAACACCATCTATTCTCAAAAACCCATGACCTCCAACAAATCCATGGTTCTAGAAAGGGTCTATTGAGGTGCATAGATGAGAAGAGTAAGCACAACAGTCGTTGGATATTTCACTCACTCACGTTTTCTCTGCTTGATCGATGATGTACAATAAGAGCTAGTGAATTTATAAGCAATACAAATGCTGCATCAAAAGGAGGACCAAAGGGAAGCAGATGTGAGAAGGGAGAGGCGTAGGAGGGAAGAAAATGGGATGTGCACGGGAAGAGGGGTCGAGAAAGGAAAGAGTGCAGAGAAAAAAGGTATGGGGTAGGGAGGCAAGGTAGGTTTAAGCGACCAAAGACTACGACTAATAAGACTCCATCTCATGTAGCATAGGCGTCCGGTCAAGTGGTGAAGGAGAAAGCAACAGGGCAATCAAGGTTATTATGTTAAGAACTACCGGCCTGTTTGGGTAGCAAGGATTTTCTCTTGTAGTTGCAATCTAGGAGGTTGCTTTTAGTTTACTGCGAGGTTCTAGCAGTCATGATCTTTCAAGATAATGCTTCCACCTAAAAAATAACTTACTTTATATGGATTTCTGAGAAAATGACTTACGGCCGTACGTACTATACCTTTATTAATATATACTTATAATCCTCATCTATCAATTACTCTAGTTGAGTGAACAAAGAGATGGAACGACTAGAATATTCAGGCATCCAAATAGAGCCTAGTCTAAACAAAGAGTCTGTATTGGAGGTTTTGTTGTGTAGTGTCTGTATATTGGCATTGCAGAATCTTCTGCTTCCAAAGAAAACAAAAAAAAGGAATATGTTTTCATATTTTGAATTGGCATTGTAGGATCTTGAAATCGATAAAGTTATATTATTCGAAGATTTTGTTTTACTTTTAGTTCCATAAGCCTGGTGAAGAGTGGCTTACAAGATAGATACATGACTTAGACATGGAAGTGGAAGAAAGGAACAAATTTTTAAGATCTTGTTCCTGTTAATTAGTAAAAGGGAAGCTTTTCCCATTTTGAAGCATTTAAGAATTTTGACTTTGTTTTGTATCAACCACCAATTCTGCTTTACATCTTCTTCCTGGTGAGTGCATGATTCCTTAATTAGATGTCGATAAAGCTAACATATCATCCTTGGTTCAATTATTGTTTTGTTCATTTTGTTCTTCAGGAAGAACATGATGTTAATTATGAAGAGGAGCCAGAGGCTGTTGATGAATTTGACAGTGATTTCGACGAGGATGTGAGAGCACCATTTATCTCCTTTTTACTTGTTGATTCTTTTTTTTTCCCTTAATTTATAGAAATTAGAAATGGTTTTCACTACATTTTGTCATTATTATCAGGAGCCCGACCCCGATGACGAAGCTGAAAATGAAGCCGAAGAGAGGTGACCCTCATTTCCGCCGAAATCCAACTGTTAGGGTGTTGTTTTTCTTTTATATTTTTAATTAAAATATGGAGAATTTTCTTGAAAATAGTTCCATTTGCACTTTGCCTCCTTGAGATATAAAAACCCTTCATTTACCCACTGCATGTTTAGAGAATTAGCACACAACCCTTTCCCATTGGCCATCACATTTTTCAGTTTTGAATTGTTAGAAAGACTCGAGATATTTTCTTCCATAAAAAGGGTATAATGGGTATAATCTACTATAATCTATGACTTCTGAATTATTCTCACTTAATGGAAATTGTTACTAAACATAATATTTGCCTTTAATTTTTGGAGGGCCAAAGTGTTATAGCGTATTTCCACAAGGGATTATCTGCAATTTAGCCATTTTTTTCTTCATTGAAGTCTAACATTTTGTTTTCCTCTCAGGTTAAAACCAGTTAAGAAAAGGCTAATATTTCCTGGGAAGTCCATGCCGAAGAAGAAAGGCAAGAAGAAGGTTCTTTCAAAAATAGAAAAGGAAAAGGAAACTAAAACTGAAGGAACTTCTGACAAACCTGCCCAATCAGAAAAAGGGAACGTTCCTGATGAGTTGGAGGGTGAGAGAACGGTGAGAAAATCAACTAGAACATCGGTTATTGTGAGGCAAGCTGAAAGAGATGCTATACGTGCTGCTTTGCAAGCTACCATGAAGGTTAGAATATTGGAGAATTTTTGTATATATCCTAGAAAAACCATCAATCGGCATTAGTGACTCCGTCTCACAAAGTAATAGTTTCACAAATAGCTGGCGTAATTTGAGTTCAATGAAATATTATTTCCCAAAATTTACCATGAAGAATTTTATATTTTTGGTAGTACATAGAATATTCAAACCTTAAAACAGATATATGAACATTTCATTATTTTGCCTGTTCCTGTCAGCTCATCATGAAAATATGTGACAAATCCTTCCACTGTTTACTGTAGTGACAAATTTGGGTATTTCGGGTTCTCATATATATGTTGTCAGTTAGAAAAATGTACTGAAGCATGAAGTTCTTAGTTCATAGAAGAGCTATTTATGATGAAAGAATAAGTTTGCGACTTTATTCACTACTCTACTGTGTATTGAACCACATTACCAGCCAATAAAGCGGAAAAAGGAGGGCGAGGAAAAACGTATGACGCAAGAAGAAATGCTTCTAGAAGCAGCTGAAACCGGTATTAATTGTAATCTATATTTTGCTGACATTTGTAGCAGTGGAAATGCAGTTACATTGTACTGATTATATTTTATGTCATTTCAGAAATTATGAATTTGAGAAACTTGGAACGTGTATTGGCAAGGGAAGAAGAAGTGAAGAAAAAGGCAATTATTCATAAAGAGGTCTACAACGGACCTCAGATACGTTTTACCTCCAAAAATGGCAAGAACTATTCCCATTACTTCTATTCTTATCATCCACCATTGCAATTGGTATTTCCATTCTCATTAAATATTACGTGTCTGGATATAAGGAACTAAAATTTTTGAAATAAATCTGCACTAGGGATCTCATTGCTGGAATTTAACAAGGGGGCATCATTTGAATCAGAACTCTGCACGACATCAATTCCCTGTAAGTGTATGAAATTTTCTGGTTGTTCTTTTGGAACTAAAACAAGATTAATATCTTTGTAGCTTTCTTTATTATTGTTATTTTTTCCCATAGATATCGCCCATGACGGATATCGAGATGTGCTTTCTTTAGCATCATCGCTAGGAAAGTGTAAAGGAAAACATTATGTTATATACTTGCTAGCCCTTTTGAAGGAGGTTAAAAGGAATTACAGAAAAAGGTTCTCATTTAATTTTTAAATAGTTCAGAACTGAATCAACCTTAAAAATTTATCAAAAGTTACCAAAAAAACCCATCTAATTCACTATTAAAATAAAGCAAGTGAATGGCATGAGATTGAAGCATTTGCTTGCCCTTTGCCTGATTCTTTAATTTATGTATCGTATTCTTTTTTCTTGGTTTCAATGTTCAACTAGAAATCGAATAATCACAGCCTTATGCTGTTTCAAAATTTTTTAGGCCTTATCAACCTATCTTTTCCATATTAATTAATATCGAGATTTCTCTACATAATAATCATGACTATTTTCAAACGACAATTGCATCTTGAGTGTTCATCCTGCATACACATGTATTAATAACACAGACTACATGCGAACTTAGAAATGTAGTGTTGTACTCCTACTATTTTATGCGATCTATCTAGATCTTTTTAGTAGCCATCCATAATATCGCCAACTTATTTTTCTTTTTTCCTATCTTTCTGGTAATCTCGAGAGGAAAGTGAATTCAGAATAGCAACAACATTCTTGATTATACTTGTCTAATTTAAGTTTCTCTTTGTTTGGGCCGATATGCAGATCCAGAGAAGTCCTTTTGTGTGGTTACTGGGTTACCTGCAAAGTATGTAATCTAAACCCTTGTCACTGGCGTTTCTTTTGTTAAGTTTGTCTTATATGCATGTCATCTTCTTTTTCTTTTCTGTATTATTTGCTACTTTCGTGGTAACTTGGTGAACCAAAAAGTATATTTGTCATGATAGCAGTAAATAAAAGTGCATGAACTTGGTAATCAAATTATTTATCATTTTACTTGCTTGGATCGTTAAGCACGTAATTTTAGAAAAATGTACAGAGGATAGTGTGTCTGTGCTACTTCTGTTTCTAGAATTTCAGTGCCCTAATACTTCAAGGCTAGATTGGTTATGGACTTTCACTAAGGAAAAAAGGAACATTGTAAACGTGATTCATAGTTAGTCTATTATGAAAAATCATTTGATTTTTTAGCAAATAAAATTCGAAGCTTGAATTGGATGCTCAAATCTGTTAGTTTCAGAAATTGCAAATCCGGTAGCTATCTTGTGATACATAAATGAAATTGCTCTCCTATCAACATTTTGTCATTGCAGAACATGGTTTGGTCTCTTCTAAAGCTTTAGTCTTCTTGGTTTCACGAATGGTGTGTTGTAATTGTAAAGGAATCAGAAATAGTATTTGCAAGAGTGGCATGCTGATATGGCAGACTGTCTCCACATTGATTGCAATATCAATTATATTCTTTTCTTACTCCAGGTATCGGGATCCAAAGACCGGATTACCTTATGCAACGATGGAAGCCTTCAAAATAATTCGAGAACGGTAAATATTTTTTCCTTACTGTCTCGAGAGTGTTATAATTGTCTGAGCTTATTCTGGACTGCTGCTACCTGTTACAAGTTCTTAGTAACATCAATTGGTCTTTGGTAATTACTGGAAACCTATGTTCTATTACATGTTAAATATTTTTTCTTGAGACTTTGTTCTTCATCCATGGGGAGGGCACTGTTTGCATGGGGGATAATGGGGTACAGTTTAATTTGGGCAAAAAGCACGTGGGGTTGGATGTTTCTGGTCAATCTGGTTATTCTAGAATTATTCAGGAAGTACAATTCGGGCTGATTGTTTGGAATAGTGTTATTCCTCACTGTATGCCTAGTTATGCCATGTGATCATTGCAACTATCCATTTTCATTCTAGTTCTTCTGACAATGATCACAGTTTTCTCCTGTAATTCAAGAATGAATTTAAAAGGAGTCCCTACATTATGGTATAGCTATTGCAAATGGCTTAACTACTGTACTACACTATACTTCAGAGGTTTTTCACTTCCAACATTGTAAATATTTTTTCTTTTCAAAGACACCACTAAATTATTCTTTTCTATTTTTTTTGTCTCTACACTATAAGCAAGAAATCTACAATTTTAGATCAAATCTAGCTGCTATGTTAAATAACATTGGTTAAAAGTAGCAGAGCATATATTTAGCTCATTTTGACACGAAAAGAAAGAAAGCACATAAAAATAGTCGAAAAAGTAGTTGAAAACAACTCGATAGAAGCCTTCAATGAATCCATATTAGAGACTCATTTGCATTTTTCCTACGATATGACCAGTGTTTCTTAATAAAGTTGTTAGATTTGTCTAAAACAATAGATTTATTAATAGTAATGTAGAGGTTGATGAGGGGAAAAAAAAAATACTGATATATATGAGAAAAGAAGGTAGTATAGGGTAGAATATGAAAATAAATCTAAAATACAGCACAGAGATTGATAAAAAATGATAGTATAATGGTGTTTTTGGGGAAAAAAAAAAAACGATGTAGCAAATAAAAATAACATTAAAGCACCTTATAGCAGGGTGTAATTAAGCCATTAGAAAATTTAGTCTGTGAAATCTGACTTGAATATTAATTTCGTACTCTCAATTGTAACAATTTTGTCCCTGAAGATTGGCCTACTACATATGTCATCCTCAGAAGTTCAACTTAGTCCCAAAAGTTTTCATCCCTGTTTCAATCTCAGAAGTTTGATTTCAGTTTGGTCACTGTAATTTGCTTCCAATTTTGTCCTAAAAAATTTCGATTTTAAACAAAGATCTGACAATGGTGTGGCGTGGAACTTTCAGCGACTGAATTGTTAAAATCGAAACTCTGGGAATTAAACTGAAATCAAAGTCTCAAGTTCTGTATTTTTTTTTTTTAATTAAACCCTTTGTTTTCTATGCAGTTACTTGATTGCAGAGGGTTGAAAATCAGATAAATCTTATAATTTGATGTTCATTATCTGGTGTACCATAATTTTTTCCAGGATTCTCTTTTTGAGTTGGTCTAGAACCATTCTAACATAACAGGCAGTGAAGAAAGGATTATCTTTTTCTTCTTCATCTCCGTAATTCCAGTGCTTTTACAGTTTCTTAAAAGAGGAATCCGAGAAAAAGAAGCCAAAGAAAATGGATATGGGGGATCTTTTTGATTCCATATCTGGAGAAGGGTTTTCAAATAAGCGACAAAGATCGATGGCTGGAACAACAAATGGACGGTCAGATCGGAGAGTAGCAGCACGTTTTCGAAGAATACCAGCACTTAACATTCAAGATGAGAATTAACTAGATGAAGCTCTAATGGTATATCTCCAATATAATCATTATAGCTTAATATGCTTTCATTGTTACAATTTACATCAGGCTCTGGATTCCCTGGTTAAGTCACATTGCATTTAAATTCAGCTCGACTTGTGGACTTCATTGCATGTGAAGTTGTTGTTTGCGGACATGATTGGATTACTTTAGTTCGATAAACATTGACTATAAAAAGTTTCTATAGCCTTTTTTTTTGTCTTTTTCTAATGCCATAAAATTTCACTTCTTCTCTAACAGTAATATACTCGTCAGGAAAGCTGGTTCAATGCAAGGCATAAAAACCGAGACAAAGTCGGCTGGAAATAACTTCTTATGGGTATAAATATGAAGGATTAGTATAATTAATTCCGAGCCAGTTAGATGCTACGTCACGCCATCCCAAATTGCAGCATTATGCCCGAAACGCAATGCTTGTGATATATCTGTCTGATATAAGTTTGGTGAGAAAGTTTTCTTTTCGATTCCTTTTACTCTTGTTAATGTTCGAGCTTTGGCCATGAGCTTTAATGTTGTGTATATATATATATATATATAATCAATTTTCTTTCTCTTTCTAGGAATATAAAACTGTCTTTTCCCTTGCTCAGTGATAGGTTTTGATTGTGTAATATTCATGTAATAGTTTCCGCGTCGTGTTTTCAGTGAATTCTCCTTGAGACAATTTATGTCATCACTACGCATTTATCAATGTTTTAACATCCGTTTCATTAAGACTCTAATACGAGAACAACTCTGTAATCTTACTGATTCTCTAACTTTGCTGTGTCTTAATAATTGTTCAGTTTAACTGACTCTTAAATGACATATCCGCACAGAAATTTTGTTTTAAAAATTATTAAATTCAATCAAAATTAGAGGCTAATCTCACAGGTGTTTCTGCAAATCTATTTTTATGCTATAGTACCTTGCTACGCTGCTATGTGAGAAATGTATTTTAAAAATGGTTAAATCCAATAAGAAACGGGTTAGTTGAATCGTTGGTTTTCCATCTTTTCCCAGTTCTTCAGTTTAGTCCCTAGTGTGGTGCTTTTTGCAATTAAATCGTGGCTGAGTTACACTCAAGGCATGCGATATTTTGGTCCTCAACTTTAATTTATTGTAATATTTAGTCTAAACTTTCTGTACTATTGCAATCAAGTCTTATAACTCTATTTAGTTAATCGAATATTGACGCATCGCTGACATAAAAATAATGTAATATTTTATAACGATGTAAAAGTGAAGTAATATTTTAATTATTATTGCTGATTTCCTCCACTGTTCATAAAGAGAGGAGCTAAAATAAAGAAAAAGAAAAACTAATTTCTTCTCCCCATTCTCCACTATATCTTTTGTTTATTCTATGGGCTCAGTATTGAAAGAATCTTCATCTACCTGCAATGATCCTTCTCATAGAAGGAGAAATTCTTTATATCTTGGGATGGTATTCTCAGTTAATTCCGCACGAATAACGAGAATGCACTTTAGGGCGGTGCTACGCATATTTATGGGTCGATCAAAATTTTGAATTTCTTCTTTTATAATTTTTAAATTTTAGCGTTCATTTGTAAGCATGATTTTATCTTTTATCAATAAATTAGTTAGATTTTAAATCCAATTAAATTTAATCAGTCCAAATTATCTAACAATAAGGAACACAAAAGGTGCAACTGGGCGGAGGAGCAAGGGGGTTTTGCTCACAGGTTATTGAGAGTGGAGAGTGAACAGAGAGTTTCTTGTACTATACTATATACGCTGGACCCCTATTGAGTTATCAGAGGACGGGATTTTTTTTTTATTTTAAGACTTTAAAAATTTATAATTGGTCAAATAATCTTGTAAAAAAATTATTTGTTGAAATAAATCTATTTTATCTAACTCACTGTCGGAGTATAAAAATAATTAAAAGATGGTCAATCATTGGTCAATCATTTACCACCGTTTAATAGAATTTAGAATACGGTAAATAATTCGCCGTCTTTTTCTTATCTGTTAGGGGTGGTAAATTATTCACCATCTTTTTCTTAAAGTATGGTGAATGATTTATCGTTTGTTTTCATGCCCGATATATAATCTTAACCACCATATAAAGATTTCAACAAATCACATATAATTTTAACAACTTAAAATATCCTAACAACCTATCCATATAATTTTAACTATAAATAAAAATTTAACGGTGAATCATCCACAGCTTTTTGAAGCCTGTTTTTCAGGTTAGTTGGCCAAATTAAATTTTGAAAGGATTATTTGGTAAATTAGAAATTTTATAGGATTACTTTGAAAAAAAAGTACTCCCAGGTGTGGGGCATTGATGGATTAGCTTTCTTTTGCTTTTGTTTATTTTATTGTACTTTTTTAAGGAATTAATGCACTAAATAAAAGGGTTTTTTTTTTTTTTTTTTTTTTTTTTTTTTTTTTTTGCAGAANTCTATGTTTGTGGCTGTGGCCTCTATTTCTATTTCGTAAAAGCAAAAATTAACTATTTGATTTTAAAAAAAATATTTATAAAAATTTTACTGTAGCAGAATTAGAACCAAAGTGAGCTCTTTTCATAGAAGCAGAATTTTGAGCTATCAAAAAGAATGATAATTTAGTGCTTCAAGAATTTGCCTGTTTCGAGCTACAGAAGTAATCAAACCATCCCACCAGCACGCACCAGCAAGCATGCAGCTAAAATGATCAGTCCCTTCGTAATTTCCTTTCTCCATCAACTTTGAGCTCCTGCACATGAGCCCCATCAACGGATGTCATTAATTAGTGTGAACCTGCTACTGCTACTGCTACTGCTACTGCTACTGCTACATACACGTTGGAATAAAAATTGCCTGGGGATGAAACTCCAAATTTATCTATTTGGGACCGCGCGTGGAATCTATCGTCACATGAGTGTGGGATCCCACGTACGTACGTCTTGAAGTGCTTTACTTAATTAGGATGAACGTTGACGTTGGCCTTTTTAATTTAGGACCCGTTATATTGAAATGAAATTTTTAAAATAAAATTTTAGTTTTTGAACGTAATATCAAATTATTTTTCAAACTTTTAATTTTCAAGCTAACATAATATTTTAGTTAAACCCACCAAAGGTTTAGACAATACTCGGTGGATTTCTAATTAATATTCAAAATAAAATAAATTTATCCAAAATAAAATAATAATCTCAAAAAAGTAAAAAAAAATTTAAGAGCTTGAAAACCAATTTGACATTAAGTTTAGTAATCTGAAGTTTATCTGAATACTTTTTTAATTTTTTAAATTTCTTTTCTTATATATTTTTTTAATGTGTGTTAGATTTTGCCTTGGAGCGTGGGATTCGATGCCCATGCGGCGACGGATCCCATAATCTCAAATGGATAATTTAGGATTTCATCCCCCACAATTTTTGTCCATCCACATAGTAAGCATGATCGGTCCCCCCGACCATCCTTCTTTAAGAAGATTGTCAATTGTGCGGATTCTCTTCCTACGGACCAATCAAATTAAAACCTTTGTTTTTACATACATTTTAAGTCTCTAGGTCCTCATTGATGAGGTGTCACCTACTCGCGTACTCCCCTATCGCTAAGTAGTATATACGCTGACTAGATTGTGAACCTTATTGAAGCATCAAATCAAACCACATTGAGCCGGTTCAACCAACTTACTAAATCAAAATCAATTCGGAATCAAGAGGACAACCCAAACCACACCAAACGATCCAACCGCACCGAACACAACTTGATAGTTTTAGAATTTGTAAATTTGTTTCCTATTCTTGAGAGTGTATGGTTGTAACCTCCTCCACAATATAGGAGTAACCTCCTCCACAATAAGAGTGAGAAGTACTCCTTTAGTTGTATAAGTTTCTCAATAGGACATTAATGAAGTGTGTGGTCTACTAATTTCTTTATGGTATCAGAGCCACGCTAAGGAACCAAAGATCTTAAAAAAAAAAATGGCATCCTTATCTAACCCGAAATTTCCCTTTCCCTCCACCATTAATGTGGCAAATTTCGTCACATTGAAGCTCAATGACAACAACTATCTGCTCTGGGAAACACAAGTATTGTCACTGATCGAGAGTCAGGACTAACTTGGTTTCCTCATGGTGGAGACTATCACACCACCTAAGATGTCGACTTCAGAAAGTGGAGCCACCGTCAATAACCCAGACTACACATCTTGGGTACGAACCGATCGCCTTGTGAAATCATGGATCGTGGGCACTCTCTCCGAAGAGGTTCTCGGCCATGCCGTCGGTCTTCAAACTGCAGCTGAAGTGTGGACAGCATTAACCAATCACTTCAAGCAAAGCTCGATCGCCCGTGAATTCGACCTACTCGCACAGCTGCAACACATCAGGAAAGGAAATAATCCTTTACCTACTTATCTTCGTAATCTTAACTCAATTTGTGATCAACTGCATGCTATTGGCAAACCTGTTTCGGATTCTACCAAAGTTTTCAGGTTACTAGAAGGGCTCGATGAAAGCTATGAGCCATTCAAGACAACTATGTTCCGACCTCCTATTCCGCTATATACAGAGGTGGTTCCCCAACTCCAAAGCTATGAATTACGAATCAAGCGACACTCAAGCCCAACTCCTGATGTGTCTATGGCTTTTGTGTCCCAATGGGGACGCGGAAGCAATCGGTACAGAGGTCGAGGTAGAGGCCATAACTTCAACTCTCAAGGCCGGGGTTTTCCTCAGACGACCCAAGGTGGCAGATCAGAGGGCTATCAATCTACTCCGCCGCCTGGGGCTGATCGTGCAGTCTTGACTTCCTCTACCGGCAACAATCCTCTCACTTGTCAAATTTGTAAAAAGCGAGGCCATGATGCTCTGCGATGCTGGTTTCGATTCGATAACAGCTATCAAAGTGACGACATTCCCCGTGGTCTAGCTGCTCTCCATATCACTGATGTACATGATGATGAATGGCATTCCAACACTGGTGCTAATGCTCATATCACAGATAAGCCAGGTAACCTTACTAACTTGGTTCCTTATTCTGGATCTGATAGTGTGATGGTAGGAGATGGAACTTCCCTACCGATTACTCATGTGGGTACGGGCTCTTTTGGTAATGGTATTCATCGCTTTTCGCTTTCTAATGTCCTGGTTGTCCCGCAAATGAAGAAAAATCTTCTCTCTGTTTCCAAATTGACAACAGATCATCCCTGTTATTTTAAATTTGATGCATCTGGTTTTTCTATTAAGGATTCCAAGACACACCAAGTACTAATGACGGGAAATAATCATCAAGGGTTGTACACCAATAAAGATCCGCAGCTTGCAGCTTTCTTCTCTCAGCGAAATAAGGCGACCGATGAACTCACTTGGCATCGTCGATTGGGCCATCCGAATAGCCAAATCTTGCAGCATTTGCGGAGTAATAATTTAATTTCAGTAACTAAGTCTTCTGGCACTTTGTGTACAAGCTGTCAGATCAGCAAAAGTTCAAAATTACCATTCTATATATCTAATTCTCGATGTTCTTTTCCTTTGAATAAATTACATTGTGATATTTGGGGACCAGCGCCGGTATCTTCAATGCAACAGTTTCGATATTATGTAGTATTTATTGATGATTTTTCTCGTTACTGTTGGTTATATCCATTGAAGCGCAAATCAGATTTTTTGGATATTTTTCTCACCTTTCAAAAATTGGTTGAAAATCAATTTGAAAGAAAAATTAAAAATTTTCAATCGGATGGCGGGGGTGAATTTATTAGTAATGTCTTTCTTTCTCATCTTCGTAATGTTAAGGATTTTCTAGGTTGGCGGATTTCGTAAAGTCGAATGGAGTCTTGAAGAGTCAAACACGGAGTTTTGAAACTAAGATTCAATTTGAAGATCAAAGACTCATTCGGAAAGCTCGGCACCTCAGGTATGAAGAATAGATCATTTATGGTGATTTTAATTGATTAAAATAAGTTTAGAAGACTTAGATTGCATTAAAAAGTTAAATCTGAACATTTTAGTATTCTGGGACCGGTCCCTGAAATGGAGAGACTGGTTCCCCTAAGGTCCTCACTGCGTGAATGTTGAGGCAACCGGTCCCCTGAGATGAGAGACCGGTCCCCGAGGGTCCTCTATGCGTGGAAAGTTGAGGCAACCGGTCTCTGAAAAGTGAGACCGGTTCCAGAGCGATGGATTTTCTGTCACGCAGTGAGGGACCGGTCTCTGGATGAGAGACCGGTTCCCGAAGCCGGTTTTTTTCAGGTACGCAACGAGGAACCGGTTTCCCACTCGAGGGACCGGTCTCCCAAAGACCGGTCTCCTCAAGAGGACTGGTCCCTGAGAACGTCATCAGTTTTTAAACTTGGCTTTTTGCAATCCTAGTCGGCTTCTAAGTCTTTTAAACCTATAAATATGATATGAGGGTACCTATATGAAATATGCTTCAAAAGATAATCATTTAGAAACTCAAAAACTTGATTTGGAGCTTTTGATCTATGTTTTAAATATCAAGTTCTTAGATCATCAATTTGATTCTTTGATTACAATTCAATTGTTCCTTGAGGATCAAATTGATGACGTTCTAAGAAGGGTTTTTCCTCATGTCATACATGCTTTCCAAGTAATCAAATCACCACAAATCATTTTCTCTACAAGCTCCGGACGGAGGATTTGCGCATGGATCGCGTGTGATGCCGAGGATTCGGTGGACGCATCGAGGAGTCGAGGCGTTGATGCAGCAAGGACTTGCGGCGTGATCGGTTGGAGGATTCTAAGCGATCGAGGACCGGCGAAGACAATCTACGACGAGGATTCGGTAAATTGAGTCGTGTATTTTTTTTTAAATTACTTGTACTCAAGTTTTCTTAGTGGATTTCATCGTGTGATCGGTCCCGTGGGTTTTTCTCTCCGAATTGGAGTTTTCCCACGTTAAAACTCGGTGTGTTGTTTTTATTTTCCGCATTCTCTTTTAATTTACATCGGGTTTATTTGTTTTTGCCATTTTACACCTATTCATCCCCCTCTAGTAGTTCCCAGTGGGTTCGGCCGCCGACTCCGCCGATCTCCCCACTAGGTTTAAGCAGGCACAGATAAATATGCAGATAGATAGATATTCTGCTGAATTAAAAGCATCAATAATAAACAGGCAGGTATATAGAATGAACATCTAACTATGCCTCAATCTGAAATGATGCATGCATCTGTCATAAGGCAAGGCTAAGTAACCAACTACTATGCACAACAATAATAGGACTCATCCGGTTACCCAATCTCTCGGCGAACTCAAGGCTCGCTCACAGTCTCACGTGTGTAAGTCTCATAGGGGAGGAGGCTAACTGCTCGGTTACCCCCGAGACCGCCTGCGGACAGCTACAATGGTCCAAGGGCATCTACAATGGCCTCCCTCGAGAGACGACCTCCGGAGTGCACTACCTGTGTGGAGCTACCACAACAGGCACAGACAGGCTATGTGAGCTCGATCCAATCTCATGAACTGGGAACACCCTACCAACTAAGGTTGGTCTCAACATAGAATCAAAGTATTCTAATTCTCAATCTCATAGTGTTCGACTACACTAAGGTGTTCATGTTTCATATCGACTAGATGCCACTCGTTCTGTGTTCATTGTCAACTAGATGCCACTCGTTCTCAATACACTAGTTTGCAATATACTAGGTCCTTATTCACATAAACATGTTCATCACATATAGGGTTACTATCTCATGTTCAACTCATGCATACTAGGTTCTCATTCACTATATCCGCGAAACCAAATTAACACTAGCATGCAATAATATGTAACAATTACATTTAACACCCTATAATGCTATATTACAATATGTAATTTGATCGATGATAGAACTTAGACATAGAGAGCAGTTCAACTGCTTTGGGATGGCACTCCCCCACCTTTTGGTAGCGTCGTAAAGCTAGAAAACTCGACGTCGCGGTCCTCGTACGTCGCTTCAACTCATCGGGGCAAAACGAACCCTCAAGTACTTGTTTTGGCGATAACTCCGCACTCGCTCGTCGGATCGACGAGTCATCTTCACCAACGCGTTCATAGACCTAGCAATTAGGTTTACGACCCATCAAAATAGATCAAAACCCTAGATTTGCTAAAACCCCAAATCGGAGCCTTAGGTCTCAACAATGGAGAAATCCATGATTAAAGCCCTAAATTTGAGCTAGAATCATCTACTCAACTCCCTTAGGTTCCATTCGAACTATTTCTACACCATAAAACCCAAGTTCAAGGGATTCACCATTGTAGGGTTGAGACTTACCTTCAAAAGCTTGCTCCAACAAGAGGAAGAAGATGAGGAAGATGATCTTCTTCTTTGTCTTCTTCTTCTTCTTTGTCTTCTTCTTCTTCTACTTCTTCTCCTTCCTCTCCTCCTCTTTCTTCTTCTCCTCCTCTTGCTTCTAGAGAGAAAGAGAGCAATGTAAGTGTGGGACTGGGAGAGAAATGAGAGAACGTGAGGGAGAGAGTGGTCCCCAAGCCCTCATAACGGCAGTTTCGCAAATAACCCCCTCAACTTTTCATTTTCTGAAACAACCCACACTGGGCTGATTTCGGGTATGGGGACCGGTCCCCTGGAGGGGAGGACCAGTCCCCCGAGAGCTGTCCAAAATTACGCGTACGGGAACCGGTCCCCACCCTGAGGGACCGGTCCCCGAGAGCTTTCTCCGAAAACAAGGCTACGGGAACCGGTCCCCTCCCAGAGGGACCGGTCCCCGAGAGCATGAAATCTGCTCCTTGAGCAGATTTCACTCCAAGCTCTCGTGGGTCCGTCCTCAATGCACTTTTGGTGTTTTTGATGTTCTCGGACTTTCCGAAGCACACCAACTCGACAATTAGTCGATTTTAAACAAAGTCTAATTCTCGAATTTCGAGAATTCACTTTCCTTACACTTAAGCTTTGCTACCAATTGTTGGAAATCTAATACTCGCCTTGAAACCAGATCTTGAGAATCTGTAACCCGCTCTGATACCGGCCGTTGTTGATTCGGTATCAGATATTGGGATTCTGCAACGGAAGTGTCGAATCGGGTTTTTACCACAAACTCGTCTCCTCAGCAAAAGATGATATAATCATAAAAGAGAGAAAACCAGACAAAAAATATGTGGGTAAAATAAGGTTCATTACATAAGAGAAGATTATACCCGACTCCTTTTCTTCATAGAGTAGCTACAACCCGAGCCCTCTTTCTGAATCTCTCCTACCCTTCTCTCGTCTTTTGTAAATCTAAAAGACAACTCTCTTTCTCTCTCACATGCACCCGTGCACTAGGTGCGCACAACCAAGCCTAGACTTCTCCACCGCATGATCACCACCATAAAAGGCTCTCTCTCACCCATACACCACCTAAGCTCGCTTTCTGCGCTATACTATCTTCCAAAAGCAACCCACATGGTATTTATATAATCCTTATAATAGAACGTACCTCAATCCTAGTATAATTAGGATTCCTACTCCAAATAATATTTAAATCTAGGCTAAATTACAGAAAACCCCCTATCAATACCCCATTTTTTACTTTGCCTCCCTATTATTTAAAACCTACACTTTGCCCCCTTGTAAAATAAAAAATGTTCACTTCACCCCCTACCGTTAGTGCTCCATTAGGGTTCCATTTATAAAATATTATTATATATTTTTTTATACTAAAAATACCTTCAGCTTTCTTTTCTCAACATTGCTGCCTCGCCCTCTTCCGCCTCGTCACCTCGCCCTCCTCCGCTACTTCGCCCTCGCCCACATCTTCGTTCACGCCCACAAACACCCCCTCACCTTTCTCCGCTGCCTTGCCTTCGCCCTCGCCTTTGCCCACCCCTCCATCCACGCCCATCTCAATTTCCTCCCTACTATCGTCAAAATGGAGGCGATGAGGATGCAGGAGTAGAAAGGAAGCAGGTGGAAAAGAAAATAGAAACAAATTACAGCCGATCGAGGCACAAAAAATGGAAGAGAAGATGTGACGGATGAGCAATATTGGGGAGGAGACGAAAATAGTGAAAGACAAATTGGTCATTTTGTCATCATAGTTCACACCGTACCCCCCTGTGTTTTTCATTTTATAAGGGGACAAAGTATAGATTTTTAATGATAGGGGGGAAAAGTGAAAAAACGGGTATTGACAAGCGGGCAAAATGTAATTTAGCCTTAAATCTATATTTAATTTATCTCCAATATATTTAAATATGTATCCTAATCTAGTTAGATTTATACTCTAATTAATATTTAAATCCTAATTTATCTCCAATAGATTTAAATTTAATTTTTATCAAACTAAAAAATCAACTACAAATCTAATCAAATCCTAACGCCGGCTATTTATAAAGAATCCACAAAACTCTCTTACATTTTAATATTCAACAATGTAATACTAACAAAAAAAAATATAGATCTTTCAGTGAATAATGTGTAACTAGTATAGTAATTCGTACAATGCGACAGATAGATAATTAGAAAATGAAAATAGAAAACGGCGATAAAAGAAGAGAAAACATCGATGTAAGAAGTGACGAAAATAGGTGGGATTCATCTTACCGATGAAGGAAGGTAACAGCCGAAGGAAGTGAAAGAGAAACATTTCGGCCGAATGCAGAGAAGTGATGCAATTCGGTTCAAGCAAAAAAAGAGAAAAACCTAGTTTGATTCAAGCAAAGAAAGACAAGAATATATAGAGGACTTGAGCCGATTTGGGGGAGCTCGTACTCAATAATGATTGGTTCGGTTCAAGCAAAAAAAGAGAAAAATTCTGTTCAGTTCAAGCAAAGAAAGAGAAAAATATTTGAAGGACTTGTGCCAGTTCGGAGTGGAACCCACACCCAACAATGAAGGGAATGTTGCCATGTGGCAAATTTCGAGAGAATAATATATAGGTATAGATAGATAGATATATAGAAGTAAGATTTACCTCTTAGCAAGGGAATGTTTGATTTTTCGGAAAAAAATATGAAAAAAATATTTTTAAGAAAAAAATTTTATGAAAAAAATTCTTTTTTAATTTTTCACATATTTGGTTTGAAGGACAATAAGTATTTTTGAAAATAATTTTTTTATATTTCATAGTAAACTAGTTTTTACATTTGTTAATTTTTTTGGGAAATAGAAAATACTAATTTTTTATAAAAATTTTATTTTTTTTAAGACTCAAATGGTGAAAGGCCAATTTGCATAAAAAAATCCACTAATTTTGGGCTTTTGCAAAAGTGGGACACCTTTTTCGTTTTTACAGATTCGGTCTGATTTTTTAGCAAACTGACCAAAATACCCTTATACCTTTTTCTCTCTCCTCTTTTTTTATCTCGTTCTTTTTTTCTTTCTCTTCCCAGAGAGTGGCAGAGACAGAGGCGGAGGTGGAGGCGGCCTACTTCGATTTTGTTCGGCATACCCTTACCATCGCCCGCACACCCCCCACCTTCCTCGCCTCCGACCCCGCCGAGGCCACGCCGCGACTCTTTTTTTTTCCTCTCCAACTCTCCTCCACTGTCTCCGACGACGACGTCTCTCTCGCCCTTCCCCGCTCTTCTCGTCCCCTCCTTCTCCCTCCTCCTCTGCCGCCTCCGACGATGACGCATCTTCACTGGCACCGGCGCCGACGTCGACACCGTGGAGGTCACTGCGGCGCTGCAGCCTCGGAGCGAAGGGTCCTTAGCGGCGTCGTCACCAGCGCCGTAGCCATTAACAGAGAGGGGTGACCAAAAAAAATTATAGAAGAAGTAAGAAAAAAAAAAATAAAGATAAAAAATTATAGAAAAAGAAGAATGAAGATGAAATTGTATCGTTAATTACAAAAAAATTATAAGTTGCACTACTTAAGATGTAAACTGCAGCTTTAAGATGAAAATTACACTTTTTAAACGAAAATTACACTCTTTGGGAGATATTTACACTGTTTCTCCTCTTATTGCACTCTTTCAGATGTAAACTGCATCCATTAAGATGAAAGTTACACTCTTTAAACGAAAGTTACACTCTTTGAGAGATATTTACACTGTTTCTCATCTTCTTACACTCTTTGAGATGTAAACTGCACCTCTTCAAGAGATATTTATACTGTTTCTCCTCTTATTGCACTATTTCTCCTCTTGTTGTACTATTTTTTCTCTTGTTACACTATTTTTTATCTTAAATTGCACCCTTTAAGAGAAGAAATACTGCAACAAGAGGAGAAATAGTGCAACAAGAGGAAAAGCAGTGCAACAAGAGGAGAAACAGTATAAATATCTCTTAAATGGGTGCAGTTTACATCTCAAAGAGTGCAAGAAGAGGAGAAACAGTATAAATATCTCTCAAAGAGTGCAACTTTTGTTTAAAGAGTGCAATTTTCATCTTAATGGATGCAGTTTATATCTGAAAGAGTGCAATAAGAGAAAAAATAGTGTAAATATCTCTCAAAGAGTGTAATTTTTGTTTAAAGAGTATAATTTTCATCTTAAAACTACAGTTTACATCTTAAATAGTGCAACTTATAATTTTTTTTGCATTTAACGATGCAATTTCATCTTCATCCTTCTTTATTTTATAATTTTTTATCTTTATTTTTTTTTTCTTGCTTCTTCTATAATATTTTTTGGTCACCCCTCTCTGGCGACGACACCGCTAAGGACCTCCCGCTCCGAGACTGCAGCGCCGTAGTGACCTCCACGGTGTTGGCGTCGGCAAAAATGCGTCGTCGTCGGAGGCGGCAGAGGAGGAGGGAGAGGGAGAGGACGAGAAGGGCGGGAAAGAGCAAGAGAAGCGTCGTCGTCGAAGACGATGGAGGAGAGTCAGAGAGGAAAAAAAAATCCTTTGCGGCACCGATGTCAGCGGAGAAGTGTCGTCGTCAGAGGTGGCGGAAAAGGTGAAAGAGGAGGGAGAGGGAAAAGGCGAGAAAGACGAGAGAGGGTGAGATAGTCGTCGTCGGTGGAGGAGGGTCGGAGAGAAGGAAAAAAAAGTCGCAGTGCGGCCTCGGCGGTGTCAAAGGCGAGGAAGGCGGGGAGTGTCCGGGCGAGGGTAAGGATGCGTCGGACAAAATCGAAGCAGGCCGCCTCCGCCTCCGCCTCCGCCTCTCTGGGAAGAGAAAAAAAAAAGAACGAGAGAAAAAAGAGGAGAGAGAAAAAGGTATAAGGATATTTTAGTCAGTTTGTTGAAAAATCGAACCGAACCTACAAAAATGAAAAAGGTGGCCCACTTTTGCAAAAGCCCAACATTAGTGAATTTTTTATGCAAATTTGCCACGGTGAAAATCTAGAAAAATACTTTTTTATATATATATTTTTTTTCTCAGCAACCTTTTTCCCAGCTTTTCGGGCGAACCCAACACGTCCTAATGTAGGCATGCTAGTGTTTTTTCCCTAGGTCTGGTCTATGGATGACCTGGTGAACCGAATCCTTTGGAAAAAACTTGCCCGTGAAATTGGTCCTACGCGAGTTCGCTCAGTAGATCGGGAAACCCTCCGTTCCGTTCCGTTCCATTTCTCCGTCATAAATCTCTCCGTCTCTCTCTCTCCGTCTCTTTCTCTCTCTCTCTTCGTCCTCTTCCTCCTCGTCCTCCTCGCGCGGTCGATGAGTTGATCCTACGTCGCATTTCCCGATCTAGGGTTAGGGTTAGGGTTTTGGTATCGGAATGTCGCAGAACGGGAAGCTGCTGCCGAACCTGGACCAGCATAGCACGAAGGCGCTCAACCTCACAGTGCTCCAGCGGATCGATCCCTTCGTCGAGGAAATCCTCATCACCGCCGCCCACGTCACCTTCTACGAGTTCAACATCGATCTCAACCAATGGGTAATCGATCGATCCATCGATGCATCCTCTTCTCGATCCGATTCTATTCTTCGCTTTGTTCGCTCTTCTGATTAGGGTTTTTACCGTCTTCGAATTGTTTTCGCAGAGTCGCAAGGATGTCGAGGGATCGCTCTTTGTAGTGAAGAGGTGAGTAGGGTATTGGGTGTTGATCTCGTTTTGGTGATTGGTTTTGTTGTGTTATGCTGTCTGAGTTGGGTTAGTATCAGAAAGAAGGGATTTTTCTTTGCCTATTTTTATTCGATTTCTTAGATCTAGGCTTCTAAGTTTTGTAGAATTTGGGTAGATCTTCATTGTACTCAGTTTTACGGAGTATTTTTGTACTGAAATGTTGGAATCATTCTGAATACTGCGTTGATAAGAGTGTTCGATTTATTGATATTCTGTTAAAAGTAGAATATTTAAAATGGAAAATGAATTCTTTGCAGGAATACACAGCCCAGATTTCAGTTCATTGTCATGAATAGACGCAATACAGGTATGGATTTCTACTATGCGAATTTTTCTCCCGTTCAATGGTTAAAATATTCTGCATTCTCATGGTAAGTGTAGGAAAAAGTTCAATTTGTTTGTAAGAGACTAAGAGTATAAAGTTATGGGTGGATCACTAGGAGGCAGGATCAAAGCAACTTTTTTTCTTTGATTTTCTCTTGTAAAGTGATGATGTTTGCTAGTTAAAATGATAATAGATAATTTTATCTTTATTGGGTTGGAAATTTTCTTGATCATAACTCAGCACAAAGTATAATAATTGTGATTGCCTAGTTAAATGGCTTATTGTTTTCCTACTATTCTTTGTTTCATTTGGTGGTAGATATTGATATAGTTTTCACTACCTTGTTTGCACAGATAATTTGGTTGAGGATCTCTTGGGAGATTTTGAGTATGAAGTCCAGGTACCATATTTATTGTACCGAAATGCAGCACAAGAAGTTAATGGAATATGGTTTTACAACTCTCAAGACTGTGAAGCGGTTGCAAATCTTTTTAGCAGGTAAATTGTTGTTCTCGCTTGCTGCCTCATTTGCTCGCTATATCTTACGTGTAAGCTGATCCACACTATTGAAGAAGATGCCAAAAGTTATCATTATACTAAGTGTGGCCAAGATGCCTATAAAAGTGTCCCAATTACCCCGCTTTCTGTTTTGCTTCTGTTGACTAATAGGTTCGTCGTAACTTGCTAACCAAAGTAATGACCTTTGTTAATTGGTGGCCTGATGATGTCCCCTTAGCACTGCATTCTCACTAGCTAGTAGACAATGCAGATCAAGTTAGATAAAGTTCTTTTGTCTTGTTGGAATTAGTACTTGGTTGTTAGCAGCCGGAGACACGACTTATTTCTGATTTAGCATTTAAGGAAAAAGTAGAGTATAAATTGGTTTTCTGGATTTGTTAGAGTTGTTAAAATTATTCTTATTATCTTAGAAACTTTCATGCTTGAAAGTGTCCGGATGAAAATCTGTGCAACTGTTCAGCTTTCTCATAAATCATTTAGATCCTTAATGAAGGAAAGTGGAAAAGGAGATCAAAATGGTTTATTACAAGAATTTCCAAATGTAGATGGGAGGTTTAGATCCTTCTTTGGGTGTTGTAGTAGGCGTCATAATAGTCATACATAACTCAGATCAAGACATCTAGTATAAGGTCCAAACTCCTATTCTTTTTCAGTTATTACAAGGCTTTAGCGTGAAACGGTTCCTTTCTAACTCTTGGCATGTGTAGCGGTGAGGGTCCTTTGATAGACATTGAAGTAGTCAGACCTTGACACAACATTAAGGTTGTTTTATTGTTATCGACGCATCGTGGATTAACCTGCAGGTCATCCTTCAACATTATGAAGCTACCTCTCCATATTTGGTTTATGCGTGCTTAACCTTTGTTACCTTTCTTACCTAACCAGATCCAGATTTAGCTCTTCAGGATAGAGCTTTGATTTTGATATTAGTGCAGCATGACAAAGTATTGTTGATATAGGTGTTATATACCATTTAGTATCATTCTTGTCCTACTTTTCAATAGCTACTGCTAGAGAAACTCTTTTTCTAGCTTCCAAAATTATGTACTTATCAGAGCTCATATTTAGCTTGAGGTTTTTTTTTTTTTTTTTCTTCTTACCTGATTATTGTCTGTTTCTTTCTACTAATCAATCTATTTATTCAGGATACTTAATGCTTACTCGAAGGTCCCTCCAAAGCCCAAAGTATCCTCAACAAAAAGGTAGCGCGCAATATTTCCTCCTATGTTGATTCAAATGAAGAGAAATTTTTCAAATCAGTGACAATCACTTGGTTTTAACTTGGTTCCCTTCCTGCAATTAACCCTAACTCTACTGTGTTTGCTACTTCAAATTCTGTTTGTTGTAGCGAATCTTTTGCAAGCTGCCTCTTAAGCAAATCATTTTATAATCTTTTTGTTGCTGTTGGTTGGTTATATAAGTTTTGGGCATGAATGCGGTCTTATATAGTTTTTTCTAATTACTAAATGAAGTAAATAAAAATACTCTGATTTTCGCTAAACCAGCTTCCTTTTTCTTGATTTTCTTTTATGGTTTCATTAGTACATAAAGTTTTAGCTTAATCTATTGTGGCTATCTAGTGCCCATTTTGTATAACTCTCACTTATTAAAGATGAAGTATTTCATTCCTAACTGTACTGTAATACTAGTAGTACACTATACTCCTTCAAAGTGAATTACAAAAAGAGGTGATAATGTCTTATTTAAAGAATTCAATTCATCCCTCACTTCCTTGTTGGAAACTTGGAATTTAACTACTCTACCCCAGAGTTTGAAGCTTACACAGCTTTCAGTAGGTAGTATGTGTTGTTAAGCAGTCTAATTTACCTGAATGATTTGTTCTAATTAAAGAACAAAATATTATGCCTTGGAACTTTGGAAATTAAATATATGTGTATTTCTGTAAAAATATAAACACTAGGTACTATTTATGGACAGTAGAATAATAACTGGCTTGGGAGATTAGTTGCCAGAGTGATATGTTATAAATTATTTGGAGCGCCTCTATTAGATAAATATACTCGAGGTATAATTTTCTATTTTGCTTGGGGCAGTGAATTTGAGGAACTAGAAGCAGTGCCTAGTTTATCCGTAATCGAAGGCCCTCTTGAACCACCAACATCATCTGCTGCTACACCTGCTTCGGATGTTCCAGACGATTCTTTTTTGAACTTTTTCAGTGTATGTGTATACCTTTGATTTTTTTTTTTCACATTAATATTGCAACCTCAGGTTCTTTATATCTTACTCGATTGCTCTTTTCAATGTCTACATCCATTGCCAATATTGCTTAAAAAATTCTAGATTTTTCATCAATAATTATGAATTTAGCCCTGAAGTTGATTCCGGTTTGAATTATCCCTGAGATTTTTGAACTCTAACGTTTGGTTCGGGGAATAAGCGGGGATAACGAAAGTTATCCCCGCTATTCCGCCAAACGGGGTAATGTTTTACCGGGATATTTTATCCCGATCAAACCTTGCTATTCCCGGTTATCTTGGAATAGTAAGGGATTTGCTATTCCACCATTTTGGTAGAATAGTGCTATTCCAATGCTTAATTTCAAACTTAATTAAAATTATAAATTGAATTAAAACTAAATTATATAAATATAATATGTTATATATTATAATACATTATTTTTATTATAAAATTATTAATTGTACTATATTAATACATATTATTTATATTTAAATATTATAATAAAATTTTTTATTTAATTTTAGTTTAAGTATAATTTTTAAAAAATTTATAAATTTATTATAATAAATTATTTTTATTAATTATTCACACCCCTATTCTTATTTTAAAATTTTAAGAATTAAAAATTTAAATTTTTAAAATTTATAATTTGTAATCTCAAAATTAAAGTTTAAAATTTTAAATTTTAAATTTAAATTTTGATATTTTTAATTTTTGAAATTTAAATTTGATATTTTATATTTTTCAAATTTAATTTGATCTTAAATTTAAAGTTTGAATTAAAATTTAAAATTTTGAATTTAAAAGTTGAGATTTTAAATTTAAAATTTTAATTTCAAATTTTGAAATTTCAAAGTTAAAATTTTAAATTTAAAAATATAAATTTAAAATTTTAAAAATTCAAATTCAAATATAATAAGAGGGTAATATTAGTATTTTTTATTTATAAAAATCCACTATCCTTTTTAATCCATCTTACCTAATCAAATGCTATTTTTTTTATTCTCAAGAATAACCCAATTTTCATCCAAACGCAAAATTGATCTAATCCCCGCTTATACCTCAATTTATACCTATCCCTGGAATAGCCACTTTTCGCTTATTCCCGAACCAAACGATACCTAACAAAGTATCTAATTATTCCCCAAAATTTTTTACTGTGTAACAATTGAGTACTTTGGTTAATCTACCGGCTGGGAAAAGATGCCACATTTGACTTCATAGTTAGAGTTTGCTGATGTGGCATTTTTTTTTTCATTTTTGTGAGATTGGTACTTGCAAGGCTTTGTTTAGATGATTGACCAATAGAAGGACTTAAATGTTACATGGAACAAACTTGGGGACTAAATTATTAAAATTGAAACTCTGATGATCTATTGTGAGATCAGGATCACGCATAAGGTACTAAATTCTCAATTAACCCTATATTTTTGTGTTATGCACAATTAACCCTTGGTGACCTAATTATTCATAACATTTGTACCTCAAAAACTGACAGCAAGCAATAAGTATGGGTAGCAATGCATCAAATGCATCCATCGCAGCTCAACCACGGCAACCTTCTCCAAGTATTCCTTTGACCTCCCATGCACCATCCGTCACACCATCGCCACTTCCACCATTTCAACCCTCTGCTTCTCCAGCGCCATCTACTCCTCCCGTGGCACTTCTCGAAACTAATGAATCCAGCACTGCCATCAATAACCGTGCAGCAAATCTAGTAAAACCCTCATTTTTCTCGCCCACCCCATCATTATCATCATCAGTGCCATCATCACCACCGCAGTTAGTGATGCCACCAATCTCAGCTTCCGCTGTCTCAGCTTCCGTGCCAACCGCACCTCCACTTCATCCGCCTGTGACCATGCAGCGGCCATATGGTGCTCCATTACTTCAACCCTTTCCTCCACCCACTCCACCTCCTTCGCTCACCCCGGCTGCTACAACTTATGGTCCGGTTATTACAAGAGATAAAGTTCGTGAGGCATTAGCGAAGCTCGTACAGGTATGAGTTCTATTGTTTTGCTCTCTTTCTTGGTATATCTGAAACCATCATCTGTGGATATTGTGTAACAGCATGCATGAAAAATTGCGCAATTGGTAGTATTGTGAAGTACTCAACTTTTCTGTCTTTCTTCATCTTTTGATATACTTGTCTGCAATTTTTGTATAATCTTTTTCTTTTAGATCTTTTTCACATCTTTATCTCTCGCCAGTCCTACCTTTCTCTATGATTCAACGTTGGTCTTAAAAATATATAGCTAAATGACCATTTGTTCATCCACGTTAGAGCTTTTGGCTTTGATGATGATATCGAACTACTATAGGATGTTACATTTATTTATGCATAATTTAACGAGTGCATTCTTTTCCTCTTTTTTTTATCCCCCTTTTTCAGGATGATCATTTCATTGATATAGTATATCGGGAGATTTTGGATGCTCATCAATCGTAATTAAGACAGGAACGGATCCCTTGCATCAGTCCATGTTGGCTTCTCATTTCCTGTGTGTAGTATGGAATATTCTATTTCAATATTAAGAACCTTGTCTCGTACATATATTTTTCGTGTGTGTAAATGAGAAGAGTGACCGTTTGATTTGGTTTGAGTTTTATTTGGGACTGCGTAAAACACCTGTGTTATTGTTAGCTTGAGAGATTAATGAACAGATGCTTTTCCCAGAGTTGCTCTGGTTTTCCTAGTGTTTGAATTTCTTTTGCTGTTGAAGATTTTGTGGTGTTCTGCTCTCCAAAAAGAAAAAGAAAGTTTATTCTGTTTTTTATTGTATTGGGTCCGCGATGCTTTATTTTATTATAGGCCTATTTGGTGTGGATGTGCTGCATCAATTGAGTTCTTAGGACAAGCAGTATGAACATTTTTGTTAAATTCTAATCAGCTTCTTGTAATGGTAGACGTTCTAAATTGGTGCTTTTTTGTTTGGTTGGTTTTTGTTACATATGGTGGCATAATGGTAATGCTCTAGTTTGAGTAGCAACCATCGATGATGGAAATTTTGGAGATCTGGTCGGCTATGGTGAGAATTTGGAAAATTACTGAGTATATTTGAGCTTGATTTGGTTCTGAATTGAGTAGATTGGGATGGCTACAATGATGATCGGCCATCGATTTTTTACGATTTCATCTCTGAGCCTCCATTGTTGATGAAGGAGCTTTTGGGTAGATGAAGATGCAGGAATGGTGAATAACAAGGAGGGAGAACGGGAGAGTGAGAGAGATTTGGAAAGGATAAATTATAATTCTTATTCTGTTTGAAAACAGTAACAATTGTAGTTATTTATAGGTGGTTAATGGGAGGACCGCAATTATGTATTACATGAGGACTAATGTGCAACATGGAAATATGGTTGTTCGGCCTGAGTTGGGCCTCTTTGCCATTTGGATCCGGTTCGCACGTGAATGTTGTAATGGGTCAAATTTTCGTGATTCAACGGAGCGAATCCCGTTCGGAGATCCATTCAATCCAGTCCCATTAAAGCCATCGAAGACTCCGCCCCTCATCTTCGCTATTGCTCCTTCCTCGGTTTCTGCTCCACCCATCCTCTCGAGGCATTCTCAATACGCTTTGGGTTCTTCTCTGGGGTCCAATGCTAGATTCCTCTCACCAACCTACTAGATGCACCCCTCTTCTCCCTCCTCCTTATTCTTCCGTTACTATATGACTTTCCCGCCTTTAGTCTTACTAATTTTTTTTTCCCCGGATGTTACAAATCCCTTTTTAATGCTAATTTTGGCTCTCAAGGATCGAAGCTAAGATATTGCTGCTTAAGGGCCCAGTAATCTTGCCAAGTAGTTGATCCCTCGAGAAGGTTGCTCTAGTTCACCAACATCTCAATTGCTGCTCACCTCCACGCCTAACCATGCATGTTTTAAACACCTTTTTTGGTTCTGCCAAAAGTTGTCCCTCCTTTCCGATTAAGGGCACAGTGAGTATAACTTTGTTTGGTAATTTGGGTTCTGTTTGAGTTGAGAAACATAAAATACGGTATATCTGTGATCTCTCTAGTAAACGCAGTTTGTATGCTACTTTTTTGCTATACGTTCTGTGATTTCAAATGGTGGCATTTTTAAGCGACTTAATTACATATGGTGGCGTAATGGTAATGCTCTAGTTTGAGTAGCAACCATCGATGATCTGGAGATCTGGTCGGCTATGGTGAGAATTTGGAAAATTACTGAGTAGATCTGAGCTTGATTTGGTTCCGAATTGAGTAGATTGGGATGGCTACAATGATGATTGACCACCGATTTTTGAGGATTTCATTTCCGAGCCTCCATTGTTGATGAATGAGCTTTCGGGTAGATGAAGATGCAGTAGTGGTAAAGAACAAGGAGGGAGAAGAGGAGAGTGAGTGTGAGAGAGAGAGAGGTGAGAGAGATTTGGAAAGGATAAATTATAATTCTTATTTTGTTTGAAAACAGTTACAACTGTAGTTATTTATAGGTGGTTAATGGGGGGACCAAAATGCAATTATGTATCACAAGAGGACTAATGTGCAACATGAAAATATGGTTGTTCGACCTAAGGTGGGCCTCTTTGCCATTTGGACCCAGTTCGTATGTGAATGTTGTAATAGGTCAAATTTCCGTGATTCAACGGAGTGAACCCCGTTCGGAGATCCATTCAATCCAGTCCTATTAAAGCCATTGAAGACGCCGCCCCTCATCTTCGCCATTGCTCCTTCCTCAGTCTCTGCTCCACCCATCCTCTCGAGGCATTCTCAATACGCTTTGGGTTCTTCTCCGGGGTCCAATGCTAGATTCCTCTCAACAATCTACTAGATGCACCCCTCTTCTCCCTCTCCCTTATCCTTCCGTTACTATATGACTTTCCCGCCTTTAGTCTTACTAATTTTTTTTTCCCAGATGTTACAAACCCCTTTTTAATGTTAATTCTTGCCCTCAAGGATCGAAGCTAAGATATTGCTGCTTAAGGGCCCAGTAATCTTGCCAAGTAGTTGATCGGATAGGAATGAGAATGTAATTGGGTATATAAGAGGCTTAAACACTAGTAATAATAACTGAACTTAAGTATTTTTAGCCGGTGTTTGGGCCCAACAAGTTATTGTTGCTAGTGGGCTGGGCCATTACATTTGGTATCAAAGCTGGTTCACTAGCCGAAAATGTGTAACGAGTCTCAACTGAGCCAGGGTCTGAAAGATAAGGTGATAGGTTACGCCGGAGTCTGAATGACAAGGTGACCGACTATGCCAGGATTTGGATGACAAAGCTAGTGAGACGAGTCTCACATCGCTTGGTGATCTTGGGCTGTATGTGTGATTGGACTGACGAGGACGTCAGAGGGTCTGTCACACCCCAATAATCCACATCGGATATGAACGGAGATGTGATTGAGTATATAAGAGACTTAGACACTTGTAATAATAAAATAAAAAAAAATAACTAAAGGCCAAAAACTATAAAATAAGGAAGAAAAACTAGAAAAAAAGGAAGAAGAAGAAGAAGTTGCACTGTTATAGACATAAGTTGCACTCTTTGAGATGTAAACTGCAATCTTTAAAATAAAAATTACACTCTTTAAACAAAAGTTGCACTCTTTGGGAGATAATTATGCTGTTTCTCCTCCTCCTCCTCCTTCCCCTCCGCTTTCTCATGCTTCTTCTACGTCCAACTCTTCTTCGCCCTCCATCTCCACTGCAGCAAATCTGGTAAAATAATTGTTGAAGGTGGAGGCAAAAAGGAGTTGGGCGTAGAAAAAGTACAAAAAAACGGAGAGATAGGAGGAGGAGGAGGAGAAACAGTGTAACTATCTTTTAAAGAGTACAACTTTTGTTTAAAAAATATAACTTTCATCTTAAAGGTTATAGTTTATATCTCAAAGAGTGCAACTTACGCTTACAACAGTACAATTTCATCTTTTCTTTCTTATTATCTAGTTTTTGGCCATTAGTTAATTTTCGCTTTGTTTTAAGCGAACAAAAGCACTTGATCAAAGAGATGCTCCCGTGCACCCCCTGCCTTCTTCACTTCTGACCCCGTCAAGGCCGCGTTGGGACGCCGCCTCCGCTTCCGCCTCCCTTTTCTCTGGCGTCATCGCGCTCTCCAACGTCTCCACCTCGCTCGTCGCTGGTCCCAGATGGGTGCGATGGGCCGCGTGCTCCCTTCCTCACCGGCGAGTTTCTCGGCACTGAAAAGTGCTTCCTCTTCGTCATCATCAGCGGTGGTGAGGACGACAGGTTCTCAGAGATGGGTTTGGTGTATGGAAAATCTGCTGTAGTGGAGGTGGAGGGTGAAGGCCGAGGAAGAGGATGCGGTGCCGTCCTCCTTACCGTTGCAAAGGGCTGTAGATGGTGGAGGAGGATCAGAGAGAAAAAAAAAAGGCGGGGTTGGAGGCGAGGAAGGCGAGGGGTAAGCAGGCGCGAGCGAGGACACATGGGGCGGAGGCGAGCGCAGCCTCAGCGGGGTGAAGGCGAGGAGGGCGGGGGGTGCACGGACGCCGGCGAGAGTGCACGGGGCAGAGGCGAGGCTGGCCACCTCTGCCTCTACCTCCGCTTCCGTCTTCGCCTCCCTCTTCGGAGAGAGAAAAAAAAAAATAACGAGAGAAAAAAAAGGAGAGAGAGAAAGCAATAAGTGTATTTTAGTCAGTTTTCTGAAAATCCGGACCGAATCTGCAAAATCCAAAATAATAGCCTACTTTTCTAAAATCTCAAAATTAATAAATTTTTTAATTTTATTAAAGCTCTACTAAAGTAATTTAAATAATTAATTTCAATCCTCATCACTTTCATTGCCAACACGGTGCACGGATGACGTGGTGGACCAGGGCCACGCATGCTTCCTCTTCTTATCCTCTCTCCCCTCCTTCGCCATCCTTCGTTCTACGTCCTCGCGCGAGGAGCTCCCACTCCCTCCTCCCATGGAAAATCCCCTTAATTATCATAAATAAAAAGAAAATAAGGAAAAAACCGTTGTTTATTAATTCATGGATTTTCTCTCTCTTCCCACCTCCTCCTACACCCCCTCCACCACTCTCTCTCTAAAACCCCCTCTCAAACCCTCCCCTCCCCTCCACCTCCACCTCTCCTCCCGCAAACCCTCTCCTCCTCTGCCGCCGCCGCCGTCGCCGTCGCCTCTCTCCGCCGCCGCACGTCGCCCCTCGATCCCGTCTCTTCCCCAACCTCCCAAACCCTCCTCCTCCAATCCCCTCTCCTCCAAGCTCTGGCTCTCAAGTAAGCTCGCCCCCCCTCCTCCTCCCCCTCCTCCCCCTCCCTTACCTCCACAAGAAGCCCTATCTCCCGATCCTCCCACCTCCGATCCCCCTTCTCCGGCGCCGAGCCCCGAATCTGCGTCGGCAAACGCTGATTTCAGGGAACCCGGTAAGATATTCGTGGGTAACCTCCCGCTCTGGATTAAGAAGAACGAGATCGCCGAGTTCTTCCGCCAATTCGGGCCGATAAAGAAGGTGGAGCTCATCAGAGGCCACGAGGACCCTGAGCGGAACGGAGGAGACGGCGGCGCGGGCGGTGGACTTCGACAGCGTGGAGTTCCACGGGAGGGTCCTTACGGTTCGGTTGGATGATGGGAGGAGAATGCGGGCGAGGTCGGAGGAGAGGGCGAGGTGGGTGGCAGGGTCCGGGGAGGGGAGAGATTTCCGGTCGACATGGCACGAGGAAAGGGATAGGGCCTGTAGGAAGTTCCGGCAGGTTCTGGAGGCTCAGCCAGAGAATTGGCAGGCTGTGGTCTCCGCCTTTGAGAAAATAGAGAAGGTATGAAACTTGTTTCAGAATTCTGAGAGCTCTGAAGAGTCCCTCTGTTTTCAATTAATCTATGTTTTAGATTATGTGATTGGTGATTAGATGCGAAACTTACTTAAATGGTAGCTTCGAATAGAAAATGAGGATGACGCCACCAGTAAAAGTAAATTTGTTCATGCTATGCTGTGACTTAATTTTTCTTTTCTTTCTTTATCTGCGAATTTAAAATTACTTGCTCTCTAATGCTGAACATTGGAATATGCTACAATAGTTTGTTGGAAGAATGGAGGAAATAAACAAAATGGCTGTTAGGAAAAGGAGGACAAGTCAATGTGCTCAATGCGTAAAATGATTTCAAAGAATTTTGGAATTTAGTTTCTCTTAATAAACCCTAGGTGCAGAATTTTGAAGTTATAGACATGAAAGATACTCGCTGCTTTGGGTTCGAGTCTATACGTTTGGAATAAAAAGCCAAAATGTCATAAAACGCATGTAATTGAGAATGCTCTAAGGTGCTGCTAATGAAAGTGCAAATTCCTCATTAAATTCTATGATTTTCCCATAGCAATATGTGTGTCATATTTTTAGTATATATTCTTGATATTTAATTTGTCTTCCTGATGTTTTCCTTTGAATAGTGAGAAACTATGAAATGGGGAGAGCAAATATAGAAATGGGGAGAGCAAATATAGATATCAACATTTACTGTAACAAACGAAAATACAGGAAAGTTGCAATTGGCTGGTACCTTGACCTGCTATTGCATTTTGATCATTACCATCTTACAACGTGTAGTGCAAATCTGGCGATCTGAAGACTTTACATGGATTTACATTTCTAAAACTTAACGTAGATTTGCGTAAGTACAGAGCTACATTATTTGTGCTGATCCTTTTCTAGACTACTTACTATGTTCTTTTATATTTAGCCATCCAGGAGAGAGTATGGCTTAATGGTGATGTACTATGCAAAAAGAGGGGATAAGCACCATGCTCGTGCCACCTTCGAGAACATGAGAGCGAGAGGAATAGAGCCAAATTCATATGTGTTTACAAGGTAATACCTGTTATGCTGCTTGCGTAATTTAAAGTTGGCCAATTTGCATAAAAAATTCACTAGTTTTGAGCTTTTGCAAAAGTAGGCCGTCTTTTTGAATTTTGCAGATTCGAGCTGAATTTTCAATAAACTAATCAAAATACCTTGTTCCCTTTTTTCTTTCCTTTTTTTTTCTCTCGTTCTTTTCGTTCTCTCCTAAGAGGGCGGCAGAGGTGGAGGCGGCGGCTGTGGCGGCCCCGGCCCACCTTGCCTCTGTCGGGCCCACCCTTACCCTCACCCTCACCCGCGCACCTCCCTCCTTCCTCGCCTCTGACCCTGCCGAGACCACGCCGCAACCCTCTNCTCTGTCGGGCCCACCCTTACCCTCGCCCGCGCACCTCCCTCCTTCCTCGCCTCTGACCCTGCAGAGACCACGCCGCAATCCTCTTTTTTTTTTTTTCTCAGACCCTCCTCCATTGCCTCTCCGGCTCTTTACGATAGTAAAGAGGGTAACGCCATGTCCTCTCATTTTTTTTTTCTCTCGTTCCTTTTTTTTTCTTTTCAACCCCCCTCAACCGTCTCCGTGACCCTCCATGATAGTAACGAAAATAGCGCCGCATCCTCTTACTCCGTCTTCGTCGGCGCAGGCACCAACACCAGCCCCGAAGGAGGACTCGGAGTGAGCGCGGATCTGAGCAGAGCCAAGAAAAAAATAAAAAATAAATAAAATAAAAAATAAAGAATAAAATATAATATATATATTTTTCTACAAGAAAAATAAAGAATCAGAGAGAAGAAAAAGATGATGAAGATGCACTGTTTCAGAGGAACATCGCACTGTTTTAAAGAAAAATTATATTTTTCTCAATGAAAGTTGCACTCTTCAGACGAAAATTATACTATTTCTCCTCCTCCACACAAAAACAACGAGGAAGGAGGAAGAGGAAGAGGAGAAATAGTGTAATTTTCATCCAAAGAGTGTAACTTTCGTTCAAAAAGTGCGACTTTTATTCATAAAGATTTAATTTTTCTCTCAAATAGTGTAAGTTTTCTTTAAAACAATGCAATGTTCCTTTGAAATAGTGTAACTTCATCTTCTTCTTTTCTCTCTGATTTTTTATTTTTCTTGTAACTTCTTTTCACTCTCTCCGACCCTCATCACTTCAACACCGCCTCTACGGCCCTTGGCAATGGTAACGAGGGCGGTACCACATCCTCTTCCTCCATCTCCTCCGTCAGTGCCGGCGGCCCTCGGTGATAATAACGAGGGCGGCGCCACCCCGCCTCCGCCTCCGCCTCCGCCGACGCCGGAGAAAGAAAAGGAGAACTTGAAACGGCGGATGAGAAGGACCATTAAATATCATTACTGCTACTAAAAAATGATATATAATGGTCTTTTAAGCAGAAAAAAAAATTATTATTATTTTTTTACTTTTTATTTTTTATTTTTTTCTACCATCTGCATCATCTTTATTCACTCCTTGGAGATGGGCGTGTCTTTTTTTCCTCACCCTTATGGGCGACAAGCACCTCCTCAACAACGACCTCATCGCCTCCGTCCCTCATTCGAATCTGTTTCAAGTTCTCCTTCTCCTTCTTCGGCGCCAGCGGAGGCAGAGGCGGAAAAGGCGGCGCCGCTCTCGTTATTGTCGCCAAGGCCCGCCGACACCGGCGGAGGAGGAGATAGAGGAAGAGAATGTAGAGCTACCCTCGTTACCGTCGTCGAGAGCCGCGGAAGCGGTGAAGGAGGCGATGAGGGTCGGAAAGGGTGAAAAAAGTTACAAGAAAAATAAAAAATCAGAGAGAAAATAAGAAGATAATGAAGTTACACTATTTCAGAGGAACATTGTACTGTTTTAAAAAAAACTTATACTATTTGAGAGAAAAATTAAACTTTTCTGAATAAAGTTTGCATTGTTTGAACGAAAGTTACACTCTTTAGACGAAAATTACACTATTTCTCCTATTCCTTCTCTTCCTTCCTCTTTGTTTTCGTGTGAAGGAGAAACAGTGTAATTTTCGTCCAAAAAGTGCAAGTTTCGTTCAAAGAGTGCAACTTTCATTTAGAAAAATATAATTTTTCTTTAAAATAGTGCAACGTTTCTCTGAAACAGTGCATTTTCATCATCTTCTTTTCTCTTCGATTCTTTATTTTTCTTGTAGAAAAAGGTTTTTTTTATATTTTATTGTTTATTCTTTTTATTTTATTTATTTTCTACATTTTTTTCTTGGCTCCGCTTTCACCCGCGCTCGCTCTGCATCCTCCTTCGGCGCCGGTGTCGGTACCTGCGCCGGCGAAGACGGAGTAAGAGGATACGGCGCTATCTTCGTTACTATCGTGAAGGGTTGTGGAGGCGGTGGAGGGAGGTCAAATAGAAAAAAAAGAACGAGAGGAAAAAAGAAGAGAAAGAGGATGCGGCGTTACCCTCTTTACTGTTGTAAAGAGCCGAGAAAGCGATGGAGGAGGGTCGGACAGAAAAGAAAAAAAGGGTAGAGGCGCGACCTCGGTGGAGTCGGAGGCGAGGAAGGCGGGGGGTGCGTGGGCGAGGATGAGGGTGTGCCGGACAGAGGCGAGATGGGCCGCCTCCTCCTTCACCTCCGCCTCCGCCTCCGCCCCCGCCCTCTTGGGAGAGAAATAAAAAAAAGAAAAACGAGAGAAAAAAAAAGAGGAGAGAGAAAAGGGAACAAGGGTATTTTGGTCAGTTTTTTGAAAATCCGGCCCGAATCTGCTAAATCCAAAAAGGCGGCCTACTTTTGCGAAAGCTCAAAACTAGTGGATTTTTTATGCAAATTAGCCTTTAAAGCAAGGTTTAAAGTGCCGTNCCTCTCCGGCTCTTTACGATAGTAAAGAGGGTACCGCCATGTCCTCTCATTTTTTTCTCTCGTTCCTTTTTTTTTTCTTTTCGACCCCCCTCCACCGTCTCCGCGACCTTCCATGATAGTAACGAAAATAGCGTTGCATCCTCTTACTCCGTCTTCGTCGGCGCAGGCACCAACACCAGCCCCGAAGGAGGACTCGGAGTGAGCGCGGGTCTGAGCAGAGCCAAGAAAAAAATATAAAAAATAAATAAAATAAAAAATAAAGAATAAAATATAAAATGTGTTTTTTTCTACAAGAAAAATAAAGAATCAGAGAGAAGAAAAAGATAATGAAGATGCACTGTTTTAGAGGAACATCGCACTGTTTTAAAGAAAAATTATATTTTTCTCAATGAAAGTTGCACTCTTCAGACGAAAATTATACTATTTCTCCTCCACACAAAAACAACGAGGAAGGAGGAAGAGGAAGAGGAGAAATAGTGTAATTTTCATCTAAAGAGTGTAACTTTCGTTCAAAAAGTGCGACTTTTATTTAGAAAGATTTAATTTTTCTCTCAAATAGTGTAAGTTTTCTTTAAAACAATGCAACGTTCCTTTGAAATAGTGTAACTTCATCTTCTTCTTTTCTCTCTGATTTTTTATTTTTCTTGTAACTTCTTTTCACTCTCTCCGACCCTCATCACTTCAACACCGCCTCCGCGGCCCTCGGCAATGGTAACGAGGGCGGTGCCACATCCTCTTCCTCCATCTCCTCCGTCGGTGCCAGTGGCCCTCGGCGACAATAACGAGAGCGGCGCCACCCCGCCTACGCCTCCGCCTCCGCCTCCGCCGACGCCGGAGAAAGAAAATGAGAACTTGAAATGGACCCGGATGAGAAGGACCATTAAATATCATTACTGCTATCGAAAAATGATATATAATGGTCTTTTAAGCAGAAAAATTTTTTTTTTATTATTTTTTTTACTTTTTTTTTTTTTCTACCATCTGCATCTTTGTTCACTCCTTGGAGATGGGCGTGTCTTTTTTTCCTCACCCTTATGGGCGACAAGCACCTCCTCAACAATGACCTCATCGCCTCCGTCCCTCATTCGGATCCATTTCAAGTTCTCCTTCTCCTTCTTCGGCGCTAGCGGAGGCAGAGGCAGAAAAGGCGGCGCCGCTCTCGTTATTGTCGCCAAGGCCCGCCGACGCCGGCGAAGGAGGAGATAAGAGGAAAAGAATGTAGAGCTACCCTCGTTACCGTCGCCGAGAGCCGCGGAAGCGGTGAAGGAGGCGATGAGGGTCGAAAAGGGTGAAAAAAGTTACAAGAAAAATAAAAAATCAGAGAGAAAATAAGAAGATAATGAAGTTACACTTTCAGAGGAACGTTGCACTGTTTTAAAAAAAACTTACACTATTTGAGAGAAAAATTAAACTTTTCTGAATAAAAGTTGCATTGTTTGAACGAAAGTTACACTCTTTAGACGAAAATTACACTATTTCTCCTCTTCCTTCTCTTCCTTCCTCTTTGTTTTCGTGTGAAGGAGAAACAGTGTACTTTTCGTCCAAAAAGTGCAAGTTTCGTTCAAAGAGTGCAACTTTCATTGAGAAAAATATAATTTTTCTTTAAAATAGTGCAACGTTTCTCTGAAACAATGCATTTTCATCATCTTCTTTTCTCTCCGATTCTTTATTTTTCTTGTAGAAAAAGGTTTTTTTTTATATTTTATTGTTTATTCTTTTTATTTTATTTATTTTCTACATTTTTTTCTTGGCTCCACTTTCACTCGCGCTCACTCCGTGTCCTTCTTTGGTGCCGGTGTCGGTGCCTGCGCCAGCGAAGGCGAAGTAAGAGGATGCGGCGCTATCTTCGTTACTATCGTGAAGAGTTGTGGAGGCGGTGGAGGGAGGTCAAATAGAAAAAAAAGAACGAGAGAAAAAAAAGAAGAGAAAGAGGATGCGGCGTTACCCTCTTTACTGTTGTAAAGAGCTGAGAAAGCGATGGAGGAGGGTCGGACAGAAAAGAAAAAAAAGGGTAGAGGCGCGACCTCGGTGGAGTCGGAGGCGAGGAAGGCGGGGGGTGCGCGGGCGAGGATGAGGGTGTGCCGGACAGAGGCGAGATGGGCCGCCTCCGCCTTCGCCTCCGCCTCCGCCTCCGCCCCCGCCGCCCCCGCCCTCTTGGGAGAGAAATAAAAAAAAGAAAAACGAGAGAAAAAAAAGAGGAGAGAGAAAAGGGAACAAGGGTATTTTGGTCAATTTTTTGAAAATCCGGCCCGAATCTGCTAAATCCAAAAAGGCGGCCTACTTTTGCAAAAGCTCAAAACTAGTGGATTTTTTATGCAAATTGGCCTTTAAAGTTCTTATATTGGTTCTGATTTCAAGAAAGTTACTTGAGTAGGACAGCACGTGTAGGATAATGTGTGTTTTCCCCCTCTCTTTTGTATTGGAGCTCTTATTCCAAAGCTTGGACAATTGGTATAGGATTTAGTCAGGGTAGCCAACAGTAATATAAAATGTTCTTTTTAGACTTTGTTTATGAGATTATGATTTATGACTAATAATCTGGTGTAAGGTGTTTCTGTACAAAAGCAGATTAATAATAGTAGCTTGAGCAATGAATTTTTGTAACAGGATCTAATTTACTTAGAAAATGTCTCTTGCATGTTCTAATTATGTGAAAGTATTCGAATTATCTAGGGTTGCATGACTACTAGCTTATCTTTTACACCAAGTAATTTGACCCTGTACATATGTCCATTGGGGTAAATTGGGTCTTCTGCCAGGGCGGAGATCCTCTTTTCCGCATGTCTATTGGGGTAAATGCACTGCTACATTCTGAACTTAACATGCTATTCGTAAGTTAAGCAGTCATTATAAGCTAAGAAATTAAGAGGAATTTAAAAGCAGTAACTTATCCTTAAACTTGATCAACATGGAGATCCATTTCTTTACATTCGAGCTTTGTCAAACCACCCAAAATGAAAGTTGTGAGAACTTCCTATTCTTCTCCCCTTTTAGCCCCTTTGTGCCTTGTTGTGGTTCTTTAGTCTTGGGGGTTAGATTTCAAGTGTGTTTTCTACTTATGGGTCCTTAAATCCTCATAAAGAAAGAGAAAATAAACCTGTTAGAATCTCCTGTAATCTTTATCTTCTCTGTCTTATATGAATAGGTCGTCAAACTAAAATTGTAATCTTTTTTCTTTTTTTGCTTTTGCATTTTTCTTCCGTGACTCATTTGTCCTATCACCGCTATGTTAAATGAGCTATTTGATCAACATCAGGAAGCATTTATTCTGTTGCTCATGTTGGAATTGTGCATCACCTGCATTAAGTGTAATTTATTTCATGCAGCCTTATTCACGCTTATGCAGTTGATAGAGATATGAGAGGTGCATTATCGTGCATTGAAGAGATGAAGACTGAGGGCCTTGAGCTTACTGTGGTGACTTACAGTATCCTTATTGCAGGCTTTGCCAAGATTAATGATTCTGAGTGAGTTATTATTGTTCCTAACCGGCATATACCAATTTAATCCCTGCAGTTGACCTGGATTTCAAGCTCATCCTCTGACATAACAATGAAGTCCCTGAAGTTTGACCACAATTTCAATTTCGTAGTTTTAATTGAAACAAAGCAAAGTCCGCTGATGATGCTGACATGGTGATTTTTTTTTTTCGGGCAGTAGACTTATAGAGCTTAATTGTTATGAAAACAAAACTTCAGGGACTAAATTTTGACAATTGAAGCTATGAGGGAAAATTTGAAATCAAGGTCAACCTTCAAGGACTAAATTTCTAATTAAGCCTATCTTTTATGTGGTTCTGTTGTTTTATCTGTTTAATTTCTTGTCTTGTATTTATTCATTAATATTGCTTGACTTTTAGATCAGAAGCTGTTATTGTCCCATCATTCGTCGGGCCTTGGCCCAATATATGATTATGGTGGGCTTCTTGCTAATATCCTTATGGTGCTTTGGAAGATCTGCAGATAACTGGTTTGAAGAGGCAAAACAGAAGCTTACGTCCCTGAATGCCATTATATATAGCAACATTATTTATGCTCATTGGTAAGTACTTCAAGATGGATATGAATTTTCTTTTCAAGTTCTGTAAGTTGTATCTGTGAATCTGGTGTAAGATGATGCATATGGCTAATGCAGTTTTTTTCTAAAAAAAAAATTCTTCCAAACTTTCTGTCTCTTTATTTTGGTTCGCTGTACTCGTAAATAATTATTCAACACAGTATTGTTAACTGTTCTAAAGCTATTATTATGAATGCGGTTGTGAACCATGATATATGATACATTTATACTATCAAATGTTAACATTCAAGATTTATTTCATTAACTTCTTTCGTATAATCTCTAGGGCCACAGGGATCGTACAATTCAGCCCTAGGATTTTACCATATTTCTCTTCTTATTAAAAATAGACATTTGGTCAAATTGTAATATGGACTCTTTTGGTCTGATAAAACTGATATTGATCGATGTTGCAGTTACTAATGATTGCTTCAATATGTGCAATCCTTTCAGCCAAGCTGGGAATATGGGTAGAGCTGAAGAATTGGTCCGCGAAATGGAAGAAAATGGGATAGATGCTCCTATTGATGCATATCACAGTATGATGCATGGCTACACAAATATTCAGAATGAAGAGAAATGTTTAATTGTGTTTGAAAGACTTAAGGTTTGTTTGCTAGTAACATTGTTTATTGTGTAATTCTAGTTTAATGTTTCTTTCTTAGTGAAAGTACTGCAAATCTACTGGAGTGTTAAATGCTGACTAGTGGATGCTTAATCTCTAACTTTCATGTGATTGTTTACAATTTATGCAGGAATGTGGATTCACACCTTCAGTTATTACTTATGGTTGTCTTATCAATTTGTATGTTAAGGTGGACTTTTCTTTTCTCGCGTCGTTTGCCATAGTTTATCCTTAACTCTGACTATTTTTGGCTTCTGTACTTGTGTATCCTTATAAAGTTTACTCACTTAACATAATTAGAAATAATTGTGATAAACTGATAATTGCCAGCTGGTCTGTATGCAATCTGATCTTTCACGGACAAATCAAAACAAAGTTGTTTTTGTTAATGGGGAAGCAAGTACTTAAAAAACTAGACAGATAAACTACTTCGTTTGTCGCAATTTGATCTTATAGACAATCAAAAATTTTCACCTGGAAGTTATATCTATCCATAACATTTGTGTATAACAATTCTGTGCACATTATCTATGAGTATTACCTACAAACTATATCGTTCATTTTTCCACTGTCACTGTGTGGCATAACAATATTTTTATTACTCATTTCTACAGATTGGGAAGGTCTCAAAAGCCTTAGAGATAAGCAGAATAATGGAATCATGTGGCATCAAACATAATAGCAAGACTTACTCAATGTTGATCAATGGGTTTATCCATTTAAATGATTATGCAAATGCCTTCAGCATCTTCGAGGAGATGCTTAAATCAGGCTTAAAAGCAGATCGCGTCATATACAACATTTTGGTAGAAGCATTTTGTAAAATGGGTAATATTGATCGAGCCCTTCGTATCGTTGACAAAATGCAAAAGGAGAGATTTAGGCCTTCAGGTAGAACATTTAGGCCAATTATAGAAGGGTATGCAGCAGCTGGAGATATGAAAAGAGCTATGGAAACTTTCGATCTTATGCGAAGAAGTGGTTGTATTCCAACTGTAGAAACTTACAATGCTCTTATTCATGGTCTCGTCAGGAAGCATCAGGTAGTTCTCATGATTAACTTTAAGTACTTTTTTGACTAACAGATTTTTTGCATTTATACTTGTCAAAATGCATGTAATTATGCATACCTCTCCAAAGTGCAAATTTGTCTATATGTTCTTGACAGTATGATATTTCGTTAGATGCCCCTCTGTGATACTACATACATTGTGAACATGCACTCACTTGACTACAGTCGTACCATAGTAACTTTTAAGTCCTGAACTAGGGAATTGAAATGACAAAATTGCTCTTATGGGTGTAGGAATAAGTGGTTCTGTGATAACTAGTTTTGTATGGGGATTTTCTTTTGTGATTGCAAGCTAGGACTACGTTTTATTCCATTGTAAGGTCCTGATAATCATGGTTTTTCTGGATAGGACATTTCACCTTCGAAGTGACTTATTATATTCTGAGAAAATTGATTTAGAGTTGGTATATGCTATGCAGTTGTACATACTACATACATTGTGAACATGTATTCACTTGACCATTGTCATACCGTAGTAACTTTTTAGTCCTCAACTAAGGAATTGAAATGACAAAATTGCTCTCATCTTGCACCAGTACACAGGGTGTGTTTGGATGTAGGAATAAGTGTTCTGTGATAACTTGTTTTATGGGGATTTCCTTTTGTGATTGCAAGCTAGGACTATGTTTTATTCCATTGTAAGGTCCTGATAATCATGGTTTTTCCAGATGGGACATTTCACCTTCGAGGTGACTTATTATATTCTGAGAAAATTGATTTAGAGTTTGCATATGCTTTGCAGTTGTAGATATCTTTCCACAAGTCCCTGTACATCTTTTCATAGTCCCCACCAACCATTTACTCTGATTGTTAGGCTCTTAAAAATCTTGAAATCGACCATCAAGTGTCAAATATTTTGCCAACACCATTCCATGCAGATGGATTTAGGATTATATTGGTTGTTTCATGTGTTTCTGTTAGATTTCTAACATTCTGCAACAGAAAGTAGAGTTGCATGGTTATTTAGACAAATGAGTTGTTTCTAAGGGTATATATTTATAGATTTTTACATTGCAAGGGTATAAATGCAAATAACTATAGTTGAAGGCTTTAATGAGTCGGAGTCCATAATCATTATTTGATGTTTTCTAGGTGGAAAAAGCTGTTGATGTCATGGAAAAGATGTCTTTGGCTGGGATGACTCCAAATCAGCATACCTACACAATTATAATGGGCGGTTATGCTGCTGATGGTGATATAGGCAAAGCCTTCGAATACTTCACAAAAATTAAGGAGAATGGACTAAAACTTGATGTTTTCATATACGAAGCATTGCTTAAGGCATGTTGCAAATCGGGGCGGATGCAAAGTGCTTTAGCAGTCACGAGGGAAATGAGCGTCCGAAAGATTCCAAGGAACACGTTTGTTTACAACATTCTAATTGATGGGTAATTGTTTTATACGTCTTTTCAAAAAATACAATGATTGAAGAGGATTATATCTTTTCGCCATTCTCATAGGGATGACAAATTTCTCTTTACCCTACCTAGAAACCCGACCCTACCAGAACTGGTTTGGTACCCTAGCCTAAAAATTTTTGGGCAGGATAACGGTAAAAAATTTCTTCCTAAATTATTTTCTAGTTGGGTTAGGGTTTACCTGTTTCAGATAGTGATACTACGAATTTGTGCAGGTCAACCCCTAGGAGAAAGGTAAAAAATTTCTCATCCTAAGTTAGATTCTATACTGCCTATTAGCAACATTCAGTTCATTAAGATATAACTTATAATGCGGGAACCATAGCTAATCTTCTTGGCCTTCTTTAAGTATACTACCCCATTTCATTTTATAATAATTGTATAGTTATGATGTTACTATATTTATTTTTGCCTTATCCATTGTCTGCTCATGCAGATGGGCTCGAAGAGGGGATGTGTGGGAGGCCGCTGATTTAGTTCAGCAGATGAAGCAAGATGGAGTTCTTCCAGACATCCATACGTACACTTCCTTCATAAATGCATGTTGCAAGGCTGGTGATATGCTGGTATTCCATCTTCTTTGACATTTTCAATATGTTTATTGATTGAGTTATTGTAATGTGGCTATAATTTTGGAGAACTGCATAATGTGCTCAAAGTTTTAATCGGCTTTTTTTGGGGGGTAAGAGCCCCATTGATCTAAAAGTTGGTTTCTATTATGTCTACATGTTTTATTTTGTTGTGCATAGCCATCATTATAGGAAAAATCAGGTATTATTTATATACATGTTGCTGACAAATATGAATATTTGTGCGTCCTTTGGAAATGAAATTTCTTACAAAGCAGCCTATTATAATGTGGGAAAGTTGGTTTTGATAAGAAATTAGTTATTTTTGAGTTTTTCTCATATGTACGTGGGTATTTATGCAAGAACTCTTTTTTTTTTTTTCTTTTTTTTTCTTTTTCTTTTTTTTTGAGAGAGAGAGAGAGGTAGTATGCCACCCACTACTTTCATTTGTTTTTGGATAAAAGTGAACTGCTGGAAACATGAAGCAACTAGGTTTTGAATTTGGAACCTCGGGCATCAACTATCAAGCCTTTGTCACTTGCGCTAGGGATGGTTAGTGGTATTAATGCATGAAGTTAAGCTAGCTTATGTAGGGCACAAAAGAAAATTTCAGGTTTCATAGTGACAAATATATACATTCAAATGAATAATTTTGCAGGGTATATAGGTGATTTGCCATAGTTATATAATAATTATTGATTATTCTTGCTTACAGAGAGCTACAAAAGTGGTAGAAGAGATGGAAGCTGCTGGAGTAAAGCCTAATGTTAGAACATATACCACCTTAATTAAAGGCTGGGCGCGGGCTTCGCTTCCTGAGAAGGCTTTTAGATGCTTCGAAGAGATGAAACAGGCTGGGTTGAAGCCTGACAAGCCTGCATACCATTGCCTCATGACCTCTCTTCTCTCTAGGGCAACTATTACTGAGGACTATATCTACTCAGGAATTGTAAGTATTTGCAAAGAGATGATCGAGAACGACCTGACCGTCGATCTCCGAACCGCCGTGCACTGGTCGAAATGTCTTCGAAGGATCGAGAGATCGGGGGGTGAGCTCACGGAAGCGATTCAGAGAACGTTTCCGCCTGCTTGGAATACGCATGAAATTGATGAGAAAAATTCTGATTATCTGATTGAAAGTCATGGTGGTGATGACAGCGAGTATGAATTTAGTGATGAGAGTGGGAATGAAGATAATGATGATGATGCCGGTGATGAAGGTGCAATCCAGACACACAAAATTTAGAGGCAGTGAAAAGTTAAAAGGGTTCACAATTACATGTAATTTGGTGAAGTTTGCAGCATGTTTCAGTGACGAAAAGGTATTTCAGCTTAGGAGTAACCATGCAATTGAGTTAAATGGCCATGAAATGTTTGTAATTTTGATCTTCTTTTTTTTTTTTTTTTTTTTTTTTTTTTTTTTTTTTTGCTCATTCTGCATCTCTGTTTAGTAAAACTGCCATGCTAACATGGCTGTTGTTTATTCATTTTGCTTTTGACCGTAGCTGCTGCTTTTCCAATTGTAGAGCTTATTAATGCATTACTAAGTTCGCTTTGTTTGTGATTATGAGATTTTGATGTAGAAAAGTATTGACAGGAAATAGCAACATAAGTTTTGTTGGGGAATTTCATTGGTTCATTTCTTGTTGGTTTGAACTACCAGTAAAAGTGTTTGTAGTTCGAGGAAAGTGTGGTGACTGCTGAAAAGGAATAAAAAAAGAAAATGGAAGCAGTTCAGTAAATTATAATTTAAATTTTGCACTTCAAATTTATATAGATGTAACAATTCCTCATGTAATTTGTTTGATTATTAAAATCCAAAGGCAATGGATATTTCAATTTGGTTATTGATAATTTCGCATTGTTTGAGTAATTTATTGATTATTCATAATTTTTCGTGATTTTCTTGCCCAAATTTATGTACTTAATAATGATATGGAAAAGGGCTGAAAATATATCGTCATCTTCAAATTTTAAAATGTTAAAAAAAGAACGGGTAAATTACACTTTTGGCCCTCAAACTACGAGGCACATTTTGATTTCAAACTTTAATTTATAGCAATTTTGTAGTGTCCCTGGTGTTTTGCTGTTTGCGAGATTTCAACATTTGCGGCTTGTCGACACATCTGGAAAGTGTCGGGACAAGTCGGAGTCGTTTTGGCGCGAGTTGGGTACAAAACGGGTTCAGCGCGATGCGAGAGTGGAGTTCTGACACTGAAATCTGCAAACTGCAGGATTTCAGTGTTGAGTACCGGTACCCCTGTGCGATTGCAGAATTGGATGCTCTCGGGTCGCGTGTGTTTGATGCTGAGTACCGGTACCTGCTTGTTGAGTACCGGTATTGAGCTCGAGTACCGGTACTATATCGGGTTGGTACCGGTACCAAGTATGCGAGGCTGCGGATTGAGGGGCCGAGTACTAGTAACCAAGTTAGGTATCAGTACTCCAACTGGAAAAGTGAGTAGGTAAGGAGCTTTCTGGTCATTTGTTGACGTTAAAACCAAACCAAACCCCCAGCCTTATCTCTTTGTGCCTGGGGTTGATGAAAACACAGGTTGGTTCCCTCTTTCTCTCTCTAGCTTCTTTTCTTCATTTCTTTGGGATTTTGGAGAATCGAGCTTAGTTTTTGTTCGCTTGCCTTTGGAGAATTGTGAGCGTGCGCCGTGGTTGAGTTCGGTGGAGGCCGTTGGAGGTCGTGCGAGCGTGCGGGTTTCTCCGGTCGACTTCTTGCTGACGTTGGATGAGTGTTCGAGGTGGGTTAATGTTTACCGAAATCGTTAGATTTCCTTCTAAGTCCTTGAATCGTTAGCATGTATTATTGGTTCTATTCATTATGTTAGGGCTCAAATTCATGGATTTGTATGCATTGTGATTATCCAAATTTTTGAGCATTTATTTACTGATTCTAGATGAAATTATACATGTTGAACTGAGATTTGACTTAAGAGAAAACTCGTTAAACCTACACTGTCATTTTTTTTGAAAAATTACCAGTTTTAGCTTCAGGAGCTACTGTATCTTTGTATTACCGCTGTTAGTGCGTAGTGGATACTCAGCATAGGGCAGGCTGACATTACGCTCGTGCTGAGGGGCCGAGCTTGTTGTACAGTAGCGTTTGGATTGTCAGATGCTATCGGGGTTGACGGTGGACCCAGATTTTTGTATCACTGCTGTTAGTGCAAGGTGGATGCTCAGATGACTGTAGGTTGAGTTTACGCTCGCGCTGAGGAGCCGAGTGTATTGTTACAGTAGAGTTAGACTGTGTTGGATCTGAAAGTTTTGAGGAGCCCAAGGATCTATCTAGATTGTATCTAACACCTAGAGGGGGGTGAATAGGTGTAATAGCCAAAAACCACAAATCTCAATGCGATAAAAATAAATGCGAAAAATAAAAATCACATCGAGATTTACGTGAAAAAACTCCAACTTGGAGTAAAAAACCCACGGGACCAACACGCGAAAAAACAATTCACTAAGAGAAAAGATTACAAGATGATTACCGACTCCACGGACTCGACCTCTCTTAACCTCCTATGAATCTCGCGCAATCCTCCGGGTTGTCCATGCCCTCATGTTTGAATCCACGAACGCCACGTTCCGAATTCACGAAACACCTCAACTCCGAATCCACGAAGCTCACGATCCGAATCCACGAACCGCCGTCAATCACGCCGAATCCACGACGCCGTCATGAAGAACATTATGTGTATGGTGATCCTTCGCTTAGAGTATCGATGAAAACCAGGAAAGAGAATTCCAAGCGAAGCGCAGATCAAATCGACATATCGATATGAAATTCCAATATCTCGATTTGACCTAAAAGAGGCTAATATGTAGAAAATAGGTTTTAGATGAAATCCTAACCTCTAGGGTTTCTCAAACATGAATTCTCGTGATGCTTGATATGTCAGAAAACCCTAATAGCTTATTTATAGACTTTAGAATCAATTGGAGTCGGATTAGAAAGTTTTCGAAATTTTTACATTGTGTATGGGTACACTTTAAGCTGTTACCGGTTACACGATGACGGAAGAGAAAACCTGCGTAAAGCTGTAACCGATGACAACTTCGCTTGCTGTATCGAAACAGAATGTGTACTGGTACACTTCGAATGTTGTACCGGTACACTTTGCAAAAACCCACAATTTGCATGGTTTCGGGTTTTGCAAAGTACCAACGCACTTTCTAATCCAGTAAACTTTGATATTATGATTCTAATGCCTACAACTAAGTATGAATCACCATAACATAAATTAAAAGCTTACCTGGGCATCGTGATTCACATAGTGAGTTAATTCCGCTTTCTTCGAATTCTTGGATTCTTCGATTTTCGACAATACGCACCGATCCATCAAGACTCCGACTCACTTCACGAAACTTGTCAATACATAAGACTTAACAATCTCCCCCTTTGGTAATTTCGTGACAAAACTCACAATAACTCAAAAATTACATCTTAAAAAAAAAACGAAGTTCAATGTATCACCAAAACATCGAACCCCTCGCATGTAGTCCAAATACAATTTGAAACTCAAAAGTACATCAAAAACTCCTAAAACAGACTCTATGACTTAGACGCAACTAGGAGTCTTGAAATCTTGATTTCCTGCAAAACAATTTATCCAAAATGATATAGAAAGTTGAGACATTCTTACATTCATTGTTCTCAAAATTTCATTGCTTCTTCGAAATTTCATTGCTTCTCTATCCTCGAAATTTCACTCCTCCCCCAATGTCCTTTATTCCTTCTCATTGCTTCTCTATTCTCGAAATTTCACTCCTTCTCCTTTGCTACGATCAATACCTGTTCATCATTGCTCTCCCCCTTTTTGTCAAAAATTGCCAAAGATAAAGCATATAAATAGAGAAAGCATACTAGAAAGCATAAGAGTAGTCATATCATAGTTACAGGCCTAAAAACAAATAAATGCAAAAGCAAAGTAACAAGCACAACTAAACTAAACAACGTCCTAAAAAACAAAGTAGAAAAAATAGAGCTCGAGGAAGAAATCACTCAATGTCCTCGTCATCATCATCATCATCATCATCGTCTCCTGCTCCAGCTCCAGATCCCCTAGCCTCAGGAACACCACTGGATGGTGGAATGAGTGGATGTCACGATGTAGACCTCGTGTAAGTGGTGTAGGTAGGCTGAGTAGGAAACACGTCGTCATGCCTACAGCCTAGCTTCTCCAAAATCCGCTTCATTCCCACATCCACTTTCTTAGTAAGATCAGCCACTTTCTTCTTTAAAGAGCGCACCTCATGGTGAAGTGATTTTACAGTAATCACTCCCCCTGAACTTGAAGATCCGTCACGCTCTGCTCGAGATGGAGGTGCTGAACTAGAAGCTCCTCTGGATGATCCCTTAGTTTGCTGAAATGTCTTCAGTGTGCTTCTTGACTTGGCCCAAGTTACTGCATGAATCGGTCCAAGTCCAGTGTCATACTTTTCACACGAGACATCAACTCCGTGTTCTTGCAGAATCCTCGTGATCAACAACGGAAACGGAAGTAGATCACGTCGAACTGGAGACTGTATAACATGTGCCATTCTTTGCCACATTAGAAAGGGAATATTGATGTTTAACCCGTCCGCTTGCTCAAGATGTCCAAGAAGATATAGAAGCACCAGACGATCCCAACGAATCCTTTTTGTTCCAATTGTAGATTGAACATTGTAGCTCATCACCAAGGAGAGTAAATGATACTCGGGTGTCGCAAGTCCTTGGATTCCACGTATGCATGATTTGTCCGCACTCCATCCTTGCAGATCGCACGAACAACTGTCTCCTAGTGAGACGAAGTCTGATAAATCCCAGTAGTATGGTGAAGTCCTGTCGTGTCAACATGCATGCCTAACAACTCTCCAATCGTGTGTGGAGTGACTAGAACCCTCTCCCCACGTACATAGGTCTCAAAAAGATAAGTCCCGGTCTCTTCATCCTCAGCACACACCTTCCCATTCATGTAGAACTCCCGAATGAGTTCCACACAGAAAGGCAGGGCTGGCAAATGAGCGAGGCAGCTCGCGTTCGACTTGCGTTCGGCTCGATATTCGGCTCGCTCGAGCTCGGCTCGAATTAATTTCAAGCAAGCTTGAGCCTAAGTTTAGGCTCAAAATTAATTTCAAGCCGAGCTTGAGTATTACTCGGCTCGCTCGAATTAAGCTCGAAAAGATCGATATATATATATATATATATATATATATATAGTCTACTATACTATTAATAGTACCAACCACTTGCAATTAGGTTTTCGACCTTTGGACGAAGGAATGTGCGGTTAGAATGATAGTGATTCTCTACGGTTGAGTGAGTGGTTAGTTGAATAATATAATTTAACGACACAAAATTCGATAGTACCAAGCATTTAGTACTATCAATAATATAGTAGTCGGGCTCTCTCTCTCACTATATATATATATAGTCCGGCTACTCTACTTTCTATACTATCTATAGTATCAAGCGTTTTGTACTATTGAGTTTTTTGCCATTAGATCTGTTTATATATAGAGAGAGAGAGTCCGGCTATTATACTATCGATATTACCAAATATTTGATGCTATCGAGTTTTCTGCTGTTAGATCTATCCCTTTAGCCATTTTCATCCGTTAGATTATAATATTCAACTAGCCACCCACTCAACCCTAGGGGGCTACTATCATCCTAACCGCACATCCTTTCATCCAAGAGCCGAAAACCTAATAGCAAGCGGTTTGTGCTATTACTAGTATAGTAGCCTAATTCTATATATATATATGTTCGGGCTACTATACTCTTATAAGTATAAACCCCTTTATACTTATAAATTTTCAGCCGTTGGATGTGCGATTAGATTGATAGTGGTCCCCTAAGATTGAGTGGGTGGTTCGTTAAATAGTATGATTTAACGGATGAAAATGGTTAAAATAATAGATCTAACGGTCAAAAACTTATGAGTATAAAGGAGTTTATACTAATAAAAGTATATATAGTAGCCAAACTCTATATATGTATATAATTATATATAATATATATTTTAATTATATAAAATAATATATATTATGTANTGTTCATCATTGCTCTCCCCCTTTTTGTCAAAAATTGCCAAAGATAAAGCATATAAATAGAGAAAGCATACTAGAAAGCATAAGAGTAGTCATATCTAGTTACAGGCCTAAAAACAAATAAATGCAAAAGCAAAGTAAAGTAACAAGCACAACTAAACTAAACAACGTCCTAAAAAACGAAGTAGAAAAAACAGAGTTCGAGGAAGAAATCACTCAGTGTCCTCGTCATCATCATCATCGTCTCCTGCTCCAGCTCCAGATCCCCCAGCCTCAGGAGCACCACTGGATGGTGGAATGAGTGGATGTCACAACGTAGACCTCGTGTAAGTGGTGTAGGTAGGCTGAGTAGGAAACACGTCGTCATGCCTACAGCCTAGCTTCTCCAAAATCTGCTTCATTCCTACCTCCACTTTCTTAGTAAGATCAGCCACTTTCTTCTTTAAAGAGCGCACCTCATGGTGAAGTGATTTTACAGTAATCACTCCACCTGAACTTGAAGATCCATCACGCTCTGCTCGAGGTGGAGGTGCTGAACTAGAAGCTCCTCTGGATGATCCCTTTGTTTGCTGAAATGTCTTCAGTGTGCTTCTTGACTTGGCCCAAGTTACTGCATCAATTGGTCCAAGTCCAGTGTCATACTTTTCACACGAGACATCAACTCCGTGTTCTTGCAGAATCCTCGTGATCAACAACGGAAATGGAAGTAGATCACGTCGAACTGGAGACTATATAACATGTGCCATTCTTTGCCACATTAGAAAGGGAATATTGATGTTTAACACGTCCGCTTGCTTAGGATGTCCAAGAAGATATAGAAGCACCAGACGATCCCAACGAATCCTTTTTGTTCCAATTGTAGGTTGAACATTGTAGCTCATCACCAAGGAGAGTAAATGATACTCGGGTCGCAAGTCCTTGGATTCCACGTATGCATGATTTGTCCACACTCCATCCTTGCAGATCGCACGAACAACTGTCTCCCAGTGAGACGAAGACTGATAAATCCTAGTAGTATGATGAAGTCCTGTCGTGTCAACATGCATGCCCAACAACTCTCCAATCGTGTGTGGAGTGACTAGAACCCTCTCCCCACGTACATAGGTCTTAAGAAGATAAGTCCCGGTCTCTTCATCCTCAGCACACACCTTCCCATTCATGTAGAACTCCCGAATGAATTCCACACAGAAAGGAGATCGAGCCGGAACACGTCCAACTGGCTCAATGGGGACGCTCTGTAGTAAGCGACCAAAATCTGGAACCTCTTGAGTTAGGTCATGGAAGTTGACATATCGCTCAGCAATGCATGACCTGCTCGAAAATGTCCGCCGCCGCTCCTGTAGAACATCCGTGGCTTGCTTTGATCGTGTCTCTCTTGCACGAGAACTACCTCCATGCGAGGATTCTCCAGCTATGCCTTTGCCCTTGTCAGGACGAGCAATAGGTTCTTCAGTCTCCTCCGGGGAACTTGCCTGGTAATCCGGATCAGACCCGGGTGACTCGCCTGTAGTACGAGTCCTCTTAGAGGCCCCACGATGGCCTCTACCACCACCTCTGCCACGTCTAGCGGCCATCAGCACCAAAATCAGCAACACGAGAGAAAACGCCATTTTTCCTATACAAAAATTAACCTTGCATGAACAAAATCTTGAAAAAATCTGTAAAAATAGCGGAAAAATTTCTAATAATATTAGAACGCATACTAACGCTATTTCTAACTAAATCATGCAAAAATTTTCATTAAAAATGATATTTTATCAAAAATCCCAAAATTTCATGTATATTGAGGTACAGATCACAGATCAGCAAAAATTACAGCGTTATAACCTGATCTAAGTATTCTAGAAGCAAGATTATATGTCCAAATACTGATTCACAGCAAAAAATTGCATAAAAAATGAATTAAAATGCAGATCATGCTTCAACTCGAAATATTTGAAAAAATAGCAAAAACGGGATGAGAATGATTAAATCCGCGCTATAAACTTACAAATCTTGAGGAACAACACGTGGATCTGAAGGAGAAGACCACCTGGAATTTTTAGAAAGAGAAAGGAGGAATTTTGAAAGAGTTTGGGGGAAAAACGAATGCTGTAACCGGATATAAAAGACGCGGCACAGTGTTTTGTACCGGTACACGGTATTTTGTACCGGTACACTTTCACAGATTTCTAAAATTTTGAAAATTTTCATCAAAAATCCCTCAAAATCAAATTAATTTTATAAAGATTAAAGATTGTACTCCACAAATCATTATGATGACAATAAAATATTATAGGATTTTAAAATACATCGAAACATCAAAATTTGAAATCAAAATAACCTAATGTTTCAAACCGATCAAGATGTAAGTTGATGAATAATGATTTTTAGATATTCAATAAAATTGACACCAACTTGTCGCAACTCGTTCAAAATAGAGATTTAACTAATATGGCACCGGGAGTGGCTCTTTGAGCATCTTTTCATCCTATCACCTTATAACTCCGAAAATTCTAAATATTCATTTTTTTTCAACCTTTTCGGCTTTTCAATTAATCTCCATGTGGTAGCTTTACATACTTGCCGGACAACCGGGGTGGTAGCTCTTTCCTACATGTGGTGGTAGTTTTTACACTCCTTTTAGGATGTAACTCTTTCTACATCTTTTAAACATAGGAGTATCTTTTTTTAAAAAAAATAATTTCAAACTCCCCATAAATTAGACAATCTCACAGTTGAAAGTAGTTCTGACAAAATTTTAGTCAATTAGTGAATATCCATCCATCATATCCAACACACACAACCAAGATGAATTAATCACTAAAAGATCAAAATTGATTTCAAATTTTTGATGAATAAATGTATTAAGAATTCATATAATCAATTATCGTCAAAATAATAAAAAGTTGAGTAAAAACGATAATTAATATAAATTTAATTCAAGATGAATGTGAAGTTAAATACCATTTAAAACACTTTGAAAAAATTTAATCTCCCCAAAAAGATGATTTTCAATCATCTCCTTTCTCAAAGAAAAGTTTTAAATGGTATTTAACTTCACATTCATCTTGAATTAAATTTATATTAATTATCGGTTTTACTCAACTTTTTATTATTTTGACGATAATTGATTATATGAATTCTTAATACATTTATTCATCAAAAATTTGAAATCAATTTTGATCTTTTAGTGATTAATTCATCTTGGTTGTGTGTGTTGGATATGATGGATGGATATTCACTAATTGACTAAAATTTTGTCAGAACTACTTTCAACTGTGAGATTGTCTAATTNAATTAATCACTAAAAGATCAAAATTGATTTCAAAATTTTGATGAATATATGTAATCTCCCCAAAAAGATGATTTTCAATCATCTCCTTTCTCAAAGAAAAGTTTTAAATTTTCAAACACCTTTCCTCAAATCAATTTTTAAAAGCAAATTTTACACACGAAAATCATCATGTAATACAATGAATAAAAATATGCAACAAGCACCAAACAAAGCATTACATAAACAATCAAAACAAACTAAGACGAAGAGCAAGGAAAGATATCACCTTTTCGAATCCAAACTTATCGGATTTTGTGTTGTCTTGTCTTGTCAACGTTAAGCACAATTTGCTTTGATTTTTGATCAACTGTTGGTCGTTTCGTCGCTTGAGGCTTCGGTTGGAATTGTTGATGAAACTTTGAATTCCGGTTTGCTTGTGGGAATGGTCGAACTTAACGTTGCGGCTTAGAAGTCCGGTTCCCTCGAGGTACTCGACTCAATTGATTTTTCTTTTGATTCCGTGGGGGATATCGAGTAGTTGATGATGCTGCTTGATAATTCATAGTTGCCGATCGATGTGTAGACATTGCCGATTGATTCTTCTTTTCCTTATTTGGGCAATTCTTTTTGATGTGTCCTTTGATCGATGACATACCTTTTTGTCTAAATTTGTTGAGACTTTAGTAGTTGTCGTTAAATCCTTCTCAACGTACGTTCTTTCATACCCGAGGCCCAACTTGTTCGTTTGACCTAATCCGAGCATATGATCTAATTTCTTTGATCTAGAAGAGAATTTTTGTATGTCGGATTGAAGTTGACGAACTTGATTGGTCAATGATTTGTTGGATGTGTGCGATTCCTCGAATTGTTGCTCTAAAAATCCAATCTTGTCTTTAGATGATTTGATTGTTGAATTCGCTTCATCAAGCTTCTCTTGGAGGATCAAATTATTCTTCGAAATCGATTCCTTTTCCTCCTCAAGAGCTTTATTTATTGTCTTCAAATTTTTGTTCTTCTCTTCAATGTCCAATAACCGACGCCTCAACTTCTTATTGAGCTTGGTCATTTTTTCCACTATATCCTCGTCATTTGATTCCTCCTCGCTTTCACCGATATCGCTCGAAGTACCTTGCACGGAAGGAGAAATACTAGAATTAGAAACAATTGAGGATAAGCACATAACATTAGATGAAGGCAAAGAATTATTAGCAAGTAAAGCAATATGATCATTCTTTTCTTCGTCACTTGAAGATGATTCACTCGAAGTAGAATCATCCCCTTCAAACTCATCTTTTTCATTCGAAGACTTTGCAAGTTTTTTATCCTTAGATTTTAAATTAGAAGAATGCTTAGAGAAGGATTTAAGCTTCGAAGATGAAGGTTTGTCCGATTTGCTCTTTCGGAAATTCCGTCAAAACTTCTTCGTTAGGAGCGGTAATTGATGTTCGAAATCGGCAAGCGAAATATCTCCGTCGGAATCCGAGTCGTCTTCTTATTTCTTTGTTGATTTGAGTGCAATCCCTGTACTTTTAGAAAAAGACTTGGAAGAAGATAGGTTAGTAGGAAAAGTCATCTCATACGTTTGTAAAGCACATACTAACTCTTTGACTTTCATCTCATCCGGATGCTTAACGGTTTCGATCGTGGCAACTTTTGCCCGAAAGCGTTCCGGAAGAGTCCGAAGAATTTTTCGAACAACCTTAGAATCCGGAATTTTCTCTTCCAAGTTAGCGCATGTGTTAACAATGTCTTGAAGTCGAGTATAGTACTCGGTAAAGATCTCGTTTTCTTCCATAAAAATTGAGTCAAATTTGGTTGTCAACATTTGTAATTTTTGAACATTTACCAAGCTAGTTCCTTCATGCGTAACTTGTAGAGTATCCCAAATCTTCTTTGCGGTTTCACATGCCGAAATACGAGTAAACTCCGTTTGCGATAAAGCATTGAATAAAGCATTAATTCCTTTACCGTTAAACGAAGATGACTCGTTTTCATCTTTTGTCCACTTGTTCCGTGGTTTAGGAACGGTAGCATTATCGACGACTTCGGTAGGATGCTTCCAACCGAATTCAATAGCTTTCCACACCCGCTCATCGATTGTGATTAGAAAAGATCTCATGTGAACTTTTCAATAGGCATAATTCGTGCCATCAAAGAATGGTCGTCGATTAATGTTACCGCCTTCGGCCATTAGATATCAATATATCTAGATTCCGCTCTGATACCAAGTGAAAGTTTTGAGGAGCCCAAGGATCTATTTAGATTGTATCTAACACCTAGAGGGGGGTGAATAGGTGTAATAGCCAAAAACCACAAATCTCAATGCGATAAAAATAAATGGAAAAAATAAAAATCACACTGAGATTTATGTGGGAAAACTCCAACTTGGAGTAAAAAACCCACGGGACCAACACGCGAAAAAATAATTCACTAAGAGAAAAGATTACGAGGTGATTACCGACTCCACGGACTCGACCTATCTTAACCTCCTATGAATCTCGCGCAATCCTCCGGGTTGTCCATGCCCTCACGTTCGAATCCACGAACACGACGTTCCGAATCCACGAAACGCCTCCACTCCGAATCCACGAAGCTCACGATCCGAATCCACGAACCGTCGTCAATCACGCCGAATCCACGACGCCGTCATAAAGAACATCATGTGTATGGTGATCCTTCACTTAGAGTATCGATGAAAACCAGGAAAGAGAACTCCAAGCGAAGCGAAGATCAAATCGACATATCGATATGAAATTCCAATATCTCGATTTGACCTAAAAGAGGCTAATATGTAGAAAATAGGTTTTAGATGAAATCCTAGCCTCTAGAGTTTCTCAAACATGAATTCTCGTGATGCTTGATATGTTAGAGAACCCCAATAGCTTATTTATATACTTTAGAATCAATTGGAGTCGGATTAGAAAGTTTTCGGAATTTTTACATTGTGTACCGGTACACTTTAAGCTGTTACCGGTTACACGATGACGGAAGAGAAAACCTGCGTAAAACTGTAACCGGTGACAACTTCGCTTGCTGTACCGGAACAGAATGTGTACCGGTACACTTCTGATGTTGTACCGGTACACTTTGCAAAAACCTACAATTTGCATGGTTTCGGGTTTTGCAATGTACCAACGCACTTTCTAATCCAATAAACTTTGATATTATGATTCTAATGCCTACAACTAAGTATGAATCACCATAATATAAATTAAAAGCTTACCTGGGCATCGTGATTCACATAGTGAGTTAATTCCGCTTTCTTCGAAATCTTGGATTCTTCGATCTTCGACAATACGCACCGATCCTTCAAGGCTTCGACTCACTTCACGAAACTTGCCAATACATAAGACTTAACAGGACTGTCGGGTGCCGTCGGGGTTGACGGTAGACCGAGATTTCTACATTTTACATCAGATTGTGCCAAGGGCACATGAGTTTTGGTGGATAGATCAATTTGACCCATTTACAATGATTACAGCCTGTGAGAGCCTGATTGAACTCGACAGAGACACTTGTAAACTCGGTTGGGTCGCGCCCACGAATGCTATTCCGGAATAAGGTTTCAGTGCGATGAGGTCGCAGTTTCTGTTTCGACAGTTCTTGAGCTGGCCATCCCCGTGGGTGGTGTACGGCGTAGTTGGATAGAAGCAGGGTAGGTCCGTTTGGGCAGCCCGTGTAAGGTTAGGTCAGTGGTAGCTAGTGATGCCTTTCTCTTCCCTTAGTGAGACTGTGACGTGTATTGAGTCGCAACAGTCCTGTTGGACCTTTCTACTTGGACGGCCTTTCCCGTGGGTGGTGTATGGTGTAGCTTAGGCAGACGGGACGGGTGTATCACAGTTCTTAGTGAGATCTCGCTACCGGCAGCCCTCGAGGTGGTGTACGGTGTAGCTTAGGCAGTCGGGACGGGTGTATCACAGTCCCTAGTGAGATCTTGCCACCGGTAGCCCTCGAAGTGGTGGACGGGGTAGCTTCGACAGGCGGGACGTGCGTATCGCAGTCCCCAGTAAGATTGGGTTAGTGTGATGCATTTCATATCTAAAAATAGCCTGTGTTGGTTAGCGATAGTATAATGGCATGTAGCTGTAGAGTTCTTTCCAGCTTTCCTTACTATCCTTTGCACATATTTCTGTAGACTTAGTGGGTGGGCCGTTGAGGTCGGTGACAGTACCCACTGAGAACTACTCTGCTTTGCAGTAGTTCTCACACCCAGTTGTTGACACCTTTTGCAGAGTCTTCGTCTGCGATTGATGCTGTTGCTGCTGTTGCTGATTTCGACCGCGGGAAAGGAGTCGCGAGCTAGATCCCTACCATTTGTGTCGCCGTACTAGAGGAGTACACTTCACAGGTAGTTTTGAGGTGTTTTGGTTCATGTACATACCTTATGTTTTGTATACTTGCTAGAGCGAGGTGTAGTTATGGATGTTGTATGTACAGTGAATCCTTAACTTTTATATATACATGTTTTAATTTAGCAGCTCTATACTTCTGGTTGTAGCTATGATTTGATTACAGATATAGCTATCGCTTCGTATACATGAAAAATTTTTATGTATACAACGGGTCTGTTGGCATGCCCGGAAAAACGTGGTAATCTGGGGCGTAACAAATTTCTAGTTTGAACTTTTTTTAACTGTTACAATAAAATCGTATAATTCAATTTAATTAACTAAATATTGATGCGTCGGTAATATGGAGATGATGTGACGGTGTTAAGATTTATGATGCAACAATGATAAAGATGCGACATTACTTCTACATCTGTGATATATTAATATTTAGTGAAGTAAATTGAATTATGGAGCTTAATTGCAACAATTTAAAAAGTTTATGTAATATCCGAGATTTTGACAATGTAGCTAAACCCTCTGTTGACGATGTTTTTGTGTGTAATGTAATTACATAGGCACTCGTCAAGTTTCAGAAGAAAATGAGTTTAGGATGGAGAAGTTACGCGACCTGTACTAATCACTTAAAGTGAATAGTAACTCCGATTTTCCGGAGAAGCCAATGAGTGGAGATGGCTTCTGGTGCATATTGGACTCCATTCATAGTGATCCAATAACTCATTTTTGACGGTTCGACTATCCTGAACCCAATGGTACTGACAGATTTGGGTTCTGATGCACGGTTTTCGAGAAAAAGGGTTTTATTGGATTTATATATATAGGTGTGGTTTTTGGAGATTGGAGGGTGGATAAGTTACGTCGCAAATCGGCAACCAAATTAGATGAAACAAAATGGTAGATTTGATGCCCCAATCGTGCTGAACGGGCTGGCGCGATCCGATAGGAAATCCGACGGACGGATCTCCGGGAATTTCGAAAAGTTCGCTGAGGGGTCGAAATTGGCAAAACGGAAAAATTACGAAACCTCCAACATTTTATGTATCGTTTTGCGTGATTTCGAACGTCGAGGGGCTTGTGTGCAAAATACACGTACTGGCAGGGACTTAGCTGAAAATAATTGACTCTGGAGGGCTTTTCTGTAATTATACACTCAATGTATAAAAGTAGTGTTAGGGTTTCCCACATGAAACCCTAACCCTAATCCACCCCAGCTAACCCTAGGCCACCCTAGTCGTCATTAGCTCCTTGGTGCCCTAGCCGTGCGCTCACCCCGGCTGTTGGAATTGCTTGGTCGGCCTCTCCTCCACCATCTCCTCCATCTAGCCACCACCTTTCTCGGTCATTGAGCTCGAGAGGTCACCATCCACGTCGGGCCTCCACCCTCTGGCCGAGACCTATCTCCGGCATCATCCCCGCCGGCCCCAGCCATCCACACGCGCAGCCGGCGCCGCTCGTGCTCCTTGCGGCCACCTGCGGTCAGCCCAAATCGAGCTCAGGTGAGCTCGAGGCCCGCACGCCGTTGCCACTTTAAGATCGGTCGCACCGCCCTCCTGGGTCTTTGGCGACCCTCCGCTCACCGCCCCCGTCGTCCTCGTGGCCGCCGGCCGCCGGTAGTGCTCCCTGCGACCACCCAGAATTTGTGCGTGCCGAGCCTGAGCCCACACTGTCTCCATGCGTTGCCGCCGCCGCCCACCGTCAGGCGTGCCTCCCTCCCTCGGCCTCCGGCGACCGAACGCCGTCGCCTCAACGCTTCTCCGGCCACCGCCTGGCCGCCATTGCCTTCCTAAGCTGAGAGAAGCTGTGCGGGCTTGTGGCTCCCGCCGCGTCACCGGCCGCCTTCTGCCGCCGGCCAACGCGAGCCCCGGCCCCCACTGACCGGCCGCACCCACCTCTGGCCGGCCGCCCCATGCCCTACTTTGCTCCGGTAAGGCTTTTATTAGTATTCAGTGTGCTTGTTGGGATTTCGTTCTCTTTTCCGATGATCCGGAGACACCCCAACACCTCGGGAAGTGAGCACGATGATCTCTGATCTATGCCGAACATCTTGCTCACCTCCATTTGGGTCAGCGAAGCTCCAGTGTGCGTATCAAACGTAGTTTAAGCACTATGCGCGTTGTTTCACTAAACTTCGCGTTGCTCGTACGCTCGCCACAGTGGCCAGCAGTGCTCCGAAGTGTGAGCACGGCCTCCGGCACATCAAGACCTATCAGTGGGTGTCTCGGCTTAGCTAGAATACTCTCGGTTTGCGCGGTCGAACCATAAAACCCTAAAAATCACATGAAATAATATGATTTTATGTAGTCACGGGGGTTTCTATGCAATTGTGCGTTATGTGGTCGCTGTTGGCAACGTGTGCAGACAATGGGTGACCTTTGTGGACTGATTGTCCAAGGCCCTAGGCCTTTTCGGAGATCAGAAATTGATTTCCAGTGCATCTGTTGGCAAAATCCGTTGACGGAACGTGTTTTCGGTTCGGAATTCTTTCGACGGTGCCTCACGATAATTTGTGTCATCGCTGAGCCTTGTGGGCTGGTCACTCGCGTCGTTTCGAGGGTTCGGAAACGACGGGTGAGCGACGGTGGGTTCTGGTGTCGAATTGGACACTTTTGGAAATCCGGATCGGAAAGATTATCCGATGATAATCGTTTTGATGTGAGGTGGTGTTTTTGCTGCCAAGTCACACGAATTTGCATGTTTAGTGGCAGCGGGGGACTCGTAGCCCGAGTAAGTGAGTTCCGGGACAGTTTGTGTGTAAGGAAATGAAACCTCGATGTATAGATCCGAATGTCGATCAAAATCGATCGAAGGTGAGTTCGGGACGCTTTGGAAAGGCCGAAATTGTCAAAATGGCATTTGGAGGGTTGTAGAGGACCTTGGGGAGTTGGATATGCAAATCTGCAACTTTGCAGAATTTTTCCACTCTCGGGGTCCGGACCCTAGCTTCAGGGTTCGGACCCCTTAGCCGAATTTCGCCCAGTGCGGGCTGTGCACAGTTTGTGAAGTTGAGGGGTCTAAATGCAATTCTGCATTACTGGGAGCCATATGAGGGGTCTAGGGCTTGTTTCCTCTCATTCCCTTCACCCTCTCACCCTAACACACTCCTTCTCTCTCTCTAAAGCTCTCTCATTCTCTCTCTTAAAGGAGGAAGGCAAGAGGAGAAGAAGGTGAAGAAGGAAGGGAAGGTGGATTGTGCTCATCTTCATCTTCTTCTTCTTCCTTGGGTTGGAGCTAGCTTATAGAGGTAAGCTTGATGCTCAACAATGGTGGATTTCTAGGGTTAGGTTTATATACTCTAGAATTGGTTTTGTTGGAACCCTAGCATGTTAATTAGATGCTAATTACATAAATCAAAGGATTCAATGGTGGATTTGCAATAATTGCAAACTAGGGCTCCAAAAATAGGATTTTGCTATATAATAGGGTTTGATCTTAGTTAACCCTATACAAACCTATTTGTTAGGTTTTCTGACGCGCTGGTGAAGTCGGTTCGGCAATCCGTCAAGCCTACGCGAAGATATTGCCGAAAAGGACGTTTTCGGCTTCGTTTCCGCCTGGAAAGCCGAGGCGGCGTCCAAAAATCACGAAATCGGATTCGTGGACTCGTGGCATCACCTAAAGGTGGGGGGGTGTCATCCAGAAGCAACTGGGCTTCCTTCTATGTCCGAGTTAGATTATTGATCATGTTTCACATATTGTTCTTATGCATTATAGGATGATTGGTATAGTTACATTTCGACTTCCTTACATGCGTGCTTAGTAGTGTAGCATTGTGAGCTCGACACTTAAATCTAGGGTGCATGAGGATTAGGACTTGTGACATGAGATCCTATAGTGATAAGAAAATGGTGAACTCGAACTTGATGATGAAAACTAGGGACATGTGAACTAGTGTAATAGAAACACTTATAACTTGGACGAGTGGCATGTAAATTAGTGTGGGTAAGACACTTACAACATAATGATGTAAACGAGTGGCATTGGAACTTAGTGTAAAAGAAACACTATGGCATTGAACATAAGGAATAGGTGAGTTTTCCTAGTTATGATACATTACATGAGATCTTAGTGTAATTGAGACACTTGACATCGAACATAGGGATAGTTGGATTCCCGTGTGATTGTTGATTAGTGTAGTTGAGACACTATGGCATTGAACATAGGGATAGGTGGATTCTCGAGTGTTTGTTAACCCTAGTTGACAGGGTATCCTCAGTTGGCGAGGATTGGATCATACTCACATAGTCTGTTTTGGGCTTGTGGCGGTCGCTCCCCACAAGCAGTGCACTCCGGAGTTGTCACACGAGCTTTGTAGCTCATGAGCGGGTAGCTCACAGGGTGGGACACGAGCGGGGTAGCTCCTCACCTATGAGACTAGGACGTGAGTTGGGGCGAAGGGCGGGGTAGCTCTTCCCTATGAGATTTGAGATCTGAGTCGGGCGAAAAACGGGGTAGCTCTTCACCTATGGTATTCGAGATGTGAGTCGGGTGACATAAGAGCGGGGTAGCTCTTCACCTATGAAATTAGAGATTTGAATTGTGGCGTAACCCTCGGGTTAGCCAAGTAGATTGGGTAATGAACTCACGATAGATATGCATCTTGAGCAGAGTAGACATTGCATTATACTTGATGTAGAGACATACCATCATGTGAGTAGAGTACTTGAGATGTTCATCCCTTACTTGTTACTTGAGGCATAGTAGTAGGTTGCAAATTTCCTTACTACGTAGCATTTCATTTCAAGATATTTATCTATCTATCTATCTATCTGCTTATACCTGCTTAGACCTAGTGGGAAGATCGGCGGAGTCGGCGGCCGAACCCACTGGAAACTATATTTATATAGTTCTCACCCCACTTTGTTGCAGGGCCGAGTTTGAGCGCTCCGGGGGAGGATCATGGTAAGGGCATAGCGCCCTAGTTAGCTAGTAGTGGCTTTTCTTTTGTACTAGAGTACTCTCGTGTACATAGGTGATATGGATGTATTTTGGAGAGTGCTTATGTATGGGAGGTGGACATGTATTCATTTTTGGGAGATGAAAATGTAAATCCAGAAATGTAAATGTTGAATGTGATGTAATAGGTAGAACTCTCTCTCTCTTTTGTTTACTTGTAGTATTACTTACTTGCTCTCGTGTATGCTTGTGAGATTACTCGCTTGCTAGATCATGTATGTTGTTAAGTTTTTCCTGAGCAACTTATTGTACATGATCTTGTTGTTAAGCCTTGGGCGGACAATGGAGGTGTTATCCGTTCGGCGTCTGTTTGACGTGCCCGAACCGGCCAAATTGGCGGTTTCGGGGCGTGACAGGTAAAGTGGTATCAGAGCAAGCTAAGAGCAAGTAAAGAGAGAGCCTAGGATTGACCTAGGAGACCCTAGGTTGGTAAACCTTAAGGCTATAGGTGCGTGAGTGAGACGTGAACCTATAACGGTGGCGGAAGTTGATTCGATTCGGTCGAAATGGTAGTATGTTTCTAGTGGTGGCTAGAGAGTTCTTGACTCGAAGTGGTTGTGTTGGGCTGCCGACAACATGACGCTAAGAGTTTAGAACAAGTACACTTATGTGCTTCCGCCTAGATTGCGATGTTGAGTCGTTTTGTCTCGTAGTTGCGAGAAGTTATCGGGTTAAGATGATTAACCAAGTTGTTGTGTTTCAGGAGCTAATGGCACCAAAGAGACACTGCATGCGTAGATCCGTTTCGGCACCATCTCCTAAGGTGCCAGAGCAAGCTGGGTGAAGCGAAGTGCAGGAGTTGCGGGCGCAAATGACTGCACTTGTTGGTGTGGTGCAACGCCAAAAGAGTCAGATCAAGCTGCTCTAGGAGCTTATGGAGCGGCATATGGCGGCGGCGGCCGAGATGGCAATTGAAGGCCGTGATCCGCCCGCGCCCTGGGCTCGCGCGCCTAATGCGACTGAGGGTGAGGGTGTTGCGGCGGCTCCGGTGGCAGCACGTCCCCCACTGGCGAGTGTTCCTTCGGCCGCTTTGGGTTCGGCGACACTCGATGCGACGACTGAGGATACGGAGCGATAGCGCGGTTATACGGCTCTCACAAAGTTCATGAAGTTTCATCCTTTGACTTTCGATGGCGAGGTGATAGATGCTTGGATTGTGGAGACTTGGTTGGCCACGATGGAAACATTGTTTGAGGACATCTACACCCAAGAACAAGACAAAGTGCACTTGGCCGCTCATTGCTTTGACAAGAGGGCCCGATTGTGGTAGAGGAGGGTGAAACAGGATCGATCTCCGGACCTTCCCCCGATCGATTGGGCGGAGTTCCGAGGGCTGATGTTCGCGGAGTATTTTCCTAACAGTGACAAAAAAAAATGCGGGAGGATTTTTGAAAGCTCAAGCAAGGTAACCGTACGGTTCGGGAGTACGAGCGGGAGTTCACACATCTCCTGAATTGCGTTCCGGATGTGGCAAAAGCCGAGCAAGACCGGGCGGAGTGCTTCATACGGGGACTCCGGCCTGATATTTTTCGAATGGTGCATGCCTTCAAGTTCCGCACCTTCGCCGAGGTGTTAGATCGTACTCTATGGGTTGACCACAGGAACGCTTGTGTCCGAGAGGAGCGCGAGGCGTTCGAGAAGGACAAAGGAAGAAACGACCTGGCGGTGGTTCGGGGGGACAGTTTAGTTCCAAGAAGCCGTCGAAGTACCCGAAGAAACAGTCCGAGAGCCAGGGACCTCTGCGATGTGTAATTTGCAGTGGGGAGCATCGCGCAGGAAACTGTGAGCATAGGGCGGGACGGTGCTTCAGGTGTGGTTAGGCGGGGCATATTAGCCGTCAGTGCCCAGAGGGATCGTCGCCTGCCCCGTCTGCAGCATCCGCCCTGGCTAGTGGTGTTGTCTCGAGACTTTTCTACGCGAACTTGCGACATAGTCGAGTCAGTTTCGACTATGCGGACCAAGGTAGAGTGGACCTAGAATTTCTAAGTGTTGATTAATTATCTCAGAATTAGCAATTTGGGATCAGATAATCCTAGTTGTGGGACTGTTTTGTCCACAGGTTATAGGATGGTGTTGATTCCGGTTAGTTTTTGGGTCCGGAGATTTTGGGTTGGTATGTCTTCCCTCATTTTGTACGAGTGGAACCATAGTCCTATTCTCCTATTCTTCGGAGGTTGATCTGTCCAAATGAAATATAATCGACCAGTACTCAATGGTGATACCGCAGTGGTGGAGTAATATCTGAATTCAATTCGAGTGGGTACGTGGTCAAGTTTCAGGGACGAAACTTCTTTTAAGGGGGGGGGTAAGATAAGGACTAAGATTTTGACAGTATAGCTAAACTCTTTGTTGACGATGTTTTTGTGTGTAATTTAATTACATAAGCACTCGTCAAGTTTTAGGAGAAAATGAGTTAAGATGGAGAAGTTACGCGACCAGAACCAATGACTTAAAGTGAATAGTAACTCCGGCTTTTCGGAGGAGCCAGCTAGTAGAGAGGATTCTGGTACGCATTGGACTCCGATCATAGCGCTCCAATAGCTCGTTTCAAACGGCTCAACTATTCTGGACCCAATGGCACTGATGGAATTGGGTTCTGATGCACGATTTTCGAGAAAAAAGGGTTTGATTGGATTTATATATATATGTGTTTTGTAGTAGAACAATGAGGGCGGGTTTCGTCGAGAATCAACGACCAAATCAGATGAAACAAAATACTATAGTCGTGTTGAACGCGCTGGCGTAATCCGTTCGGAAATCCGATAGACGGAGCTTCGGAAATTGTGAATTGTTCGCTGATGGGTCGAATTGACGAAACAGAAACTTCACGAAAGGTCCAATATTTTATGTACCATTTTGCGAGGTTTCGAACGTCGTTGTGCGGGCATGCATAGTGCACGAGCTGTCGAGGGCTGGGCTGTAAATATTATGCTTTGAGGGATTTCTCGGCAAATTCACACCTTGCATAAAGGTGGTAGCTAGGGTTTCCACAACTTTTTGCTGCCCAAATCCTCCCAGCTAACCCTAGCCGCCTCAGCATCTCTCTACCCTACACGTGCGCACGTCCCGGCTGCCGGCGAGCACCCCCGGCCGCCGGAAAAGCAACCTCAGCCTTCCACCAACTCTTCCTCACTCCACCTTGACTTCTTCCTCAGCAAATGGAACCAGAGAACCCCGAGCACTTTGAAGCCTTCATCCTCTGGCCGAGACCCATCCCCCGCACCATCCCTGCTGGCCCGCGTCATCCCTACGCGCCACCGGCGCCGCCTGTGCAGACCACGGCCAACTCTGATCAGCTAGGGCTGAGCTCGGTTTAGCTCGAGGCCTACTGGTTTAAGCCGCCTAAAACTAGCCGCCCTGTCCTCCTCTGGCCGCAGGCGACCTCCCACGCGTGACCCTCCGCCTTCCCCGAAGTCGCCGGCCGCCGCTCTCCCTCTCTGCAGCCGCCCAGACCTTANCGGCCACCGCCCTAGCTCTCTGTGGCCGTCCAGATCCCGTGCGGGCCGAGGCCGAGCCTCCTTGGCTTCCAAGCGCCGCCGCCGCCCACCGTAGGGCGCATTACCTTCCCCTCGGCCTCCGCCGACAGATCACCGCCGCCCCGAGCTCCTCTAGCTATCGCGCGGCTGCTGTGGGCCCCCGAACACGTGAGCTGATGACGGGTTGGATCTCCGCCGTCGCGCCACCGGCTGCCACCCGCTGCCGGCCAACACCATCCCCAGACCTCTCAGATCGTCCGCACCCATCCCCGGCCGGAGAGCCCGCCGTCTGGCCGCCGCCGGCCAGCCCTAGCTCTCCACTAGTCCGATAAGCAGTATTTTCAGGTTCCTATGCACTATTTGGGTTTCCGTTCACTGTTTCGACGACCCGGGGCTGTTCCGATGCCTCCAAAGGTGAGCACAGTGATTGTCAGTCAGTGCTGATCACAGTGCTCACCTCATTTAGGGTCAGCAAGCATCGGATGTGTTAATTTGTAGTGTTTTAGTTTCAGCGCGCAGTTTTCACTGAACTTCGCGTCGCTCGCGCGCTTGCCACAGTGGCCGAAAGTGCTCCGAAAGGTGAGCACAGCCTCTGAAATGCCGAGACCTGTCAGCGGGTGTCTCGGCTTGGATGATTGACTTTCGGTTTGCGTAGACGGACCATAAAAGCCCCGAAATCATATAAAATAATATGATTTTGTGTAATCGGGAGGGCTTTTATGCAATTTGGGTTGTTGTCGCTACTGTTGGCAGCATGGATGAGTTGAGGGTAACCTCTGGACCGATTGTGCAGGGCCCCATGCCTTTATGGAGATCGAAAAGTGATTTCCGGCTTGTTTCTCGGCGAAATTCGCCGACGGAACACAGGTTCGGCTCGGAATTCTTCCGACGGTGCTTCGTGATGAGTTGTTGTGTCGCTGAGCCTTGTTGGCTGGTCACTCACGTCATTTCGAGGGTTTGGAAATGACGGGTGAGCGACGGTGGGTTCCGGTGTCGAAATTGACACTTCCGGGAATCCGGATCCGAACGATTATTCGATGATAGTGTTGGTTGTGTATTCTTGTGTTTGCTGCCATGATGCACGATTATTTATGTATAGTGGTAGCGAGTGACTCGTAGCACGAGTCGGTGTGTTCCGGGACAGTTCGTGGATCCCGGCGGAGTCCCGTAGCAATTTTCGGGACTTCCGACCAGTTACGGTAGTCGGTTTTGGGAAATCGATCTCCGTAGGATTAGTTTGTGGGATGTGGAGTCGGTGGTTATTAGTAGTGGGTTAGACACTAACCCGGTGGACCTTCCTTAGGTCCGGTTGACATTCTTTTGCAGTCAGGAGACAGATGTGACATCCTTACAGGTGGGTACTTCGGTACAGTGGTGCACGCTCGTGTTGAAGCATAAAAAAAGAAGAAGAAGAAGAAGAAAAAAGGGAGAAAGGAAAAAAGGCAATTTAATGACATGACGGTCAAATTACATTTGAATGCTCAGTTAACGACATGGCGGTCAAATTACATTTGAATGCCCAGTTTAATGACATGGCGGTCAAATTACATTTGAATGCTCAGTTTAATGACATGTCATTAAACTAAGCATTCTAATATGATCGCTATATTTTTAAATTAAGCATTGAAAATTTAATTTAGATTAACCATGTCTCTAAATATAGATTTGAGCCGCTAGCATATGAAATATTAACTGTGGCAAATTATGGATCTTTGTTTTGAGAAAATTCTTCGAGACCTATAAATAAAAGTCGAGATAGAGTATCCATCTCGAATTTATTTAGATGAATGCTAACCCAATTCAGAGTTGGTTATGCGTGGTGATCAAGTCAAAATAAACAAAGCCATTCTCGCAAGATGCAACACAATATAAAAAAAAAGATGAGGAGATCAAATACTCAAGCATAATCGAAAGCATTCAAAATATTGTTTCTTATTAGTGACAAACAAAAATAACATTTGTGACAAAAAAGAAATAACAAAGAGAAGAAAAGAAGAAGTCAAATTTCAAATATTTGACGACGCTCCTCAAACAGCTCTATTAATCCTCGAAGACCAGTGGATTCTTTAGAATCATTACAACCTTCAATGGCTGCAACATACTTCTTTTCTGCATCAACGACATCCTTTTGCAATTCTTCTTCAGTCGGGGTTAGTTTCTTTAAGGAGTCATCAGCCACTTCGAGTCTAAGGGTCAATTCCGCTTCTGTACTTTTTAAATGCAATATACTCTCTTCTAGTTCTCTTATTTTCTCTCTGGTTTGTTGAAGCTCATAAAGAACACCTTTTCAGTACTTGAAGAGAGAACTTTATACTGAATTAGGAAAGCATAGTTTCTTTTTCTTAGTGCCAGAGTCTCATCGGCATCCATGAGTCGAGACAACTGAAAATAGAATTATTGGACTTGACTCTTATTCTTCAATAGCCTCTTGCCATGCGTCCAAAATGTGTTCTTATACGCCTTTCACAATTCAGATATCAATCTCAAAGTGAAGATAACATTGGTATATTATTGATAACTTTTTCTCGAGCTGATGCTAATTATGCGACGACTTGAATGTCTTCATAATACTCCATTTAGCGATCCAATGCAAAAATGATTATCGGCACAACTGGGTATCCTCGCTCTTTGGAATCCCCTGTGCGCCTAATCCAAATAGATACGACATTGCTCGTCAAGTGGCCCCAGCATCCTAAAAAACAAAAGAGAGAAAATGAATAAAGAATGAGAAAGAAAATGAGAAAGAAAAAATGTTTGAATATATACAATCTCACCATACAAAGCTTCAGGTGGCTGCAAGGTGAGCCGTAGTCCACTTCGTCGGCCGTAGCGAGGTGATAAAGCATCTTCCGGATCATTATTGTGATTTTTGACCTCTACCGGAAAAATACCTGTGCAAAAAAGAGCAATAGAAAATATATATGAAGCGGATGCTTTCATAAAGCGTAGTATACTGTCTTTTCATGTATTTAAAAGAAATCTTGAAAAAAAATGAGGCCTTGCCAGTTGATTTAACTCGTCCTCCAAACGAGCTCCATTATGGCGCTCTCAGTCGACATATTAACGACTCTTCATCTTTTACCAACAGTGAAGGCCATTTGTGTATAGGCTCATCTTTGCTCTTCTCTAACTATCTATCATCTTCTTTAGCACCCCTCATCCTAAACAATGACGTCGGTATAGAAGAAATAGTAAATATCAGCCTAAAGGTATTACTACGGGAGGCGATATGAAAAATAAACTTGGACAATTGATAAATACACTATATAATTCCCATGATAGTCGGGCCCAAGCTTCCCTGAAAGATGACACCCCAATATCTTGCAACATCTGTGAACGGATCCTAGACAAAAAAGAACATTATATGCTATGAATCAGACAGCAAAATTGAAGGATACCTGCTAGCAGGGACTATTCTTGTAAAAAACAAAAAAAAAGGGAGTAATGAATCGTATAAACGGTTATAACATTGTCCATTGTTCCTACTTATGCATTGTTTATAGACATAATTTCCTTAAGAGTCAATTTTAGACCAAAAAGCAAAGACCGAGAATATAGGATTTGCATCAAAAAATAAAAGGAAAATGATCTGGACTGAAAACTGAGGACCTGAAATGAAGCTGCAGGCTGTTTCGGTAATATAGGACAAATGTAAATGGGCCATAAAACATTTTCGTTATCGCTCCGATTTGCGAAATTTTGTCGGCTACAGATTTCTAAACGAAAAATTACACTTACTTATCCTATCTACCTCCTTCTTTAATTGAGATCAAAATGCTTAATTTAGAACTAAAAAGAAGGCATATGGGATTTACCGGAATAAAATTAACCTTTGGCGCCGAGGTTGGAACGGAATTCATCATCATATGGAGACACGTCGTCTTCAATACGACGCCACTGCCTCCGATTTTGTGATTCTATCGGCTTAAAAACTATATATATTACTATATATATATATGTATAGTATATATGTAATATGTATATATATAATGTAATATATCTGTAAATATATATGATACTATATGTATATATATATGTATATATATTATAATATAGTATATATATGTATACTATATATGTATATGTATAACATATAATATGTGTAATATGTAAACATGAAAAATGTATATGTTACCTAAGCACATGTATATGTAATATGTATACCATATACATGTGTATATGTATACAATATACATGTGTATAATAATACGTATTATACTACTATGTGTATATATATATATGTGTATATATACATAGGTATAAACACATATGTAATATATACGCCATATATATACACTACGTATATAATACAGTATGTATTTCCGCCAGCCGCCTATATATAAAAAAAAACATATGTAATATATAATATATATAATATATATATATATATATACTATATATATATATATATAAAGGATAAGTGTGACGACATCATGTGCAGTTAATTATAAACAGAATATGAATAAAAAGGATCACCTATTATTGAAGACACAGAAAGGGGAAGCTTTTCATGAGCTACTTTAGTTGAAGCATCAAATGGTAGATTTTTTGAGCTTCTTAAAGATGGTTCCACATCGCATGTCTATATAAATATATATATATATATAGTTAATATATATATATAGAGAAAGAAAGGATGCTAGAATGAACCAACAAAATTCTAATCATACGGATTCTACGTCGCACCTTTGACCTTGTGGTAGAATCTTGCAAATGCATTTCACCTCCGGTAGGCGAATCCATAATGTGCACTTCCTACAAATACCATAAAACAAAAGAAGTTCAGCACACAAAAAATAAAAAAATAGAGAAAAGATAGTTGAAAATGTTAATGAGCATACCTTAGATTTCTCATCTTCGTGAATTGGAAAACTGAGGCTGAGAACTTCAAATTGAGGAGAGTCATCGGAAGGACCAGCTTGGATATGATCATATTCTGGAAATAAATCAAGTTGCTTTCCCTCTGGTTCTAGAGAGTTCGATGCTCTTTCATTTATAACATCTGAAGAATTCAATCTCCCTTCAAAAGTTGAATGTTTCTCTAAAATAATAACACTTTTTTTCTTCTTCTTGCGAGGATCATCTGCATTTAATAAATAGCCCACTCCATGCTTGAAGCTCGAATGCACGCTATTAGACCACCAACGCGCATAATGTAAAGTCGGTTTGCCAATCCGGTCTTTCTTTGGTATAAAATAGTTAGTAGAAGTCCCATATCGTAGAAAATGATTCCAACACCCAGCAAGTGTTCCAAGATAATTGGCTAATTTAGGAACATTGATACTTTCAGGAAAAGATTGATCAAAGCCAAATTGTCGAGCAAAACGATAAGAATTATATGGCTGTGTGTGTAGTTTGTTCCCCAAACGAAGTGAAAGCACACTCTGTCTGATAGAAATTATATATTCATAGACCTCTTTTGGATATTTACACTCTCCTGTAGTCAATTTTGCATCATAAAGCCAACCATCATTAACAAAAGAATAAGAATATGGCAGGGGACGCCACACAAAATGGGCGCTCGATCTGAGATGAATTCGTGCTCGCTTAGCATTAAAAGGAGAAGCCGCCGCATCCATAAAAAATATCATTTGAGGAGGGCTTTGTAAGCCGGCGATGTTTTTGATATTATCGCTGATCACCTTTCTAGAATAAGTCTGTTCAAAATGAAGACCAATCCACGCATATAGAAAACTAACAGGGAATTGAGGCCCAGGATGCGCAGGACCTTCGGGGTGGTCACTCATGAAAGACAAGCCGGCGTGAATGGCACAAAGAATAGCAGGGGCTAAGGCAACCCTCTCACCTAACGCTAGCTTAGAAGCCATAATAAATGTCTCCGGCCTGATGAAATGATCTAACCCAGAAGGCATTACAAAGTTGCATAGCCATAAGGAAATGTAGGCCGCTCGAGTCGTATCTTCTGTATATGAGGGAGCGAGTTCTCTATTGCTTATATTCCGAGACTTAGATCGATTCAACTTCTTACAGCTTGTGTAAAAGAAATTCACCCATAAATCATACCGTACACGCTTATTAGAAGATCGAGCTATAAGCCATTGATAAATATCAAAAAGCTCCCTAACACAATTGGGATAATTGTTTTTGTTATAAAGTTCAGAATTTGGTGGGATATACTCATCATACATATCACCGATAATTGGAAGCCCACTAAGTTCTCTAATTTCCCATAAAGAAATCCCAACCTCACCATATGGAAGATGAAAAGTATTTGTTTCTGAACACCATAGCTCCACCAATGCCTTAATGATATTAATATTTTTATTGTACTTCCCCCGTGAAGCTACAATACCTCCCAAAATGCCAGCACAACGTAACTGAGTTGTATAACGAGAGAGAATATAATTTCCCCATTCAATCAAACCTTCTACCTCAACGCTATCTCCAAAAAATCTACTCATTCCACACCATCCGGGATGATTATTAAGTATTTTATACCCAAGAGATTGTAACGTGTCTCTTTCCTTCGGAGGACCTAATGGGGGCAATAATATAACATCGCCGTCACCATCAGAAGCATAATAGTCAACTCCAAAACGACCCAATAACTGTTTCTGCTTAAATATTGCCCATTCTTTTAACATAGGCGTTTCATAAGGGATTACGGGCTCGGCGGAACATCCAAATATTGGAGGTGAGCGCATTAAAGAAAGCCCTCTAAACACGCCTAAAGTTTTATCATCTGGATGAATTAATGGTTCGCTCTTTTTCCACATGATCTAGAAAGGGAAAAGGATTACAATATGAAGTTTGTGATCCAAAACAAAATATGTTGAGATCCATAAAATTAATTTGAATGTGTCATATCTCATACAGATTCTAAATATATATATATCTATATATATATATATATATATATATATCATCAAAAGAGATCGATCGATTAAGGGAATATCATGAAGAACTAAGCCATGATGAAATTACCTTAGATCCTTGATGGCAATATGAAAATTGAAATCGTGCAAAAAGATCAGCACCTTTTCCACCTTGTTTAATTCACAAGCTTGAAAAGGTAGGGGGCATTTGTTGAAGCATAAAAAAAAAGGAAGAAGAAGAAGAAAAAAGGGAGAAAGGAAAAAAGGTAGAAAGTGAGAAAATTTGAATAATGGTATATGCACTAGGTGCATGGAGAAATTTGAGTTCAAATTTTGAACCTGGTGCATAGGTTAATCCATGCACCAGGTGCATAGATTACAAAAAAAGTGGGATGTTCTCGTAGGCATGAATGAGTATTACAAATAGCAGATTAGTCCTTTCCCTTTCATATATTTGCAAGATGATCCCATCGTAACTTCCCACCTCTCCTACCCGCATCCCACTAACCCGATTATTTGCACGTTCCAAGCAGTTATAACCTAAGTATATTTGAACCCAATTGGGACACAGTTTTGAATCTTCAAACCTATTCCTAAACAAAAAAAAAACCCAATCCATCCCTGTGTTCACGAAAGAAAAAAAAAAAGAATGGTAAAAAAAATATAATATCTTTCTCCATTAAGGTAGCCATGATCAAAGCTCTATCTCTCTCTCCTTAGTAATAAAAAAAAAAAGAAAAGAGAAGAAACTCTATCTCTCTCTCTCTCTCTCTCTCTCTCTCTCTCTCTCGCAAACACACGGGTGCTCTTTTTCTTCTTCAAGATCTCTAGCTGAGGAGCATTCAAGCTTCATTCATTCTCGTCGATTAAACAACCATCTCGGTTGCGTGTCGAAGATGAACAATCTCATGACCAAATCGTTCCTTGACTACGTGGAACTGAAGAAGCAGGCGATGGTGATCGAGGGCTCCGGCGCGAGTCCCGAGGCGAGCGCGGATCTCGAGGCTAAGGGGGGCTCACCTCCGCGGAGGAGGCGAACCTCGCCCTCTTCTTCTCCGAGGTCGGCGCGATCCAATCCGCGATGGACGCCCTCTCCGCGCTCCTCTCCGACCTCCGCCTCCTCCACTCCGAGTCTCGAACCGCGCCTTCTCCCCGCGCTTCGCCACGGGGACCTCCGCGACCGCGTCGACTCTGACGTCGCCGCGATCCTCCGCACCGTCCACTCCATCAAGGCGCAGCTCGAAGCCCTCGACGACTCCAACGCCGCGAACCGCACCCTCTCCCCGCGCTTCGCCGCGGGGACCTCCGTCGACCGCACGAGGGTTTCGGTCACCCACGGGATCCGGGCGAAGCTTCGCGATGCCATCCTCTCCGACCACAAAGAGACCCTGAAGCAAAACTACTACAACGCCACGGGCGAGCTCGCCTCCGACAAGGTGCTCGAGGAAATGCTCAAGTGGAGAGGCGACTCCATGGATCCGCCGTGGTCCTCGCCGGGCGCGGCCGCACCTTCTGCTCCGGCGTCGACCTCACCGCCGCCGAGAACGTCTTCAAGGGCGACGTCATAGACCCCGCCGCCGACCCTGTCGCCGCCATGGCTGCGCGCTGCAAGCCCATCGCCGGCGCCGTTGCCGGATTCGCCGTCACTGCCGGGTTCGAGATCTCCCTCGCCTGCGACCTACTCGGCGGGCCGCGACGCCAAGTTCGTCAACACCTCCGCCGAGCTCTACTAAGCTCCGCTGAGTGCCTCCGCCAAGCTCCACCGAGCTCCGCTGAGTACCGCCGCATCTCCACCAAGCTCCGCTGAGCACCTCCCCGTCTCCACTGAAGCCGCCGCATCTCCGCCGCGTCTCCACCGAAGCCGCCGCATCTCCGTCGCGTCTCCACCAAGCTCCGCCGCGTCTCCATCTACATATCTCCACCCCCTCCACCTGTTCGACGAAATTCCCAAACGAAACGAGACGGGCGGCAAGAGTCGGTCTCCTTTGACAAGATCACGACGAGGCTGAAGAAGCTGAGTTATGGGCTGAGCAAACGAGCACTGCGACTTCATGCTCATCACCCAGAAGGTCTACGTTAGCATCTACAAGGTCGCACACGACTTCCCAGCTCGCGGGGCTCGCCGCGGAGATCATCCGCGTCAACTTCCTTGGAACCGGCAGCCATCGAGCAGTGTAGAGGTGCAGAGCGACACGCTGTTCATGGTCATCATCAACGGCTCCGACGAGTTGAAGCCCGACGACCTTATCTGTTCACGTCCACCAATTGTTCGACGAAATGCCCAAGACATATCTTTCGACAGTGAACTTAGAGAAAGAGCGGTGCTCTTCTCTTTATAAAAAATGTGTTATTAGAAGAGAAAGAGCGGTGCTCTTCTCTTTACAAAAAATATAGCATCATCGAAAGAGGGAGAGAGCGGTGCTCTTCTCTTTGCAAAAAATATTATCAAAAGAGAGAGAGATATTACTTCTCTGATTATGAAAGAGAGAGGAAGCTTTGTTACATAAAAGGGAGGCAAAGGAGGGATTTTTCCACCTTAGTTGTCCCACGAATGTAAAAGAAACAAAGAAGGATTATGCATCTTTGTTGTCCTATACTATCAAAGATAAAGAGAGAAAAAATACTCCCTTAATTCTCTTATAATTAAGAGGCAAGAGAAATCAATCAGATTGTTGATTGTTGTTCTTGTGATCGACTTATGGGATGTTCATCGAACCCCTTAATTCTATCCAAAATTGAATCTCTCGATTTGGCTAAATTAGACCAAATCGAGATGCTCCAAATTAAATTAAGTTGAATTTTCATTATTCATGACTGAGAATTTGACAAATAAAAAATGCATTCGAAATTTTTTAAGTGATGAATTTGATTCTGAACCATACATTTAAATATTTTGATCTCAAACAAATCCTAGATAATTTCCATCTCAAAATCTCATCTGGAACAAGCCCGTACTCACCTCAAAAGCTCAATATGACCCAAGTTCAGCCCAAACATAAATCTGGGCCCAGCGCTATAACTTGCCTAAAGAAAATATGGGCTTAAACCATACGGGCCTAAATTGAGCCCGAACCCACATGTAATTCAAGCTTCAACCTGGATCCATTATATGAATCCGAATTTGGACCGTGTTTAATCCATGAAGCTATACCTAGCCCAAGTCCAGATTTCAATTACCATGTGAACTTAATTCAAAATCTTAGTTACACCACATGGGTCTAAATTGAGCCTGTAACACATCTGTAATCCATACTACATGGGCCTGAATTTAGCCCATACCCGAATCCATATCATATAAGCCTACATCTAACTCACATTGAGCCTGAACCCAAATATAGCTTTACGGGCCTGAACTCAGCCCAAGTCTAAACCCAATGGCCAATCTACACATCTAAACCCAAACCCAACCTAATTATATCTCCAAATGGGCCTAAGTTCATGTCCAAGGCCGAATATAAACCCAGCCTAATTATATCTCCGAATGAGCCCAAGTTCATGTCAAGACTAAATATAAACCCAAACCAATTATTTATTCCAGATTGATCCAAGCTGAACCCAATCTTTAATTCCAATCCAATCCAAATTTGACAAGCCATATATGAAACCTATACCATAATAACCAAATCAAAGTCCAAACCTAACCTCAATCATGCACAACCTAATCCAACCTCTTCTCTATACCAAGTCTTTGGAAACAAACCATTTCAACCCGATTCTCTAGCATATTCAAACTCGATCAAATTCTAAATATATGCTTAGAATTGATCAAATCGTTTTTTTTTTTTATCTTAGTACATATGACTAAGGTAAAAATAATTAAATCGATTGGACTCTAGTACATATACTTAGAGTTCAAACATAAGAAATCAAGTTAGACTCTAATATGTATTATTAGAGTTTAATTTAAATCAATTTCGGCTAATCCTAATATATATATTTAGTATTTAGCCATCCTTCACCTTAGAGTGAACTCAAATTTAGTTTGACTCTAATATACATATTTAGAGTTCAATTAAATTAATTAAACTCTAATATATATATAATTAGAGTTAATCTAAATCAAATCGGCTAATTCTAATACAGATAGATTTAGCCATCCTGCACCTCATGGCGAACCCAAATTAGACTCTAATACATACACTTAGAGTTTAATTTAAATCAAAATTTTGACTAATCCTAACATATATAACTAGGATTTAGTTGATATTTCATCTCATGGTGAACCCAAATTAATTAACTGGCTAATACATACACTTGGAGTTTAATTTAAATCAAATTTTGACTAATCCTAATATATATAATTAGGATTTAGTTAATATTTCACCTTATGGTGGACTCAATGCGAGACATGATTAAGCTCTAACATATAAACATAGAGCTTAATTACACTGGACTTTGATATATTAAATCCTAACACATACATACAGGATGAGGACTCAAACTGAATATCAAATTAAACCCCATTGGACTTTATCACATATATTTAAAGTTCAATTAACTAAATCAAACTCTAATCCATTTAATTAGAGTTTAATTTGAATCCGATTAAGTCCCAATGCATATACATGGAATCCTTCATCTTAGGGTGAACAATGTTGAGCACTGAAACATATAGAGTTCAATCAAATCAATTTGATCATACACTTTGATTCAGAATCAAGTTCAATCAACCGTCATATTCATTCATGTACACTGGGGGTATGCCCCTGGTTAAGCCATGTAACTATACAATGGATTATGTTATAAAATCCATCTTTTATTCAATTTCAACCTATTTCAGCATTACAGGGGTCTCTTAATCGAAGGTGCCCTAACACTTTGTAGGGGTAATTAACGATAGACGCTTGCGTTTATTGGAAGCCATAAATCCACAATACCTGATTCCCATACATATTTAAATATTAATCTGAATCATGAATACTACCCCACGGTAAAAATCAAAATAAGATTAACCGTGTGAGGTGCGTCATTCGTGGTCGCAGACAGCTCGGTGATGGTTTTTTACCCTTACTCTTCTGTTGTTACTATTGCATCGTATATATTGAGCCTTGCACCCATGTTATTCCATTATACTCTGCTCGTTGTTTGCATGCTTAGTATCCTGAGTAGGAGTAGAGTAGTTCTATCTATATGCATATCTGTTGACCTGGTTGGTCGGTTGTTGCANCATTCCGTATCTGTTGACCTGGTTGGTCGGTTGTTGCATTCCGTATCGGTTGACCTGGTTGGTCGGTTGTTCCATTCTGTATCTGTTGACCTGATTGGTTGGTTCTCGTACTTCGTATCAGCGACCTTGCTGGTCGGTTGGACTCTGTGGACTTTGGGTCCAGGTAACACATCGACTCTCTCGTCATGTGTTTCGATCTGATTGATCGAGGTTTGACATTATACGCCCTTGTTTCTGGCTTCGGCCTAGGCATCGGCTTCAGCCGGTTTTTGTATTGAGCATACCAGCATGACGTAGTCACAACACTTAGGGGTATTCACGACACCGGGTCGGTTTGGCCACCGACCGGAGGTGTGCTTATCCGGATGGGTCGTCCTGTTGGGCAGGTGAATCAGGTCGGTGCAGATCAGTGACAGGCAGCGCTTGAGGTCTGCGAACCAACATAGCAGGCACCAGATTGGGTATAGTTTTGGTTTGGTTACCTTGAGGCATACTCAGCTTTGCATTCCTTACAGTAGCAGTTTTATTTATTTCTTAGTTATCTGTTATAGCTATTGTAGTTTCTTCGTATCAGTATCTGTATTTGTTTACCATATTGTTGTTTACCTCTTCCTGATCCGGTGAGTACTCATCGCCTTCATCGGCTTGCGGTACCCACTGGGAGGGGAGACATGTTTACATGTTCTCACCTCCTCCACCATTTTTCAGGTATCGCCGGCGGTGAGAGTTGAGACGAGACGTGAGACACGTTCATAGTGGTCGCTAGAGCTTCCGACCCAGTTTGTCAGTTTGGTTCCTACCCTGTTTATTTTTGTTATTAATAGCTTTTATATTACATGGTTCTGTTGGTTTATGTTATTCGAATTCATGTGGTTTTGAATGAACTATAGAACTCGTGGAATGGAGAATGTACGAATGCATAGTTATCTTTATATTCATTTAGTTGTGGTTGTATCGAGTTTACTTGTTGTACTTGTGCGACGCCGTGCAATTATAGGGGAGACTCTGTCCGTATGAACAGTGGATTTTCTGTATTTGTGGCGGATCTGACAAACCCTGGGGTCAGATTTTCAAAAAAAATTTAGACGCTTTTTCGCTGTGTTTCAAACTAAAAGGGACCCGGGGCGTGACAGATTAAAGTGGTATCAGAGACAAGTTACAACCACAACACCATTCACAGATTGTTTTGAAAAGTAAATGAAACTGAACCATTAGTTAGGTTGACCCATAGGAAGACCTACGGTATATAGGCACGTGAGTGCGGGGTTTGGACTTGTGTCCTGGGCTGTATTCGAGTTAGGTAAACTCGGAGTGCACGGTTATTTTCGTATGTGCTACGATTTTCGCACAAGCTAGTGTCTCAGTCGAGAGTAGTGGCAGTGTTTCTTTTTGGACATTGAGTGGTGGGGCGGCGTTCCCCAGGTATTGCCACTCCTGTCAGGTTGGGCCTTGAAAGGCCAGGTGATCTTCGGCTTAGGCGAGTGTTTTAACTGCCGACGGCAGGCCACTCTTCCTACTGAGGGCACGAGAGCTACTGCGAGTGTCTCTACTGAGACGGCACTTAGACCAGTTACGGTCGCGACTTCTGTGGGGCTACTAGGGTGTAGCCCAAGGTTATGGTAGCGGTCATTTAGGCGACTGCAATTTTGGTGATTCTTCCTCAGATCTTTGGGTAGGGTTGTGATGCCTACCTCTCTTCCTTGGTTGTTGATGAAATCAGCGGTTTGGATCTTTTGACCTTTACCTAGTTCATTCGTCAAATTGACATATACTAGAGTCGGATTGACACAGTTTTGGTGTCAGGTCTCTGTTGATGCGTACATCATATGCGATTGTTCTAACACCTAAATTAGTGTGGAGTGGGTATAGCTCGATTGTGGTGTGGAAATCGGTTAGAGAAACTATTTTCTAAAGCCTCAGTTTGAACGGTTTGCGGCTTAGTGTCGTTAGTAGCTTTTGGATGTTGAAAGCTATGGGACTTCCAGTGAGTCGGTTTAAGGTCGAGCTGTTTTTGAATGTCGACTTGTAATGTTGACGTTTTGATGGTTGGTTGTGAACTTTTGGTTCAGTGAAGAAGTATCAGGTGATTTGATACTTCGACGTGTCGCGCTTCCAACTCGTTGTTGGTAGTGGATCTTCGGATATTTTGCTTTTCTTTTGATAAGTACATTGGCTGCAGACAATGTACTGTCGAAAGATGAGACGAAATACCCTTTCCCTGTTTAGGACTTTTGGATTGGGTCGGTGTTTTCTCTAGATTGTCTTGTGGGAAGCTAGAGTGAGTAACCACGTAGCGAGCCTTGGATTATTTCCTGGCAGGTTTGCGCAGTTGATTTATCATCACTGCAGATAGTTTGACTCTAGTTCGAGTCTAGGTGTTCGTGGCTCTTTAGTTGTACTTGTTACAACTAAAAAGTTTGTTTGGTTAGTTGTCTCGGTCTGCTTGCCGGAAGGTTCGAAATCACAGTTGTTGAGTGACTTGAGCCTAGTTGTTGGTTATGATTGTCACTGTATGTGATAGCATTTTAGGTTAGCGACTCACCGTGTCGTGCAAACCTTGGGATTGTATGCTTGTCCGGTTAATTGGTGACAGGTGCGCCTAGGTCTCAATGAGATAGGTAATTGGGTGTTGCTGGAAACATTGATCGCTAGGGTCCCTTGTAGGACGGCAGCGACAGGGTCTTGTGGAGACAGGTATTCCGATGGTTAGCATCGCTTTTGCGATTGGCGACCTGTGCATCAAGTGATGGACTTGCAAAGAGCTTTTGGTGGTTTGTTGGTACCGGATTAAGTTTGAGGAGACAAAATTGTCTAGCTCAATTGGTATTGTCAGTTGGACTTTTCAGGAGAAATGTGAGGTCTTGGACCTAGGACTACAGATTGTCGCAGGTGACTTTCCGTTGATGAGGTTTTGGTAGTTTGTGTGGTTACTGGTAGAGACTGTGGTCTCCGAAACGAGTGTTATTGACTCAGGTTTTAGAACAACGTTTCGTATTCGCTCGTGGTGAGCAGGTTGACGTTGTTGGCTAGTCGGAGTATTTCGTTTCAGTCGACGTAAATAGACTCCAGACTAGTGGTGTTGTCTCGTGACTTTTCTACGCGAACTTGCGACATAGTCAAGTCAGTTTCGACTATGCGGACTAAGGTAGAGTGGACCTAGAATTTCTAAGTGTTGATTAATTATCTCAGAATTAGCAATTTGGGATCAGATAATCCTAGTTGTGGGACTGTTTTGTCCACAGGTTATAGGATGGTGTTGATTCCGGTTAGTTTTTGGGTCCGGAGATTTTGGGTTGGTATGTCTTCCCTCATTTTGTACGAGTGGAACCATAGTCCTATTCTCCCATTCTTCGGAGGTTGATCTGTCCAAATGAAATATAATCGACCAGTACTCAATGGTGATACCGCAGTGGCGGAGTAATATCTGAATTCAATTCGAGTGGGTACGTGGTCAAGTTTCGGGAACGAAACTTCTTTTAAGGGGGGGTAATGTAAGGACTGAGATTTTGACAGTGTAGCTAAACTCTCTGTTGACGATGTTTTCGTGTGTAATTTAATTACATAAGCACTCGTCAAGTTTCAGGAGAAAATGAGTTAAGATGGAGAAGTTACGCGACCAGAACCGATGACTTAAAGTGAATAGTAACTCCGGCTTTTCGGAGGAGCCAGCTAGTAGAGAAGGATTCTGCTGCGCATTGGACTCCGATCATAGCTCTCCAATAGCTCGTTTCAAACGGCTCGACTATTCTGGACCCAATGGCACTTACGGAATTGGGTTCCGATGCACGATTTTTGAGAAAAAGAGGTTTGATTGGATTTATACATATATGTGTTTTGTAGTAGAACAATGAGGGCGGGTTTCGTCCCGAATCAGGGACCAAATCGGATGAAACAAAATACTATAGTCGTGTTGAACGCGCCGGCGTAATCCGTTCGGAAATTCGACGGACGGATCTTCGGAAATCGTGAATTGTTCGCTGAGGGGTCGAATTGACGAAACGGAAACTTGGCGAAAGGTCCAATATTTTATGTACCGTTTTGCGAGGTTTCGAACGTCGTGGCGCGGGCATGCATAGTGCACGGGCTGTCGAGGGCTGGGCTGTAAATATTATGCTTTGAGGGATTTCTCGGCAAATTGACACCTTGTATAAAGATGGCAGCTAGGGTTTCCACAACCTTTTGCTGCCCAAATCCTCCCAGCTAACCCTAGCCGCCTCAGCATTTCTCTACCCTACACGTGTGCACGTCCCGACCGCCGGAAAAGCAACCTCAGCCTTCCACCAACTCCTCCTCACTCCACCTTGACTTCTCCCTCAGCAAATGGAACCAGAGAACCCCGAGCACTTTGAAGTCTTCATCCTCTGGCCGAGACCCATCCCCCTCACCATCCCTGCCGGCCCCCGTCGTCCCTGCGCGCCGCCGGCGCTGCCTGTGCAGACCACGGCCAGCTCTGATTAGCTAGGGCCGAGCTCGATTTAGCTCGAGGCCTGCTCATTTAAGCCACCTAAAACTGGCTGCCCTGTCCTCTTCTGGCCGCAGGCGACCTCCGGCGCACTTCCCTAGCATTCCCGCACGCCGCCGGCCTAGCTCCCTATGGCCTTTTAGATCCTGTGCGGGCCGAGGCCGAGCCTCCTTGGCTTCCAAGCGCCGCCGCCGCCCACCGTAGGGCGCATTACCTTCCCCTCGGCCTCCGCCGATAGATCACTGCCACCCCGAGCTCCTCCGGCTACCGAGCGGCCGCCGTGGGCCCCCGAACACGTGAGCTGATGACGGGTTGGATCTCCACCGCCGCGCGACCGGCTGCCACTCGCCGCCGGCCAACACCATCCCTAGACCTCTCGGACCGTCCGCACCCATCCCTGGCCGGAGCGCCCGCCGTCTGGCCGCCGCCGGCCAGCCCTAGCTCTCCACTGGTCCGATAAGCGGTATTTTTTGGTTCCTGTGCACTATTTGGGTTTCCGTTCACTGTTCCGACGACCCGGGGTTGTTCCGATGCCTCCGGAGCACAGTGATTGTCAGTTAGTGCTGATCATAGTGCTCACCTCATTTAGGGTCAGCAAGCGTCGGATGTGTTAATTTGTAGTGTTTTAGCTTCAGCTCGCAGTTTTCGCTGAACTTTGCGTCGCTCGCGCGCTTGCCACAGTGGTCGAAAGTGCTCCGAAAGGTGAGCACAGCCTCCGGAACGCCAAGACCTGTCAGCGGGTGTCTCGGCTTGGATGATTGACTTTCGGTTTACGTAGACGGACCATAAAAGCCCCGAAATCACATAAAATAACGTGATTTTGGGTAATCAGGAGGGCTTTTATGCAATTTGGGTTGTTGCGGCTACTGTTGGCAGCATGGATGAGCTGAGGGTAACCTTTGGACTGATTGTCCAGGGCCCCATGCCTTTGTGGAGATCGAAAAGTGATTTCCGGCTTGTTTCTCGACGAAATTCGCCGATGGAGCACAGGTTTGATTCGAAATTCTTTCGACGGTGCTTCGTGATGAGTTGTTGTGTCGCTGAGCCTTGTTGGCTGGTCACTCAAGTCATTTCGAGGGTTTGGAAATGACGGGTGAGCGACGGTGGGTTCCGGTATCGAAATTGACACTTCCGGGAATTCGGATCCGAACGATTATCCGACGATAGTGTTGGTTGTGTATTCTTGTGTTTGCTGCCATGATGCACGATTATTTATGTATAGTGGTAGCGAGTGACTCGTAGCATGAGTCGGTGTGTTCCAGGACAGTTCGTGGATCCCGGCGGAGTCCCGTAGCGATTTTCGGGACTTCCGACGAGTTACGGTAGTTGGTTTTGGGAAACCGATCTCTGTGGGATTAGTTTGTGGGATGTGGAGTCAATGGTTATTAGTGGTGGGTTAGACACTAACCCGATGGACCTTCCTTAGGTCTGGTTGACATTCTTTTGCAGTCAGGAGACAGATGTGACATCCTTACAGGTGGGTACTTCGATCCGAAGTCGGTACAGTGGTACACGCTCGGTGATGGTTTCTTACCCTTACTCTTCTGTTGTTACTATTGCATCGTATATATTGAGCCTTGCACCTATGTTATTCCATTATACTCTGCTCGTTGTTTGCATGCTTAGTATCCTGAGTAGGAGTAGAGTAGTTCTATCTATATGCATATATGTTGACCTGGTTGGTCGGTTGTTGCATTCCGTATCTGTTGACCTGGTTGGTTGGTTCTCGTACTTCGTATTAGCGACCTTGCTGGTCGGTTGGACTTTGTGGACTTTGGGTCCAGGCAACACATCGACTCTCTCGTCATGTGTTTCAATCTGGTTGATCGAGGCTCGACATTATACGCCCTTGTTTCTGGCTTCGACCTAGGCACCGGCTTCAGCCGGTTTTTGTATTGAGCATACCAGCATGACTTAGTCACAGCACTTGGGGGTATTCACGACACCGGGTCGATTTGGCCACCGACCGAAGGTGTGCTTATCCGGATGGGTCGTTCTGTGGGGCGGGTGAATCAGGTCGGTACAGATCAGTGACAGGCAGCGCTTGAGGTCTGCGGACCAATATAGTAGGTACCCGATTGGGTACAGTTTTGGTTTGGTTACCTTGAGGCATACTCAGCTTTGCATTCCTTACAGTAGCAGTTTTATTTATTGCTCAGTTATCTGTTATAGCTACTGTAGTTTCTTTGTATCAGCACCTGTATTTGTTTACCATATTGTTGTTTACCTCTTCCTGATCCGGTGAGTACTCCTCGCCTTCATCGGCTTGCGGTACCCACTGGGAGGGGAGACATGTTTACATGTTCTCACCTTCCCCACCATTTTTCAGGTATCGCCGGCGGTGAGAGTTGAGACAAGACGTGAGACACATTCGTAGTGGTCGCTAGAGCTTCCGACCCAATTTGTCGGTTTAGTTCCTACCCTGTTTACTTTTGTTATTAATAGCTTTAATATTACATGGTTCAGTTGGTTTATGTTATTCGAATTCATGTGGTTTTGAATGAACTATAGAACTCGTGGATTTTGTGAAAAGGGAAAATAGTTTTCTACCTCTCGTGGTAGCATTTTTTAAAAGATAAAAGTTTCCGAGTAGGGAACAGTTTTCAAAAGGTTTTCTGTGGATTTATGTGTAGACATTGAATGTAAATCTGTGATGTGAATGGTGAATGTATGAATGTATAGTTATCTCTATATTCATTTAGTTGTGGTTGTATCCGGTTTACTTGTTGTACTTGTGCGACGCCGTGCAAATACAGGGGAGACTCTGTCCGTGTGAAGAGTGGATTTCCTGTATTTGTGGCGGATCTGGCATACCCTGGGGTCAGATTTTCAAAAACAATTTAGACGCTTTTCCGCTATGTTTCAAACTAAAAGGGATCCCGGAGCGTGACAGGTTATTAATTATAATATATCTTAGCTTCAATTTTGTCTGTTTTTTTTTTTTTTTTTTTTCCAAACCTGTAGCTCTGGGTTTGCTAATGTATGGATAGAATTTGGTTCTAGGGTTTATTGGTTATAATTGCAAACATGTGCATCTGTTAGGGATTGTTGCTTTGATTTGCCGAGGTTTAATTAGATGTAAATGCAACTTTCTTTATTTATGTTCTTTTTACTTTGTTTATTGTGTAAATGAATGTTATTTTAGTTTGAGAACTTTTGTTTTAAATTACAAATTATGATTGCTTTAACTCTTACTTCCAACCTAAGACTATGTTATGTATAATTTCTACTTGCTTCTGCTTTACAAGCATTTTGTGGTTATGTTACAATTTTGCGATGGATAGTTGTAGTTTTATGTTCAACTAGTTAAACACCTGCACTTCGCTGCGGGAAAAAAAAATTACAATAAATATACAATAAAAAAGTATTAAAAAATAAAAATTATTTATATTAGAGATTTATTTAAAGTTAAGACACAACAAATAAAATAACTTTTTTTCTCTTAAAAAATAATTTTTTAGCGAAAAATGCATAAAAAACACTACGCCGCCAACGCCGTCGCATCCTTCGTTCTCGACACCATCGCGTCGGCGCTGGGTGGGCTTCTCAAAATCGTCAAATCAAGACCTAAGGTTTCTCGAAAGCATACCTCCACTGGACGGTGAGTGACTCGTAGTAACTAACCAAATATATATGTAGTTATAAGTAACCACATAATCTTTTAGAGATCGTAAATTCTAAATATAAATATTTAACATTATTATCAAAAAATCTATATATAGTTATAAGTAACCAAATAATCTTTTAGAGATTGTAACTTCTAAATATAAATGTTGAGATTTTTAGTTTTTAAATTATCAAAATATGAGCAATCATAATATTAACTACTATATTATTAAAACAATGAGTAGTTAGTAAAATCAACAAATTTTAATTATTATGTGAGAAAAAATTTCTATTTATAATTATAATATTTTAATTTTACACATTGCTATTTCAAAATTTTATATATTAACACTATTTTGAGTAAATTTTTTTTTGTATACTGATTCAAAAAAATGTATTATATGAGTAATATTATTGAAAAATATTATGTTGAAAATTTTTTACTGTCTCATTTTAGCAAAATCAAATACTAAATTAAATTTTTTTTTATTTCAATATCAAAAATTTACTTTTATTTTTGTTACTGTACCAAAAATTAAAAAGTTTCTCTTGTTCAAATGAGCTCCATAATTAGCCCTCGCCCTGCCTCCGCTGTCCAAACCACCACCACCGCGACGCCTACCGACCCCCACCACCGCCACCGTCACCGCCACCACCACCGCCGCCCCAACCTCCATCCCTTCATTAGCCCTCGCCCCGCTTGCCGCCGCTCGCTCTCCACCCGCGCACCGGCCCTCCCCTCGGCGGCGGACATCTCCGCCCTCGACGCCCCCGCGGCCCTCGCCGCGGCCTCCGTGGTCGTGGCCGCTGCTGTCGCCACTGTGCTGTCTCTTTCCAACCTCGGGCAGCGCTTATGCTAATGAATGATAGGGAGAGAAAGAGAGGGGGCTAAGATAGAAAGGAGAAGGGAAGAGAGAGAGAGTAGGGGAGAGGAGGAGAGAGAAAGAAAGAGGGAGCTAGCTGGAGAGAATTTTTTTGGGAAGGAGAGAGCTGTCTTGGAAAATCCCAAGAATATCTTGGGAAAAGAGTGAAGATTTTTTGGGAAAGGAGCTGGTCCAAGCTGGTCCACCCTTGGGAAGGACCCAAGAAGCTAAGGGATTGCCACGTATGCCTCAAGAAACTGTCAAATTATGTATTTATATCTTGGAAAAAGAGAGAAGATTTTTTTGGAAAGGAGCTGGTCCAAGCTGGTCCACCCTTGGGAAAGAGCTAAGAAGCTAAGGGATTGCCACGTATGCCTCAAGAAACTGTCAAATTATGTATTTATATCTTGGAAAAAAAGAGAAGATTTTTTTAGAAAAGAGCTGGTCCAAGCTGGTCCACCCTTGGAAAGGAGCCAAGAAGCTAAGAAATTGCCACGTATGTCTCAAGAAACTGTCAAATTATATATTTGTAAGGATTTTACTTCTCTTTAAGATTTCTCCCAATCTGCATGAGATATAAAACTCTACTTAATTTGGTTATGCTTGAATTGAATGTAATTACACGTTTAATATACTATTTCAATACTTTCTGTCATGTGGAATTCAAAGTAATTTCATTTTTGCAGCTTAGGTAAAGCAAAATGTTGGGTTACATTATTTTTTATGTATTATTTATTAATTATTATATCTAATTTATTATGAAATATAAATAATATTTTGCAAATATAGGGCTAGGGCAAAGTTGGCATTTTATATATTCAACCCCCACATTTTTTTCATTATTCTCTACTATTTTATAAAATTAACTAAATACAAATTCATTTATTCCTTAGAATATCAGCTTTATAAACCAAACACAATTTTACTTTTATCCCTAACTATTCTGAAATTGCAAGCTATCCTAGATATAAAAAAATTTATGCCAATTAAATTTAAATCCCGCCCAAACTGGGCCTTAGTAAACTATTAAGAGCAGCCGTTATCTCTTTAAAATTATTATTTTGCTCTTTTCGAATATATCCTTCTATCGTCACCAGTATTTTTTTATTTGCTCTTAAATTAGAGGTAAAAGAAGTATTTTGACTTTTTACATTTTTAGATATACTCACTCTTTTACTGTCACTCATTTTTTTTATTTGTCCTTAAGTTAGGAGAAAAGAGTTACTTTGACTTCTTTTTAATTTTCATAGAAATTTAATCCAGATTTAATGTAAGATGACTTAACGGAGTGAATAATGAAAAAATATATGAGGGAAACATTTGAAAAAAAAGAAATATATAAAATATTTTAAAAGTTTTGAAAAAATATATTAGATATTATTCCAAAATAAAAACATTAAATAAACGGCCTAGAAAAATAGTGGAGGGATATATAGTCTGAACCCTGGTCTGAAATCCCATTCCTCTGCGTAATTCATATCGCTCTCTTCTCTCTTCTTCCCTCCCACTCCAATCGCCGCTCTCCATGTCGGGGGCGGAGGAAGCATGGACAAAGCTATGACTCAATTATTAGGGAGGGCCAAAATACATACAAATCAAAATTTTAACAAATAAACAAGATTTACCTAATCAAACTTTTGATTAGAAAATAGATTGACTAAATAATTAGTGTAAAAAAGCATTACCCCTTTTTTAATTTATACTTACTTAACTTCTAATTATTTTATTTATATTATTTCACTCAAATAGTTTTAAAATTTACTAAATCTAATAATAATTCAGTCAATGATTTATTTTTTTAATTTTTAGTAAATACAATTGTGACAATTGATGATTATTAGTTGACAGAGGTATTAACTTTTATATAAACTTTAATTTAATTAAATAAAAAAATTATCTAAAATAATTAGAAATTATGAAGGTACTAAATAAAAAAATAAAAATAAATTCAGAGTTGAGAGAGCACTATGTTAGCGCCAAATTCTTTTTTAAAAGATAGGTCGGTCAATAGTCAATATATTTTTGAGATTAAATAAAAATATATTCTTTAAATTTTTTATATATAAAAGACTATTATGTAAATTATGGAAAGTCCGTGGGCCATGGCCCTCCTCAGCCTTAAGATGGCTTCGTCCCCCACTTCTACACTGTCATACTTACATCACCTCATTAATAACAAGCCAATCACATTCATTCTTTTCGAACAAAAGAACAATAAAAATATTTTTTTATAATCATGATGGAACATATGCCTCTAAAAGGATACATTTGATTGGTTTGTGACGTGGTCATTGTCTCGAACCCTGATTAATTTAATAAAATTATAATTAGTGCCCGCTAATCACCAATCTAATGACCCCGAACTCATCCAAAGTATGCGCCCGCGACTGATTGCGGTTAATGGATCCGGGTATGGTCCATAACGGATCTGGATCCATAAGTCTGGCTACCAAAGAAATTTCCCAATGAAAAGGAAGCAGCTTTTTCGTCGGAGAACAATTTCTCTGATGTGTCGGGTTTTAATTAGTCGTTGCTTGACGACGTGGCAGACATGTTCCACAAGAACAAGTCAAAAATATTTTGCTGACCTTTTCAACTTTTTACTCATTTTCATTTAAGCTATTTTCGTTACTTAAATTTAAAAATTCCTTAATAAATATAATCCGATTAAAAAAAAAAAAAATCTAATATCAGGGCAAGGATGGCGGCGGAAGGGGCGGCGGCGGCGAGGAACGCGAAGGAGTCGCTGGAGCTTGCGTTCCAAATGTCCGAAATATTAGGGGCGGGGCTCGATCGCCACACCCTCTCTCTCCTCGTCGCCCTCTGCGACCGCGGCCTCAACCCCGAAGCCCTCGCCGCTCTCGTCCGCGAGCTCTCCCCTCCTCCCTCCTCCTCTGCCTCCGCTTCCGCCGCCGCTTCCGAAAAATCAGCCCTAAGGTCGGATCCATCTCCTCTTCTACTCTCTATTCTCTATGTAAGAGATTTAAGATTTTAGGCCTTCTTTGCCATCATTGCTGCTTAAAGACTTCATCCTGATTATTCTTTGTGAGTCTCCAACTGTAAGAAAATGACGATCCACGGTGCACGTGCGCAGCACATGACTCTTTCAACGAAGACGTTAATGGAGTGCTTAACGAAAAACGAAAATAGAAACCACATGATACTTCAGTGATGTCGTTAAAATCAAATGGTACTGAATGAAAAAATGATAAGCCGTAAAGGGGCTATGAACTATGAATACTTAAAATTTATTACACTCGGACTATAATTTTAGATTCAAATCTTGTAAGTTATGTTTAGCCCGAGGATCTAAATAGGAACCGTCAATTTTATTTTAGATTAACAGTAGAATTAGATGTTACAGAGAATAATCCTGACATCCGTATTATAGATCATATGAAGAACCATACCCTTAAACCATAAAATCAGAATTATGATGAGAAAAAAAAAAGGCCATATAAACTCATTGGTGATTCATTCCCATCAGCCCACCAATTCAATCGAAATCCCCTCTTTCTCCATCCACTCCTTTCATTCTCTTACTTTCCTCCCCATCGCGATCGTGCAACGGTGAAGAGATATCCTCTAAGGTAGACCCGTCAACATTCTCACTAGTATGTGCATTCATCACACTAATTTTGTCGATTTCAACAGCTTGATAGGCTCACTCTCTGCTGTTCCATTTGTAGAATTACTACGACAGTGCCCTTAGAGGTTCTTATTACAAGGCCAAAGCAAGGGGTTATGGCGGTAGTGGAGTCCTTGTAGCTGCTTTTGTAGCTGATTCTTTCGACGACCAATGCGCTTAGCGTTTGCGAGCTGACGAGCTCGTTCAATCCTTTTTTGAGCTCCCGCCATTTCTTGCTGAGGAGTTTCTTCTTCATCTTGATGTTCCAATAGTTCTTAACGTCGTTGTCGGTTTTACTTGCTAGCTATGCGGCTATTATGGACCACCTTAACACATTTAAAAGCAGCTGATTAGTGCTAATTAGGCTATATACATGGTTAATAATGGGATTAGATGGATGTTAAAGGTATTTGCTCCCAATACTGATGTAGAGGCTGCAAATAATTTTATCTTCTTTCGGCAAGAGGTTGTCATGTTTAATGTTGGTTATTAGATAGTTTAGCCACCTCAATCTGCAGCTTTTTCCACATCTCTTGAACCCTGCAATTTTCATCGAGAGATTAGTACGTAGTTACAAACATGCAATGTTATTGGTTTGGCAGTCAGCTTTTGGAACAATTGCACTATTTTGAAATAAAGTAGCAGTTTGATGTTCGACAGACAAAATGTCTGGGAAGTCACCCTTTTGTGGAAGCTAAAATTGACTTCTAAGTCTTAAAAGGGAAAGCTTTGTTTAATACTTCTATTTCTTTAGAGGCAAAGGGGTAATTGGACTGTAAAAACTAAATAATGATACTTCTTTAAACAGCTTTTCTCGAGCACCAGCCTCATTAAAATTCCAGCTAGACCAAATAGAACCTAGCAGTCAGTGGACCTCTCTCTATCATGCTTGTGATTATGCAACACTACATCAGTATACATTTTTTGTATATTTTGGTGTTGTGAAGAAGAATTAAGAAGCTAAGCTTTGGGCTAACCAATCTTGTGAGGAGGTGCAATCTAGTTGCCACCAATTCCATTCTCCTCAATGTAAGCCTTGAGCTTTGCATCCTCTTCTGGCAACCATGGGCCATTCTGGACACCTGCCTTGTCACAGCATGGAGCCCTTCCCATTTCTCTCTCTCTCTCTGTCTCTTTCTCTCGAGCAAGTTGACTTGTTGTGATGTGATGTTTGATATGAACATGATAGAAAAATTTTAATGTTCATCGCTCGTCTTTTTAATATTATTGAGTCTCATATATAGCTTAAATTAATATTGGGTAAATATTTGGTTGCTTGCTCCTCATTTGTATCACTTCTTTTGTTTTTGAGTATTTATTGCTATTGTTTGACCCGTAACCTGCGAAAAAATGTCGCATATGAAGGCACATTTTGATGCAGCTTTTCACCGTCTCCAGTGGTTAAGTTGTTTCTGAGAAACTATAGCCTGAACCATGTCTACCACATCATTCACGAAATGGAATTGTTTTAGTCCAACACGACTAGAACGACAAACTCTTCTTTATGAAGCTTACATCGTATAAGATAGGTGTATCGCATGCCAATCATATCATCCTATATTATTTAGACTACTTTTATTAGGTTAGAGATATTTTAATAATTTTTAAATTTAATAGATGAAAATTGAAAAATATAGTGAAACTTGTGTTTTGTGTCATGATTTTTGATTGACCTTTTAAGTTAGAATACTACAGTGTGATTTAGAGAACACAGGAGCCCTGATTCCTGAAAATTAACCTATACAAGCAGCATAATATATGATGGCTGTAAGTATTAATTTGCTGTTTGGAAAAGGAATACAAAGCATGTGCTTTTGCATTTTATGAAGCTTACATCAAGATAGATGTATCGCATTTGCGAATCATATTATGCTATATTATTTAAACTATTTTTACTAGATCAGAGATATTTTCATATTTTTTACATTCAATAGATAATAAATGAAAAATATAGTGAATCAACTTCTGTTTTATGTTATAATTCTTGATTGACTTTTTGGGTTAGAAAACTGCTTGGTAATTTAGAAAAATAAAGTAAGAACACGAGCCCTGATTCCTGAATATTAGCCTATACAAGCCGCACAATATGTACTGGCTGTAAATGATATCTTTTGCTTGGAAAAAGGACACAAAGCTTTTGTTTTACATTTCGACTAATAAAAGCTTTCATATATTATATTCAATATAGCCAATAATTTCTCATCTTTTAGGTAAACTAAATCAAATGGAGAAAGACCTATTTCGTACTTATGAGTTGGTAGTGGCTATTGTGTTCGAATAAACCTAGTTGGTGATTTATTGCTGAACTTAGAAGAAATATTGTCTATGGTTAGTTAGCATGAAATAGTACCCTACTTTGGCCTTGAATATTTCTTAATGGAGTTGTTGGATTACCAATTTCTTTGGTACCAAAAAATCTCTTGCTCTTGTTAAAACTTGCAATACTTTATTCCGTAAATGTTTAGCCCTTATTGACACTTTTTGTCAATGCTTTAGATCACCGATTAATCACATGATGCACATATTAGTGCGTTTAAAATATTGTTTAATTAATATTTCCTAATATGCATGGCGGCTATTTCATATTCTGATTGAGAACTCAAGATTATGAATTGTTCAGATACTATTCTTCTATCGTGAGTATTGCCGGATATGATTTAGATTTGCTTATTCTATTTTAAATAGCTCTTTTATGTTTCCAATATATCAGGAATTTGTTAGAATTCGTGTTAACGTAAGAAAAATAAACCTATAGGTGGTAAATCCTAGATTAGAAAGCTAGATAACACAGATAAATATGTAAGCCCCACTTAAATAGAGCTGTTTTTACTTTTTTTTCTGCTAAAGTAGGCAACCGACTTACATGCAAGAGTTGTTTGACTACATTAGTGAATAAAGAAAATCACCCCTCTAACACAATATAAGTTGAAATAATAATATCCAATAAAGCAAAATGATAAAACTTAGCAAAATTAAGTGATCAATAAAACATAATGAAATGAATTTAATAGTTTTGTGACTTCTATACCAAAAGAAGCATAATTGATGAATTTTGTGACTTCTATACCAAAAGAAGCATAATTGATGAAGCATAAGTACCATAGTAGCTTCCAAAGAAGCAGATTATAGGAGTTGTCACCATGGACTAGGGGTGGAAACGAGCCGAACTTGAGCGAGCTTACCTAAGCTCAACTTGGCTTGAAATTAATTTCGAGCCCAAATTTAGGTTCAAGCTCGGCTTGAAATTAATTCGAGCTGAGCTCGAGCGAGCCTAACTTCGAGTCGAGCGAGCTCGAGCCCTAAACTGGCGGCTTGAAATTCTTAACATTGTGCCATCTATAGTTTAATTTTTATAAAATATTATCCAAAATTTGATACAAAAAATGTCTAATAATTCAACATACAAAATGAATGCATGAAATACGATATTATAATATTTAAAAATAATTAGGGGAAGCAATTCTGCCAGCAAGTGAAAGAGAGAGAGAGCAATTAGAGTAGGGTTTTGCTGGTTTGATTTTATTGGCCCAATAACCTAAACTCTATATACATATAATTGAAATACATAATATATATTATTATATATAATTAAAATATATATATATATATATATATATATATATATATATAGTTGNCTCTCTCTCTCTCTCTCTCTCTCTCTCTCTCTCTATATATATATATATATATATATATATATATATATATATATATATAGGCTGAGGCTACTGTACTCATATGAGTATAGAGCTCTTTGTTCTCATAACTTTTTGGCCGTTCAGATGAAAAAATGTGCGGTTAGGATGAGAGTGGTTACGGTTAGATTGATAGTGGGCCTCCTAGGATTAAGTAGTTGGTTGGTTGAATAGTATAATCTAATGGGTGAAAATGATTAAATGATAGATCAAACGGCAAAAAACTTATGAGTATAAAAAACTCTATACTCATAATAATATAGTAGCTGGACTCTATATATATATATATATATATATGCTGGGGCTACTATACTCATATGAGTATAGAGCCCTTTGTATTCATAAGTTTTTAGCTTTTGGATGAAAAAATATGCGGTTAGGATGAGAGCGGTTACGGTTAGGTTGATAGTGGGGCCCCTAGGGTTGAGTAGATGGTTGGTTGAATAGTATATTCTAACGGGTGAAAATGATTGAAGGGTAGATCTAACGACAAAAAATTTATGAGTACAAGAGGCTCTATACTCATAAGAGTATAGTAGCCGGATATATAACCGCCGCTATACCCTCACCCTGAGCTGGCTCAGGTACGCGAGTCGAGGGTGCGGGCACATCACGTCCGTCCGTCACCGTTGCGGCCGCCGCCGCAGCCTGCCGCTCCAAGAGCTCCTGAAACCGCTCGAATCGGGTCTCCTGGCACTGCACCACATTGGTCAACGCGGCCACTTGCGCCTGCAACCGATCCATCACACTCAGTTCAGCCTGCTCGGGCACCTCCGGAGTCGGTGCCGGAGTAGATCTACATGTGTAGCGTCTTGGAGACATTAGTCCCTAAAACGCGAATACTTGGTCAGTCATCTTAACCAATTATCTCGTCGAAATTATGACACATGACGACTCAACCCCAAAATCGGGCGGAAGCACACAAGTGTACTCGTTCTAGACTCTTGGTATCATGTCGTCGGCCGCCGACACAACCACCTCAAGATAAGATATATATATATATATATATATATATATATATATATAGTCTGGCTACTATATTTTTATGAGTATAGACCCCTTTGTACTCATAAGTTTTCGACTGTTAGATCTACCCTTTGACTATTTTCACTCATTAAATCATACTATTCAACCAACTGTCCATTCAACCATAGGGGACCACTATCATCCTAACCAAGGACCATTATCATCCTAACCGGGGACCACTATTATCCTAAACGCGCATCTCTTCATCCAACGACCAAAAACTTATAAATACAAAGGGATCTATACTCATAAGAGTATAGTAGCCCTAGCCTATATATATATGTAGAATTAGGCTATTATACTATTAATAGTACCAAGCGCTTTGTGCTATTAGGTTTTCGGCCCTTGGATGAAGAGATGTGCGGTTAGGATGATAGTGGTCCCTCAGGGTTGAGTAGGTGGTTGGTTGAGTAGTATGATCTAATGGGTTGAAATAGTCAAAGGGATAGATCTAACGGCAGAAAACTTGATAGCTCCAAGCACTTGATACTATCGATAGTATATGTATATTTACATGTGTGTGTATATGTATATATACATGTATATATACACATGTATATATACACATGTATATATGTATGTGTATATACACATGTATATATGTATGTATATATACACATGTATATATACATATATATATATGAGTGTGTGCGTGTGTGTGTGTGTGTGTGTATCAAGGTTTAAAGTGTCGTGGCACGGGGGCGTGCCGTTACGTCCCTGGCACGGTACGACACGGGCATGCTTGCGTGCCGACATGTGGCACGCCGGCACGGGCACGCTTGCGTGCCGACACGTGGCACGCTTGCGTGCCGACAGATACGCACGACCTCTACTGGCATACTTTGGTACGGATTTATTTCAGTTTTTTTGATTCCAATGAACTCTTATAATCAAAATTTTAAGTGCCCGTTGGCACGGGCCGTATCCACCGTGCCGTACCGTGCCAACAAGATACCGGTACGATACAGACCCCGTACCGATAGCACAGCTTAAAATCTTCTATTCTTTAAATTAATAAGTAATTTCCTCAATAAAGTTCAAAAGATGTGATAAAAAAAACATAATAAATAGTTACAATATTTTGTTGCTAAAGAAAATAAATATTTAATGCTATTATGTGTCGGCATACAAGAATTTTTTTGACTGGCACGCATCGGCACCGCTCGGCGGGCACCGTGCCGTACCGTGCCGGCAAGTTTCCGGCACAACCCCGCGCCACGGTACTTAAATCCTTGTTTATAATATTATTTTGAAAGATTTAAATAAATAATTATGAATATTTGCTATATATATCTTACTATACTCATCAATTAATATGCATGTAAGCTTTTTGTAAGTAAAATACAACTANGGGTTCGGGTTCGGGTCGGGTACAATCAAAATCCATATCCAAATCCATATCCGTCGGGTTTCTATTTTTGATATTCATATCCGAATCCGTATCCATATCCATCGGATATATCAGTTTCATTCGGATTCGTATTCGGATAAAATTTCGAGTATTCATATCCATTGACATCCCTATCAGTAGCCTTCTCTCTCTCTCTCTCTATATATATATATATTATTTTATTATTATTATTATTATTATATATATGTCGAGCGATAAACTTACTTCAATTACCAGTTAGATACCAATTTTAATTATCGAATTAATGGCAACAAATAAAATTTTACAAAAATATAAAAGCCAATTAAATATCTATTGCTGTTAATTTTTTGTAGAGTAGGCCTTTCAACGTATGGAGTAATGCTTAAGATACCTCATCATTTGTTAATTTGTACAGTACAAATTAATTTGCATGTGACACACAATGTACTGGTACATAATCCTATAACCGTACAATTTGTGTGTCACAACCCTAAAATGCACATTCATCAACTTTTTTTTTTTTAATAAAGATCTTTAAAAGTAGTACTTGTAGTAATACTCAAAATATATAAATTGCGGCATCTCCCTCGATCAAGGTTTCCTTTATTAGTGCACAATAATACTATGAAAATGTGAAAAACTAACAGTAACAACATAAATATAGTATAGTATATATTCTCTGTACATTAACCACACAGGGACGAGATGCACTACAAGGACAAAATTAAAACACCCAAATTCACATACGAACATGCCATAAATTTGAAGTTCACATGGTCTTTAATTTACACTAGAAAACATAATACCTTAAAAGATAGAAAAAGATGAAAACACAATACATATTTATGACCATAATGCACACCGAGCACATCCTTTTTTTTCTAATTGAACCAAGTCTTCGACAACAAAATTAAAACACTCGCATACTAACATGACAATAATTCTAGATCTACAGAGTCTTCTGCACCGCGCAAAACATAATACATTTTTTTTAAAAAAAGCGAAAATATAATACGTCTTATGATCACAAAGCACACCATGCACACCTTTTTTTTGGTTTTTTTTTTTTTTTTTGGTTTTTTTTCTTGTGGATGGTCAAACTAATTTTTTGACAATACCAATTAACAATCCACACAATAGCGATATACACACCCATTAATAAACCCTTTCTTCTTCCCATCTCCAGAAGCTAATGCCCACGAGTTATCTGCAAAAAAATGGTGAAACAGTTATAGAATTAGAACACTAAAGTGAGCACAATGAGAAATAAAGTGATACATAACGCTCAATTATACTAGAAGGATACAATTTGAATTTCAAGATCATGAATCTTATCCTCCGAATTTTGGGATTCATAGAAAATTACTGCAAGAAAACTGATATAAATATTTTTTGACCACACTTTTGAATCTGCAGGAATTAAAGAAAGTAATGCATCTGAACCATACTGATTTAGCATTAAGATTCGAAAAGGACAGAGATTAGAGAATAGGACTGTAGGATTGCATCATAACACCTGCAATATAAGCCCCAATCCTAGAACCAAATTATATGCAAACACTTAAATACTGATGATTCTACATTTGATGGCCTGAAAGAGAAAATTTTGAAAGAGTAGCTTACATAGAAGCGCATGATGAGTACAGAAGCAAATGCATCCACTTACAACAGCGATTAATATTATTGTCTTCGATAGATAGACGAGTGATTATAAAGTATTTCAATCTAAAAACAAGTCATTTGATCATTTTAGTTCTAATCTCAAAACACACAGGCAAGGTGTAGAAAAGTTCGAAGTACTTCAAGATTTTCACTGATTCATCAAGAGACTGTGATCAACTTTTGCACTATTGAGGAGGAAAAAAGAATAGAAAGATCAGGAATTCAAAATTTGCCAATTTGTAAGAACAGGAAGGCGATACATACCTCTTTTCTACATTCCAGAGCGTGATGTTCTTTAGTTGTCATCTACAGAGATGCCGCCAAGCATACGCACTCCCGAAATCGGGTCGGTGTTTACGGATCCCTCCTCTAAAAGCGGACATCCGTGTATTACAAAACTCTTGAGTGACCCGGGCAAATTCGTCACTGATTGTAGCTTTGAGCAGTTCCGCAGAAAGAGAAATTCTAGAGAGCGCAGTTCCTGCAAATCCACCAAGGATGAGACGCCAGAACAATCCCAGATACTCAAGGAGTGGAGAGATCGGAGGTTGCCAAACTGTAATGATGCTGTTCGCATGTGACATTGATCAATCCAAAGTTCAGATAGACGTGGCAAATCTGCATTGGCTAGGATTACATCTACTACTGCACAAGACTGAAAATGGATAGACTGCAACGAGGACGACAGGAAAGCAGTTTCACTGTCCAAGCAGGGGCATCCACTTAGAATGAGATCTGTGAGACAAGGGAGGGATCCTATACCACCCAGGGAAGTAAGAGCCCAGCAGTCGGTCAGACTTAAAGTTTGGAGTGATTTTAAGTTGGCGAGGACATCCGCAGACGGTAGACGGGTTATCATTTCGAGATCTTCTAAGAACAGCTTCGTAAGGAAGGGGAGGTTTTGTTGTAGGCATACCGAGAATGCGTCGTCAGTAATGTTGCATCCCTCGAGCCAGACCATAGTAATGGTAGAGGGCAAAAGCAATTTGGCCTCATTTTGTCTGCTGTAAATTAATTCCGTTTTTCGCTCATGCGTCTCCAACCATCTCCCCCACACAGCAGCAATATCCGCATCGGCGGCAGGCGCAATGTTGCTACACTCTCGGCCATTCATCCTCCCCTCTATGTAATTCCTGACTTCTCTGAAGACTAACTCATCTTTATATTGGTGTCGGAACCATTCCTGCGTCCTGTTCCTCATGACCTCTCTTACGGATCTCTTGTCATCTTGGCTCAACTGCAGGTCTTCATTTGTTACGAAGGTCAGAAATGGCGCACAAATTATTGTGAAATTTTCGAGTATCGGAGGAAGGGTGTGTAATGCTTCAAGTCTATAAAGATGCAAGAGCTCAAGTGATCTGCAACAAGGGTAAAGCTGGTCCATAGGTGGGAGCTCTTGGAGCATTTGACACCTCCTCAGCGCAAGTTTTTGAATGTTGGATGTTTGATTTTCGGGCCAAGACAGCCACGACTGTCCTCGATACCCATCTAGATGAAGGCCGGTAAGATTGGGAGGCAATTGGAGACCTGCAAGAATTTCAGCATCCAAATTAGAATTTACATTATCCTTACCGTAGCGCGGCTTGCGCCATTCCAACCGGAGCGTATCAAGATGCTTCTTTTCTTTCAAATTGGCTGCAATGGCGCTATCCTTGCTCTCAACATTCTCGAGATTATCAATGCACAAGCGTCCTCGAAGTTCATTCAAGTTCTGTAACTGCTCTAGCTCATATCCTTCTTTCCTTTTCACCAGAAAATTTTCTAGGCCTTGCAAGGAAGTTAACTTGCCGATCTCGGCTATGCCAGAAGGCTGTAGATACCTCAAGCTAACCAAGTTATTAAGGAATTTAGGAAGGGAGCTTGCGTTTTTTACTTCCAACACCTGTAGCTGATACAGAGTGGACACCGACTCCGGCAACACGCACTTACCAGTACTTGAAACTTGTAGGATGCGAAGGTGCTTCATTTCACTTATAAACTTTGCCAAATTTTCTAGATTTAACTCCGAATCTTTTAGATTTAACTCCGAATCTTCTAGATTTAACTCTGAATCTTCTAGATTTAACCCCAAAACCAGCACGCGCAATTTTTTTAAGCTGAATTGTTTTAAGCTGTTGGAGATGCCGGTCGCAACATCTCCTTTTGAGTTGATCCTTTCTCCTGTGACGATTAGGGTGCGGAGTTTCTCTAGCTTGCAAATTTCCTCCTTATTCTCGTTCAGTTTGTTAGCCGGTATGCACAGATGGCGAATAGTTGACGGTATCTCGCTCTGACGATTACCTTCTATTCTAACACAATAATTGCGAGTAACCTTTTCTGCTAGATCATACAGCAATTCATGCAAAGTATAGTAGGAGCCATGATTCTCTGACTCAAAGAAGTAGTGGACTATGGTAGAATGCTGAATGTAGAATCTGGGCACCAACTCATTTAGGTAACCGTCACCTGCATCCTCCACCCTCTCATTCGGATCATCCGGCTTGATAAAACCTTGCGCCATCCAGAGCTGAACCAGTTCTAAAGCTTCAAACGTGTGGCCTCTAGGATACAGGCTACAGTATGAGAAGCAACGCTGAAGATGTGCAGGCAAATGCTGATAACTCCACATCAGCGCTTTGGTTCTGTCACCGGACCAGTCCTTGTCTGCAATCTTTCTCAAATATGCATGTAAATTACCTTGTGAACCAAGGCGGCGAGCCAGCTGCGGAGCGATTGTGTCGCCAACCATCTTGGCCGCCGTAGGGTCCTTGTACAACTTCTCAGCGATTGTCTTGCATTCCTCTTTTAATTCTTCTCTTAAGTGAGAATCGAATTTCCCGCTAGGCAATGCGTAGTGAATGAAAAGATCCACAAAGTCATTCTCTGCTAAATCTTCCAACCGACAAATGTACTCTACAGCAGCACCATTAGCAGCACCAATCTTTGTCGGCGCATCGTCCGTTTGAGACGTAACTAAAATCTTGCTCCCTGGCAGACAACATTTGCTTAAACATATGAATAGTGTATCCCAATCATTTTCGTGGCACCAAACATCATCTATCACGAGCAGGAACTTCTTCGCGTTTATCTTTTCGCTTATTTTCAGTTGTAGCGCTTGTAGCGAGTTAAGGTTACCAAGATCTTGAGGCTCACTTGCAGTAGAAGCCTGTAGTATGATCTCTTTCATAATTTCGGATGCGCTGAAGTTGCGAGATGCGTAGACCCACATGATGGGATCAAAATGTTGTTTGTCACCTAATTCGCCCTTCAACTGGTCAAAAACGTACTGTGCGAGAGTAGTCTTCCCGACCCCCGGGCGACCGACTATGGCAATTATAGGTATAGGTGCGCCTGCTGCAGGTTCCGTTTTCAAAAGCCGAATGATTTCTTCACGATTTTTGTCGCGGCCGAACACTTTCGGCGGAGGCAGCGAGGTGGTCTCTCTACTCCTGTCGGGGACTGCAGCTGTCTGGTCGGGCTGGGCGCCTAACAAAGTGCGGAGTTTCTCGGCTTCGCCGGCGATCTTTTCAAGCTTGTTCAGGCTTCGCTTCAGCTTGATCTTTTGAGGCGACAGTATATCCCGACCGCCTTTTAAGACAGGTATAACCCATTTCACATGTTTTGGTATGTGAAAAAAAGAACGTACCGGATTACTTCGCCTCTTACTGCTCCTTGCTGCCCCCGCAGCCTTGCGTTTGAGGCGGTCGTAGTTGAGGAGGTCCAGCGCGTCCTCCGCGCCGTCGTAAGCGTCTTTCAGCCTCTGCAGCCAGCCCTCCACCTTCCTCCGGTGCGGGCTGTCTTCCGCCTTCTCGATCACCGATTTCAGCACCGGGAGGACGTTTCGCTCCATCTCTTCCAGCTTCTTATCCGCGTTGATGCCTAAGCTGGCGAAGCCTTCGTCGAGCAGCATCTTCACGAGGGGAGACGCCACCCATCCCAGCGCTGCTACTCCGATCGATTCTAGTACTGGCATGGTTGTGTTGCAACTAACAATCGTAGGAATAGAAAATTAAAAATATAAAACCAGAGAGTAAATAAATTAATTAGATGAGAAGAATGAATGATTGATTGTACGGTCATACATCATACATAGTGCATTGACTTGACTTGACACGCACAAGTCAATCTAAACTTATTAAAATCCTTCTTACAAATTTAATTAACAGTAAAAGTATTTATAAAATAAAAAAATAAAATTCCCTACCATAGTATGGCACAAAATAAAAAACTCTATCCTTATTAAGAAGGCGACAGGGCTCAAGTAATTAAGTTTGTCTGTTTTTTTTAATATTTTCGTGTAAATTTAATTCTTCTCCGTCAGTAACTCTAATTAAGTAGAGTTTTTATCTTGCGAAATTATTTGGAGACTTGAACGTGTTCCGACCGAAGATATTATAATTTTTTTATATTTAGATTCTGTAATATATTTTAACATTATTATGAATAAGCCTAAAATTTAATATGATCAATGAATTTTGATGTGGTTTCATGTGACCGGTTAGGTAATAACATTAATTATCTGTACTATCTTATTGACTTGACTTACTAAACAGTGACAATAGATACTACCTTTTCTTTTATATATATATATATATAGTCCGGCTACTATACTCTTATTAGTATGATCACTTTCGTACTCATAAGTCGTTTTCGATAATAGAATTTTCTAATCGACGATCCATACCATTAAATATTTTATAGAATATTTAAAATTTCTAGAAATCAAATTTCATAATTTTTCGACATCATTTACCTTATAATCAAAAGCTCACAAAATTGACAATTTTTTACGACCGGTATGAAATACTTACTACTTTAACGGTGCAAAAGAATTGGAATAGGTTGATTTTTTGATAGAAAATTCTATTCACTAACTAGATAAAGATCAATAACTCCGATCTTAAATTGAAGAATCCGATCATCCATTTTTAAGACGTTCGATTTTGACCGTTCATTTTATGCCCGCTTGATGGACTTTATTATGATTTCGAAAAATTACGAAATTTATTTTCTAGAAGTTTCAAATACTCTAGATCATATTTAATAGAGTGGATCATCGATTTTGAAGCTCCATCATCAAAAACAACTTATAAGTACGAAGGGCCCAATACCCATAAGAGTATAGTAGCCATACTATATATATATATATATATATATATAGAATTAGGCTGAAATACTATCAATAACATCAAACTATTGGTGCTATTGATTTTTTAACCCTTGAATTGAAAAATGTGCGGTTAAGATGATGTGGGCCCTTTAGGGTTAAGTGGGTGGTTGGTTGAATAGTACAATTTAACGGGTAAAAATAATCAAAGAGTTAAATCTAACGATGAAAAACTCGATAGCACTAAATCCTTGGTGCTATCGATAGTATACCAGTCGAACTCTCTCTCTCTCTCTCTATATATATATATATAGAGAGAGAGCTAAGCTGGTATACTATCGGTAGTACGGAGGCCTTCGTTCTATCAAGTTGTTTTCAATGATGCGGCTTCTAAATCGACGATCGGTTCCGTTAGACTTAATTTATATTATTAAAAATATTTAAAAATTAAATTTTATAATTTTTCGATATTATTTCATAAAAGTATTTATAAAATAAAAAAATAAAATTCAATACTATAGTAATGCTCAAAATAATAAAATTTATCCTTATTAACAAGGCGACACGGCTGAAGTAATTAAGTTTGCCCTTTTTTTTAATATTCTTGTGTAAATTTAATTCTTCTCCCTCAGTAACTCTAATTAAATAGAGTCTCCATTTTGCGAAATGTGTTTCGGTGGAAGATATTATAAACTTTTTATATTTGAAATCTGTAATATATTTTAACATTATTATGAATAGGCCTAAAAATTTAAGATGACCTTGGATGTGGTTTCATGGGTTCGGTTAGGTAATAACATTAATTATATGTACTATCTTATTTACTTGACTGAGTGAACAATGATGATAAATACTACGTACCTACTCTAGATAGCAACTCTCTCAGATAAAGTTCTCAAGCCTGTTGGGTTTAGTCTACATTAGTTGCCTAAGAATTTCCTCTTGCTCTGAAAGATTCTTCAGTTTCTCCCAATCTATACTGCTAATTGTTTTCTCATGTTATCCGCTTTATTTATTTTATTTTATAAAAATAAATATAGCTGAAAACGTGAATAAATTAGGATTTGAACTTGGGACCTTGGGTACCAACCATCAAGCTCTTTTCCACTTGTGCTAGGAACGGTCGGTACCTACTGCTAATTGTTAGCGACCCAAAATAATTTTAATGATTGTGGTAAACCGTGAATATATATATATATATATATAATAGATGTCTCTACTATGCTATCGTAGCACGGAGCGCTCCGTGCTACCAAGTTGTTTTCGATGATGCGGTTTCCAAATCGACGATCGGCTCGTTAGACTGATCTACACTATTGAAAGTATTTGGAAACTAAATTTTAAATTTTTTGGACATCATTTGACTAGTGATCAAAAGATCTCAAAATTGCAATTTAATGGCCGATGTGGTGTGTTTGTGAGTTTAACGGTGTAAAACAATCCAAATGCGATGAAAATTTATAGAAAATTCTTTCACTATTTAGAGTAAGATCAGTATATCTGATCTTAAATTTAAATCTTTTATCATCATTTTTCATGAGATTTTATTTTCAGCCGTTCAATTTAGACTACTTGTTTGATAGTAAATGATATCGAAAAATTATGAAATTTAGTTTCTAAATACTTTCAATAGTGTAGATCAAGTCTAACGGAGGCGATCGTCGATTGGAAGCCGCATCATCGAAAACAAACTTGGTAGCACGGAAGTCTCTCGTGGTACCGGAAGTAAGTAGCCTAGTTCTATATATATATATATAGTCCGGCTACTATATACTCTTATGAGTACAATCGCCTTCGTATTCATAAGTCGTTTTCGATGATAGAACTTTCGAATCGACGATTCATATCGTTAAAAATTATCTAGAGCATTTAAAACTTCTAGAAATCAAATTTTATAATTTTTTGACATCATTTACCTCACGATCAAAATGTCACAAAATTGATAATTTTTAACGGTCGGTATGAAATATTTATTACTTTAACAGTGTAAAAGAATTAGAATAGGTTGAATTTTTAATAGAAAATTCTATTCACTGTCTAGATAAAGATCAATAACTCCGATCTTAAATTGAAGGATCCGATCACCCATTTTTAGGACATTGTTTGTTTTGACCATTCACTTTATGCCCGTTTGATAGATTTTATTATGATTTCGATTACGAAATTTATTTTTTAAAAGTTTCAAATACTCTAGATTATATGTAACGAAGTGGATCGTCGATTCAGAAGCTCCATTATCAAAAATAATTTATGAGTACGAAGGGCTCTATATTCATAAAAGTATAGTAGGCCTACTCTCTCTCTCTCTCTCTCTCTCTCTCTCTCTCTCTCTCTCTATATATATATATATATATATATATATAATTAGTCTACTATACTATCATAGTACCGGAGTTTCGGTACTATAGTCTTATTTTCAATTTTAGGATGTTCAAATTAACAATCCACACAGTTAAATATGATCTAGGGTATATGAAGTTCTTAAGAATAAAATTTTAATTTTTTTCGACATCGTTTACTAAGTAAATAAATTATGTCAAAATGAACGGTGGAAATTAAATCATCTTTAAAATTTGAGCATAGGACTTTTAAATTCAAGATCAAGAATGTTAACCTTAATCTAGATAGTTTAAAGTATTTTCTATCAAAATTTGAAGAAATTTAGATTCTTCTACACCGTTAAACTGCAAACTCGTCATAGTAGCCATTGAAAATTGACAATTTTGAAATGGTTTGATCATAAAGTAAACTATGTTGAAAAAATATAAAATTTTATTTCTAAAAATTTTAAATACCCTAAATCAATTTTAACGGTGTGGATCGTTGATTTAAACACCCGAAGATCAAAAACGAGACCATCGTACCAGATCCCCTGTATTATAGATAGTATAGGAGACTAGCTCTCTCTCTCTCTCTATATATATCTATATATATATGAACTAGGTTGGAATACTATCAATAGCACCAAGTGTTTAGTGCTATTAGGTTTTCGGCTCTTAGATGAAAAAATGAATGGTTAGGATGACATAAGCCTCATAGGGTTGAGTGAGTTATTGGTTGAATAGTATAATCTAACTAATAGGGGTGTAATGTGGGCCGTGCCGGGCCGGCACGACCCACAGTTTTCGGGCCGAAACAGGCTAGTGGCCGGCCCGGGCCGGCCCGAATTCAATTTCAGGCCGTGCCGGGCCGGGCCCGAGTTGCCTAGCTTCCAGCCCGGCACGGCATTTTGGCCCGGAGGGCACGAGCCATGCTGAGCCGGGCCGTGCTTCGGAAAATATTTATTTTAAATTTTTTTTAAAAAAATTAGTTTAAATTTAATTAAATCACTAAAAAGTTATAAAAATAATTATAATATATAACTTTTTAAAAAATTAAATAGATTTGTATTGCTTTTTTTAAAAAAAAATTTCAATGCGAGCGTGGAGAAGGGACCGGGGGAATGGCGCGGCACGGCCCAGGCCATGCCATGCCGGGCTGCCCGCCTCTCCTCGGCCCGGCACGGCCCAGGCCCGTTTCAGGCCGTGCCGTGCCGGGCCGTCGGGCCCCAGATAAGCGGCCCAGCACGGCCCGAAGAGCCTGCCAGGCCCGGCCCAGCCCGGGTGCTATAGTGGTCGTGCCGGGCCACGGCCCGACCCGTAGCCGTGCCGGACCGGGCGGCCCACGTGCCGCCCGACCCGTTTTACACCCCTAGCGAGGATCTAACATCAATATGTATAAGAACCAAAAACCAACACTATCTGTAGCTGGTATAACTCTAGATCAACAGCAAAACGAGATGGGATCTAACT